>NC_134137.1:156566666-156868333 GCF_033958435.1 Carettochelys insculpta
TGAGCATATCATAATTTGTATTTGTAGTGGATGATACTGGGAAGATCGAACATGAAGGTTCTGCTGAAATCACCATGGAAGCAGAGTCAGAAAATGATCCATGTAAAGTGGACAGCCTTTGTCCAGAAGTCATCAAAGTATATATCTTCAAAGCTGATCCTGGAGAGGATGATTTAGGTAAATCTCCATGGTCATTTTAGAATAGTCTAACTCAGCAGCGGGCAAGCAAGAAGAGTGAGTGGGCTGTGCGAGTGGCCTTCCTTTATCTCAGTGAGCCGCA
Source organism: Carettochelys insculpta (assembly GCF_033958435.1). Lineage (NCBI taxonomy): Eukaryota > Metazoa > Chordata > Testudines > Carettochelyidae > Carettochelys > Carettochelys insculpta. The sequence goes on from NC_134137.1 coordinate 156,566,947, forward strand.
TCACTTGGGTTCCACCTGTGGACTTCTTGTGAGCTCCTCTGCCCTCTTGCGCACTGGAGCCTTGCACTTCCTACTCCTTCCAAATGCTTTTGCAGCGCTACGAATTACCTGATTTGAGCTTTGTTACTGCTCCTCTCAGTCCTACAGCTAGAATGGTCATGAACAGCTGACACCCCAGTGCACAGGAGGCATGTGGAGAGGGGCAGATAGGGGACCACAGGTCACTGGTAGAGGCCCATTGGGTCACATGCAGCCTGGGTGCTGCTGGTTGCCTTCCACTGGTCTACCTTGACTTCTGAAACCTTATATATGCAGACTGTTTGGGTTTTTTTCCCCTCAATAGTTTAAGAGCCATGGATACTAAAAGTTAAAGAATATAAACTTCTGAAATATTTTTCACTTTAGAATTGTTAGAAATGTACTTAAGCAACGTTTACTCTGGTCTTCTTAATTAGGAGGCACAGTTGACATTGTGGAGAGTGAATCTGAAAATGATCATGGAGTGGGACTACTTGACCAAAATAGCAGTGTTCGTATTCCCAGGGAAAAAATGGTTTACATGACTGTAAATGATTCTCAACATGAAGATGAAGATTTAAGTAAGTAGGTGGCCTTTTATTTGGGGGCAGGGTTTTTATTTTCAGTAACATGAAATTATTATTTATGCTGTGTATTAATTAATTTTTCTCTTAGATGTTGCAGAAATTGCTGATGAGGTTTACATGGAAGTGATTGTAGGGGAGGAAGATGCAACAGTGGCCCATGAACAGCAAATTGATGAATCTGAAATTAAAACTTTTATGCCCATAGCTTGGGCAGCAGCTTATGGTATGTCATGTACAAGCACTTTTCCAAGATTGGGGTTGGTGGTAGCAAAATATCTGCATTTACAATCATACCATCTCGTTGGCGTTGTATGTCATAAAGTTCCAAAATGTTGTCACCAAAAAAGCTAAACAGATTCCTGAAAAATAAGATGAAAATCAAGGTTATTTTTATTTCTGTTTTAACAGGTATTTCCTTTTTATACATATGTAGTATAGAAGGATGTACAGCAGAAGTACACAACCTTCCCAACTGAAAAATTGTATCTTGAGTGCCTTAGGCCATCACAGTTCTATAGTAAGGACTGGCTTAAAAAATTAATATATTTATAGAAGTGACAACCAGGAGAATGTAGGCTTCAATTAAATCTTAGCTGAGAAGCAGCGCCACCAGATGAGTTTATTTTGGAGTGCATGGATGAGTGCATAAATATTTGACATTTGAAAATTATATTTTGAAAATGAAATACAGTTGAAAAACTAAACGGGAAAGGGATCTTTCTTTTTCTTTCTATTTAATTGATTCTTGGGTACGATTCAGAGTTGTTCTCCAATATTTTAGAATTGTTGTTTTTGCTTAGTGGTATCTGGGCATTAGTTGAGATATGAAATGACTTCACTCCTTGTTGGAGTAAATCATTTAGAAGCATCTGAGTACCCCAATCAAGACTGGGACCCTGTATTCAGGATGTTATTCAAACATACAAAGAGACAGTTCCAGCCTCAAGAGTTTACAGTATAATTTAAATAAATTGCAACCACGTGGTATGACAAACTATATAATGAGGGAAGGAGCATAAAGGTAGCAGTAATAGGAGCATATGTTTAAGTTGTTGTTTAACTGAAAACCCTTCTGGATTCCTACCGGTTCAGAAAGTTTCACGTTAAGAGGAACAATATGGCCAGAACTTTAATTCCTATGCGGATGGACCTGAGTGGCCTGAAGTGGATTTCCTGGGTTACAGGAGGAGGAGGTTACATTAGAAAAGCAGAAGGTGATTAGGGCTTGGAGGAGAGTGCCAAGTAAGGAGGACTTAATCAACCCCCTTCCACTCTAGCTTCAATCAGGCAAAATAGATTAGGGCTAGGTGAACAGCCTTGTGCCTACCTAGCAATGAGAAACATCTGCCAGCCTAATTAGCCAGGGGGCTATAAAGGCTGGGGAAAAGGAAGCTGGGAGAGTTGAGGATGGGGGAAGAGAGAGGCTAGACCCAGAGGCTGTTTCTCCACAGGCCACTTCCTTCAGAGGTGGCATGCTAATACACGGAGCGAAAGATTCTAATGAGGTGTGGATGCAAATTCCCTGCGCCTCATTAGCATACCGTCACGTGATTTGGAATACGGAAGAACTGCCATGTAGAAGTGCGGCCCCGCGGGGCTTCCGGAAGGACGTGCTTCTTTCAGAGGCCCCTTCTTCCCAAAAATTTTCGGGAAGAAGGGACCTCTGGAAGAAGGACTTAATTCTAGAAGCCACCCTGGGGGCCACACTTCTACATGGCATTTTGGAGTCCAGAAGAACGGTCTTCTGGACTCGAAATCATGTGACATTATGCTAATGAGGTGCAGGGAATTTGCATCCATGCCTCATTAGCATTTTTCGCTCTGTGTATTAGTATGCCACTCCCTAAGGAAGTGGTCTGTGTAGAAACGGCCAGAGAGTGGTGGGGCAGGACCCAGTCTGGCCTTGTGGTCTGCTGCTGGCAACATGTGGCTGTGAAGGACCTGTTCATAGATAGTAAGGTAGTGGTGGAAGACAGTTATTCAGTGCACTTTTCAGTCTTGGCTAAAATTAATATGTTAAGTTTCTAGATTTGTGTAGACTCAGACTTATATATGTTCATGTTGTTCTAGTTCTTAGGAAAGTCTTTAGCACATTGAGAGATGACTCATCAATTAAATGACCAATCCTACAAACCCTTGCATATGAAACTACTATTATTTGCAAGTCAAGTGGCTTGAACTGAATGGATGTTTACACATCACGGTTTTACAGGATTAAACCCTAATGGTGTAATGGATATCAGATATAAATAGTGTGACTTGTGCATGTTTCCTGACATTAAAAATTCTTTGTACAGAATGACTAACTGGAAATACGTGGCGAAATCTTTTCTTAAATTGCAATATTGAGATTAGAAAGAGAAAACCCTTTGTGAAATGGACTCTGGTTTTCTTTTGTAAAATGCATTGGATCCAGATCTTTCCACATATAAATCCAGTATCTGCACTATTGAGTTTAGACTGAGGTACATAGTTTTATTTTATGAAATAATTTTAGTCTTAGATTTTGTCATTCGCTGAGAAGAGTACTTGTGGATCAGTGCAGCGGTCACTTGATTTAACAAAACTACTGTAGTTTTGCAAAATATTGTCAAGCTAAAAGGTTCCCTTGCCTATTTGTTGTTTATCATCAAAGCTCTAATAGTCCAAATACATTTTGGAGTGGCAGTGGTACGTAACTTTAATTTATTTTACTAGGTAATAATACAGATGGGATTGAAAGCCGGAATGGCACTGCAAGTGCTCTCTTGCACATAGATGAGTCTTCTGGACTTGGGAGACTAGCTAAACAAAAACCAAAGAAAAGAAGGAGACCTGAATCTAGGCAATATCAAACAGGTGAGTACTTAATCACTTAAGTAGTTCAGTGAGAAGGCCATAAAAGTACTTCAGTAGAGACATATGAGTGTGGATTGTCACTGAGGATTTGAAGGGACAACACTCTTTGGAGTGAATATTGTTACTTTGCTTCTCTGATTTGTTGGCAAGATGTTTGGCTCACTTATCCAGGTTGTATTTTCTGTTTAAAATTCTGAAATAAAAATGTTAGGAAAATTGAACATCACAGCTTCAAATGAAATTGAACTCCTCTCACCCAAAACAGAAGCAATATTGTGGCAACAATTAAGTACTTAGACCCTTTACTTGCTATACAGATTTGATATTCAGAATAGCATTTACAACCTTTTTTAAAAGCTGGTCTTGGCCAAATGAAACACTGAAACTTTTCTAAATAGCCAGTGGTCTCGTTTTATACATACAATAAACTGACAAAATTAATTATGGCTGTTACTTTAACAAGTAACTAAATGAGTTTGCTTATCAACAGATACTTTATCTCTTAAATTGTATACATGTGCTTTCACATCTCTTTAGCTTGCTGTCATTCTGAAATAAGTTGTCCTAATGCTCTTTGCAAAATCTTTATTTGCAATCACAGGAGGAGCTGAGGGTTGTTGACATTAGAAGCCTTCCACCATCCCTGAATTATTTATTTTTCTAATGAAATAAAAAGAGCACCTGTCCACTGTAACTGAACTGCAGTAGTTCCAGCTCGTGTAGCTCCTAAGTAGCCGATCAGGCAAAATAAAGGTTGAAATAATCTTTTGTTTTTCAACGTCAACTACCCTGGTAATCCTCCCCTATCTGGGGGGACATTTGATTCACAGAGTGCCCAGAAGGTAATGAAATTCAGGCTAATTTGTCCAGAGCTCAGGAAGTGAGTTCCAAAGCTGAGGAGCCCTTACATAAATTAAAATGTTCTCCCATTGACCGACTCTCATTCATACCACCAGGAGTCCAGCTTGACCATCGCTCCTTGTAACCATAACACATGACAGGAGGAGGGAGGTAGTGTAGGTCTTATGCCATTTAGTGCAGATAATGGGATTCTGATATGGTATACCCACAGTTTACTGTTCCTTTTAACAGGTGAGCTGATGAGTTTTGTACAAACTTCAGTTCTCTGGGTGGTTTAAATCTGCAAACCAATGTAGATTTCATTACAGTAGCATAATCTTGAGCAGAAAAAGACATGGATGACATTTGAAAATTCTGCTTCCCAAAGAAATGACTGTTAGCATCTTGCCATTCATATACCAAAACAAAAATATATCACGTCTGCTGATGCTCTCGGATCTCATTGGCTACGTCTACACGTGCCCCAAACTTCGAAATGGCCATGCAAATGGCCATTTTGAAGTTTACTAATGAAGCGCTGAAATGCATATTCAGCGCTTCATTAGCATGCAGGCGGCAGCGGCGCTTCGAAATTGACGAGCCTTGCCGCCGCGCGGCGCGTCCAGACGGGGCTCCTTTTCGAAAGGACGCCACCTTCTTCGAAGTCCCCTTATTCCCATGAGCTCACGGGAATAAGGGGACTTCGAAGTAGGTGGCGTGCTTTCGAAAAGGAGCCCCGTCTGGACACGCCGCGCGGCGGCAAGGCTCGTCAATTTCGAAGCACTGCTGCCGCCCGCATGCTAATGAAGCGCTGAATATGCATTTCAGCGCTTCATTAGTAAACTTCGAAATGGCCATGCAAATGGCCATTTCGAAGTTTGGGGCACGTGTAGACACAGCCATTGTAAATAATGTTCAGTATGTTGCAGAAATTATATTGTATAGCAGTATGTGTGGTATGAATGGACTTAATTTTATATAGTTTAAGTTCAAAATCTGGAATGTTGGGGGGAGCATAAATAGTTTGCTTTGTGAGGTTGTATCATTAGCTCATTGAAGTTTTCCTCTAATAAACATTTTTCTGTCCTTAATTAAAACTTAGTCACCTGTGTGTCTAACAAAGGGGAAGGTCTGACCTGTTTGCAGGCTTTAGAAAGCTAGAGGCAGAGTGACCAGAGGAGGGAAGCGGATAGTGGGCTGCAGACAGGAGAGAGTTAAGAGGGGGTTTGATAGAGAGGGTGTGACAGAGGGGGTTCCACTATGGGTAGGAAGACCCGCAACATCTGTGCCAGCACTGCTCCTGTCTTCTCTACCTGTGCCTACAGTCAGACAGACTTCCTGACCAGGCATGCTTCCACCCAGACTCTGCTGTGGTTTTGCAGGGACTGTGACTTGCAAATCCCACTTACAGAAGTCCAGGCTGGGGGGACCATCCCTTGTGGGAGGTGTCTTATGGTGAAATCTCTCAGGAAGCAAGTGGGAGAGCTGTAGGAGGAGGTGGCAGCTAGGCTAAGGAGTTTCCATATCCACGAGCAATTCCTGGAGAGTATTCATGTGGCGATAGCCGAGGTTAAGATAGCTGTCCCACCACAAAAGACTACTGGCAAACCATCGGTGGAGGAAGAGGAGAAGGCTTGAGGGGACACTGGCACTGGTCACTTCTGGCAGCAGGCAGTGCTCTACCCCTGCTCCCAACGCTCCCACCATGGTACTGAGAAACCATTATGCTTTTCTGGATACTGGAGATAAGGAATCACTTCCTACAGCAGAAACAGAAAAGACTTGTACCTCGAACACTTGGAGGGCTGCTGCTAACACTACAAAGAGGAAATGTAGGGTAGTGGTGGTCAGAGACTCTCTTCTGAGGGGGATGGAGGCACCCATCTGTCACCCTGACATGTCATCCTGGGAGGTATGCTGCCTGCTAAGAACCCATATCTGAGATGTTACGGAAGCATTGTTGAGGACTATCCAGCCTGGTGACTACCACCCCATGCTACTCACCCATGTGGGCACGAATGGTACTGCAAAGTGTAATTTTGAGCAGATCAAGCGGGTCTACAGAGTTTGGGAGTATGGGTGAAGGAGTTCGGGGCACAGGTGGTGGTCTCCTCAACCCTTCCTATCAAAAGTAGGGGGCCAGGCAGATACAAGTGCATCCTGGAGGTGAATGCCTGGCTGTGAGGATGGTGTTATCAGAAGTGCTTTGGCTTCCTCGATCACAGGATGCTATTCCAAGAAGGACTGCTAAGTGGGGATGGGGTTCACCTTGTGAGGAATGGGAAGGATGTATTTGGATCAAGACTGGCTAACCTAGTAAGGAGGGCTTTAAACGAGGTTCGATGGGGACAGGTCACCAAAGTCCACAGGTAAGTAAAAAACCTGGAGACCTGGGAGTTGGGTTGAAAATGAGAGAGATCCTGGGCTATAATAGCAGAGAAAAAAGAGGGACTAGGAAGAACTGGGAAGCAAAAGTAAATCAGTATCTTAGATTCCTATATGCAAATTTAAAAAGTATGGGTAATAAGCAGAAAGAACTTGAAGTCCTAATAAATAAATACAACTATGACATAATTAGTATCACAGAGAGGTGGTGGGATAGTATACATGATTGGAACGTTGGTGTGGAAGGGTACAGCTTACTCAGGAAGGACAGGCAGGGTGAACAGGGAGGAGGTATTGCTGTATATATCAAAAATGTGCACACCTAGACTGAGGTGGAGATGGATGCAGGAGACAGACATGATGAGAGGTTCTGGGTTAGGTTAAAAGGGGTTAAAAACAAGGGTGATATCATGGTAGGGGTCTACTACAGACCACCTACACAGGTAGAAGACGTGGTGAGGCTTTTTCTAAGCAACTAACAAAATCATCCAAAGCGCGGGATTTGGTGGTAAAGGGGTACTTCGGCTATTCAGACAGATGTTGGGAAACTGACACAACAGGGCACAGACTATCCAGAAAGTTATTGGACTGCATGGATGACAGTTTTTTATTTCAGAAGGTAGAAAAATCTACTAGGGAGAAAGCAGTTCTAGATTTGATTTTAAATAGGGAGGAACAGGTTGAGAATTTAAAGTGGAAGGCAGCCTGGGAAAAAGTGACCATGAAATCTTAGAGTTCATGATTCTAAGAAATGGTGAAAGGGAGTTCAGCAAAATAGAGACAATAGATTTCAGGAAGGCAGATTTTGGTAAACTTAGAGAGCTGGTAGATAAGGTCTCCTCCTTATTAGGAGATGAGTTGCTTGATCACTGTCTTTGATCCACCCCCTCTGGGGCACCTGGAGCTTGAAAATGGCAGAAGTGCTTAATGACTTCTTTGTTTCAGTCTTCCATGAGAAGGCCAATGCAGAAATGCCTAATGTAATGCATGCTAGTGGGAAGGTGGTAGGTTTAGAGGATAAAAGCAGAAAGAACATGCTAAAATTATTTAAAAAAATTAGATGTCTTTAAGTCACCATGGCCTGATGAACTGCATCCTGGAATACTTAAGAAGCTGATAGAGGAGGTATCGGAACATATAGCTATTATCTTTGAAAAGTCCTGGAAGTTTGAAGAGATTTCAGAAGACTGGAAAAGGGCAAATTTAGTGCCCATCTATGAAAAGGGGAAAAGAACAACCCAGGAAACTACAGAACAATCGGTTTAATTTTGTGCTGGTAAAGATAATGGAGCAAATAATTAAGGAATTCATCTACAAACATCTGGAAGAAAATAAATTAATAGGTAACAACCAGCATTGATTTGTGAAGATCAAATCATGCCAGACCAATCTGATAGCTTTCTTTGACAGGATAACAAGTCTTGTGGATAAGAGAGGAGGGGTGGATGTATACCTAGACTTTAGTAAGGCATTTGATATGGTTTCTCATGATCTTCTTATCAATAAACTAGGCAAATACAGTGTAGATGGGGCTACTATGGGTGCATAACTCACTGGATAACTGTTCTCAGAGAGTACTTTAATGATTTGCGATCATGCTGTAAGGGTATAATGAGTGGGGTTCCATGGGGGTCTGTTTCAGGACCAGTTCTATTCAGTATCTTCATCAATGATTGAGATGTTGGCATAGAGAGTACACTTACTAAGCTTGCAGATTATACCGAGCTGGGAGGGGTTGCAAGTGCTTTAGAGGATAGGGTCAGAATTCAAAAGGATCTGAACAAACTGGAGAAATGGTCTGAGTTAAACAGAATAAAGTTCAATAAGGACAAATGCAAAGTACTCCACTTAGGAAGAACCAGTGAGCTTCATGTATACAAAATAGGACGTGACTATCTAGGAAGGAGTACTGCAGAAAGGGATTTAGGGGTCATAGTGGACCACAAGCTAAATGTGAGTGAACATTGTGATGCTGTTGCGAAAAAAAGCAAATATGATTCTGGGATGCATTAACACGAGGGTTGAGAGCAAGAAACAGGAAGTCATTCTTCTGCTCTGCTCAGCTCTCATTTGGCCTCAGTTGGAGTATTGTGTCTGGTTCTGGTCACCACATTTCAAGAAAGCAGTGGAAAAATAGAAGGTCCAGAGAATAGCAACAAGAATGATTAAAGCTCTAGAGAACATGAGCTATGAGGGAAGACTGAAAGAACTGGGCTTGCTTAGTTTTGAAAAGAGAAGACTTAGAGGAGACATGAGAGCAGCTTTGAAGAACCTCAAAGATGGTTATAAGGAGGAGGGAGAAAAATTGTTCTCCTTGGCCTCTGAGGATAGGACAAGGAGCAATGGGCTTAAACTGCAGCAGAGGAGGTTTAAGTTGAACATAAAGAAAAACTTCCTAACTGTCAGGGTGGTTAAACACTGGAGCAAATTACCTAGGGAGGTTGTAGACTCTCCATCACTGGAGATACTTAAGAGCAGGTTAGACACATCTATTAGGGCTGGTCTTAGATAGTGTTTGGTCCTGCTGTGAGGGCGGGCGATTGGACTTGATGACCTCTCAAGGTCGCTTGCAGTCTAATGTTCTATTATTCTGTGACAATTTTAAGAGAATGTTGAAAAAGCTGTAATCACTGACATGTTAAATTATTCCTTATTGAGTTTCTACAAATTTCTTCCATATTTCTTTCTTCTTTCATGAATGTAAAGACACCCTTGTTTCTGTATATGTTTTACTTGACGGTACTGCCAAATGCAGCAGTTTGGAGTCTGCATTTTTAGTGTCAGGAAACTCTGGCTAGCAGTGCTACAGGGTTAATGCAGAAAAGTAGTTAAAGTGAAATTAATAACATTAATGTAACTCACTTGGATTAATTTAACAGTACTATTTATTGTTGCATCATGTTAATGAAATGCTTTGAAGTTTGACCATCAGTTTCATGAAACTTTTTGTTTATTTTCAGCAATAATCATTGGCCCTGATGGTCATCCTTTGACTGTCTATCCTTGCATGATTTGCGGAAAGAAGTTTAAATCCAGAGGTTTCTTGAAAAGACACATGAAAAACCATCCAGAGCACCTTCTAACTAAGAAGAAATACAGATGCACAGACTGTGATTACACTACCAATAAAAAAATTAGTTTGCATAATCATCTGGAGAGTCACAAGCTGACTAACAAAACAGAAAAGCTTATTGAATGTGATGAGTGTGGGAAGAGCTTTTCTCATGCAGGAGCTTTATTCACTCACAAGATGGTGCATAGGGACAAAGGAGCTAATAAGATGCATAAATGCAAATTCTGTGACTATGAGACAGCGGAACAAGGGTTACTCAGTCGTCATCTTCTGGCTGTCCACAGCAAGAACTTTCCTCATATTTGTGTGGAGTGTGGCAAAGGATTTCGTCATCCGTCAGAGCTCAAGAAGCACATGCGAATCCATACTGGTGAAAAGCCATATGAGTGCCAGTATTGTGATTACAGGTCTGCTGACTCTTCTAATTTGAAAACTCATGTAAAGACTAAACACAGCAAGGAAATGCCATTCAAGTGTGATATTTGTTTTCAGACTTTTTCAGATACCAAAGAGCTGCAGCAGCATGTACTTAATCATCAAGAAAGCAAAACACATCAGTGTTTGCATTGTGACCACAAGAGCTCAAACTCAAGTGATTTGAAACGGCATATAATATCAGTCCACACAAAGGATTATCCTCATAAGTGTGATATGTGTGATAAAGGCTTTCATAGGCCCTCAGAACTGAAAAAACATGTGGCAGCCCACAAGGGTAAAAAATTGCACCAGTGCAGACATTGTGACTTTAAGATTGCAGATCCGTTTATTCTAAGTCGTCACATTCTCTCAGTTCACACAAAGGATCTTCCATTTAGGTGTAAGAGATGTAGGAAAGGGTTTAGGCTACAAAATGAGCTAAAAAAACACATGAAAACACACAGTGGCAGGAAAGTTTATCAATGCGAGTACTGTGAGTATAGCACTACAGATGCCTCAGGCTTCAAACGGCATGTTATTTCTATTCATACAAAAGACTACCCTCACCGTTGTGAGTACTGCAAGAAAGGTTTCCGAAGGCCTTCAGAGAAGAACCAGCACATTATGCGGCATCATAAAGATATTGGGTTACCTTAAAGTCTCTTTTGCAGACTTGTGGCTCGGAGATATAAAGGATATTGCTTTTCTGGCAGTCAGCTTATTTTAAAGCCAATCACCTGCGATCACAAAAAGAAAAAAAATACTGTGCATTTGATTTATTGCTGTATACAAATAGGATTATTGCTTCTAGTTGACTTTTATACGTTTTGTTCAATAGCGTGTTCTCAATTCTATTCAGTTTGTTTAATAAATGAGGAAAAGAGGGCAACAATAAAGTTGCATTTACTAAAGTCAACCCTGTCTCATACTGAATTTTTCAATCGTAATAGCTTATTTAAACATTCTTATTGAGTTTGTTGGTACTCACAGTGTCCACGGTAATGCAGTTTTGTTGTGAATTTTTAAAATATTTTAAATTTTTTCTTGATAAAATTGTCAGACATGTATAAAATAACATGGGGAATTTTAATGTCAAGAATAATGTTAGGGCTAATTTGACTTGTTTAGTGCATACAGAATTTATGGCAAATTAATAACCTTACATTTGAGCAGTTATTTAATAGTACCAAACAAAAATACATTCTGCATTTTAATTCAGGTTTCATTTACAAAAGATCTCATTCCTCCCTAAAGATGATGGTTGGGGGCATTTTTTCAATACTACTTGGAGTAAGAATTGATTCATAAGTATTATGTTTATTCTCAGTGTTTCTTTGTCTTTGGTTATGTATCACAAAAGAGTTTTGTTTTTTTCAACTTCCTGCGGACTAACATTGGAAACATGGCTATTCCACTTATTTGGATAGGCTGCAACTTCTTATGCGTGCAGCTAAGTGTACACCCAAATTGAAGATGATTTTATGTATAAAAACATGAAACAGCAGTATTTGGGTCAAATAATCACATCCTGGGAATTATTTTAGAATAAAAGTAATGTGCAACAGATGTCTCAGACAATTGTACAAGTGTGTTGTTTAGAAATCTTTAAGTAGGAAGTAGTAGAAGCAGATGATTTTTAAGGAGCCATGGTCCAATTTTCAGGCAGACATCCTTAATAAAAATAAATTATGACAAAAACAGAGCTGTTTCTAAATTTTTTTCCTGAACTATCAGCATCTGTGCTAAGCTACTGTTTATTAAATAATTAGTATCTAGAATTAGCCCAGTTTTTCTAGTCTGCTCATAAACAAATGGGGAGCTTTACAACTATATGCAGTTTTATGACCTGAAGTCAATTAGTAAGATAAAGCTGCAATCCAATATTGGTTGCTAATTGCTGGATAAATGTGCAAGATAGAATGTCATGTATCCTGAGATGAAAAAAAGGTAAACTAAAACTGAATTGCTTAATTACACATTGTGTTTTAGGGCCTGATTCTGCAGTCCTTTGAACTCCCACTGAAGTCAGTGGCTGGTTGAGTAAGGAGGGTAGGATGCAGCCCCAAATGACTATAGGATTAGACAGATTTTGCAAGCATTAATCCCACCAAGTAGGATTTACTGGTACCAGTAGTTTCATTATCTTTAATGCAAATACTAACTAGGAACAAGAGATGCAGAAGTTGACTCAGTCCTCAATCAGGCCCATTTTGTGTGAGTTTTTTCTTTCAGATGTTTGTCCTAAATCTTTACTATTGTTTTTATTATGCAGAACTGCAACTATCACTCAGCTAGGCCATATGTTTTATTGGAAGTGTGAACAGTTGAGTTTAACTTGAATTGCCTCTTCAGGCAAAGATAATGTTTTCTAATGCTGTTTTTCCCCACATTTTTGTGATGTCTCATTAATCGTATTACATGTATTGGTCCAGTGCTACATGGGCTCGTGTTTGTTAATAATAAAGAGGTCCTGATCCTTTCATGTGTAAGTGGTGAGCAGACTGCTGCGTCTGACTGCAGTAGAAATTATGTGGTCACAATAGTCTGCCTGCAAGTTGCATATTGCAGGATCAGGTCCACACTGTGGAGAAACTTGGTGCACATTTTCTATTGACATTTTGCAAAATGTCCTTGTTCAGACTGATTTTTTTGTGTTTTGCAAATCTATAAATTCCACATAAATCCCCACCGTGTTGTTGAGAAGTTCTAGCCATTTTGAACTATATATTTTTAAATAAGCTGAAAGACAAAGAACACAAACATTTTACACATTTTATTTCTCTTGTGTAGTCTGGAATCATACACACTTCTTTTAAAGCACAATGCTAAAACCTTTTTAAAAGAACAATTAAGGGTTTGGTCAAGTGGATTTTGTAAAATGTATTTGTCTGTATAAAGAGGAAATGAAATTGTAGTTATTGTTAATGTACTGACAGTTACAGGCCTAGTTTTAATTCTTAAATAATTTGATTAGCATATGCTATAAAATGGATGTTTCAGTTAAATGTTTTAAAAAGGTACAGATTTTTACAAGGACATAATATAAATTATTGTTCTGTAGAAATGGCCTCTTAAATATTGTATGTCCCTCCCTCTGTACATTTTGTAAAAAAAAAAAAAAAAAAAAAAACCAAACAAAATACATAGAATCATATAGGGATGTGTGACATTATTGTAATTGTGTACTTGATAATAACGTGAAAAAATAAAAATCAGAATATTTTCTTGTTAATGAATGCTTAGTTTACTTGGTTCCAGTACTAAGATATTACTTAATGATACACACTTGTTTAAAAAAAATCTAATGAAGTTAGCATAAAGGTTGATTTTTATTTCCTCATTTGTCAGCTTGTGTGCAGTACTGGATACAAAGTATTTAAACAGTCTACATTTTGTGATGCAGCTAGAACAGGGGTCTGCAACCTGTGGCTCTGGAGCCACATGAGCCTCTTTAAGGACTTCTTTGTGGCTCCTGATACTAAAATTGCAAAGTTTAAAAAAACAAAAACAAAAAAACTGATTACTTTTGATAAATGGAGAACATCTAAAAGCCCAACAATGAACAACTCATTTAAATAGCAAATGAAATGTGATCCTGAGCATTGGATAATGCTGCCTTTAATATATGCAGTGCATTGTGGGATATGATGATATATCTGTGTTTTGATCATGTTGCTAATAAAGTTGTGATTTGAAAAGGGGCTGGCAGCATTCTTGCTGTGAAAGCTAAAATGCATTTTAAGAAAGAAGACTGAAATTAAACGTGAAGTAAGGTTGGCATCATAAAAGTAGGTTCAGGCATGAAAGTCAGGAAGATAGTGGTACAAGCACGTGTAAAGTGTGAGGAAATAGAATATATAAAACATTTGAACGTCCTGCAGTAAACATGTATCATATGTATTACAAATCATTGTGTGTTCACTGTTCTGAAAACGGGTTACATAAAGTATGGTTTGATGTTATTTATTAAGGACCGTTTCATATTCACATGCATCACGGCTCTTGAATTATTGAGTTTTTACTAAATTTGAAAAAAAAAAATTGCTATTTTTGCTATTTTGGTTGCTGACCCCTGAACTAGAATGATTGCTCCTTCATTGTTGGGCATTCAGTAATTTCTTACGCTTTGGTGACAGGTATTGGCAGGTTTTCTGTGTTCACTTAAGGTCTATTTCCATTTAGTTACAGTGATAAATTTCTGTGAAACTGTTTTTTATGTCAGTCTTTTCCAATGTTGTGATTAAATACTGAGTGAAGTTCTTCTGCAATATCCAGATAATAGATCATTTTTATTTTATTTTCCAGAAAGAACAGCATATGCCGCTATCATAATTAAACTAAATGGATCACATACAACAGCTAGGTTACAGAGAAGGTAAGAAACACTTAGACATGTTCTCTCTGGGCCCCCAGTGGATAATAACCAAAATATCACACACTTCAACCTAGTGTCTTTTAACAGGATTCTTACAAATGGATGACTTTGTGCATGGGTGGCTTGATGGAGATCTAAGCAATTGTCCTCGCCATTGCAGGAGTAAAAAAACAAGTCACCAGGAGTATGCTTCAACTAGCTTGCAACTTTATTAACACTGAACTAGCCTACAATAAATCATCTAACTCAGGTCATATGATGTAATCTCTGCCTCCATCGTCAGCTCTCTATTCCTCCATTCCACTTCATGCCTATTGGGGGAAGCTATTTAGGGATTTAGAGGCCCCATTAACCTGGCCCAATCCCCATTGCTTGGACCCCATTGTATTCCCCTTGTACAGGGTTAAAGAGGTGAGAAGAGAGTTGTCTCACTATACCAGACATTGAGACCCACCCCAATTCCCCAGTTTCTTTAAGAAATACCTTCTAGGCTGGTTCCAATGCCAGTTTTCTATGGAATTGGGATCTCTGTTGAAAGTGTACATGCACGGGGCACTGGCCACAAGGCAATGCCAGCAATTTCTTTGCTTCCCACCATCCAGACTAACAGTTCCTTCCTCAGATAGCCACCAGAATCATGCTCCAGTTACCAAGTAGAGAACTATATTGCGTCTTCCTGGAATAACATGTAATTTTGTGATGGGAAATCCTCATCCATACCAATATGATTTAGCTACTAGCCAATTAACATCTGTTCTGGCATTATCCCCTCACAAAGGCCAGGTGGCTTCCCTTCTAAAACCTCTTCTGTGACATCTCTGGGACCCAGATTGTACTTGGCTCCACTCCCTAATTTTTGTCAGTCCTTAACTCCACCCCTTTACTAAATCCCCAGGTAATCTATCTCCCTATCCCCCTCTGCTCTATAGCGCTCCCCGTCCCCATGCACACAGATCCATTCACATGCCTTCTTCCTGTCCAGCAAATGCAGAAGGGACACCCATTTCCAATATTATGCTCCTACATTAAGGCTATCTCAGAGCTGCACACTGCTGAGGCCCAGGAAACTAGCATCCCACTTGCAGGTTAATGCACAATAGTGTGCCTGCATGCCTGTCACCTACTGTGGTCTGTTCTTTTGAACCTGAAGAAATAAACAGGAAGAACTTAGCACATTTATACCACTGAAATCCTGTCAAGGGCTTTCTATATTCTTTTCTGCATTCAGATGACACCTTTGATGGCCAGAAACCATGGAACTCCCATTCCAAGCAGTGCTGTGGATGTAGTCACTTCACTCTTTAATGAAGGGGATTCTAAATCACTGGGAAAACCTCCCCAGTATGTGTTCTTCCACAGCATTCTGAACTGGTTTCCTTTTGCCAATTAACTTACTGTGAAGAAAGAATGGCCTAGTACAAACATGATTTTTTTGCACTAGGCTAGTAGGTAATACGCCAATCCCAGCCCCTCTACACTCTGGCAGTAGTATAATTCACTGTGGCCTTTTGATACTCTTGGTCAGAGCCACAAAAAGGGATTTAAGCATTGCAATTTCTTGTTGGGTATCTTGCTGCCTAGTGAAATCCACAATTGTGAGATAGACTTCCAAGCTCCCTATAAAATGCTTGGGGATAATTAGATGTCTTTATGAATGTGACTCACAAAAAACAGTTAACGGAGCTGGCAGCTGTCTAAGCTAGCCAATAGAAAATACTGAGAAGTGTGACCTAAGACCTCCCCCCACACCCTGAATGAGATTTAAGCACACACTTTCATAGAATCATAGGGCTGGAAGGGACCTCAGGAGGTCATCTAGTCCAGCCCCCTGCTTCAAGCTGGATCAACCCCAAGTAAGTCATCCCAGGCAGGACCTTGTCAAGCTGGGACTTAAAAACCTCTAGGGATGGAGAATCCACCACCTCTCTAGGCTACGCATTACAGTGCTTTACCACCTTCCTGATGAAGTAATTTTTCCTAATGTCCAACCTACTCCTTTCCTTCTGTAACGTCAGACCGTTGCTCCTTGTTCTGCCATCTGTCACCACTGAGAACAGTTTCTCTCCATCCTCTTTAGAGCCCCCTTTTCAGGAAGTTGAAGGCTGCCATTAAATCACCCATCTTCTCTTCTGTAAACTAAATAGGCCCAAATCCCTCAGCCTCTCCTCATAGGTCTTGTGCTCCAGCCCCTTAATCATTTTTGTTGCCTTCCGCTGAACCTGCTCCAGCACATCCACATCCTTTTTATTCTGGGGGGCCCAAAACTGAACACAGTATTCCAGATGTGGCCTCACCAGTGTAGAATATAGGGGAACAATCACTTTTCTCTGCTCGCAATGTTCCTAATGCATCCTAATATGCCATTAGCCTTCTTTGCTACAAGGGCACAATGTTTACTCATATCTAGACTTTCATCCATCGTAACACCTAGATCTCTTTCTGCTATACTGCTGCTTAGCCAGTCGGTCCCCAGCCTATAACAATGCTTGGGATTCTTCTGTCCCATGTGCAAGACTCTACACTTCTCCTTGTTGAACTGCTCAAATTTCTTTTGGCCCAATCCTTCAATTTATCCAGGTCACTCTGGATCCTATCTCTACCCTCCAATGAATCGTCCTCTGCCCCTAGCTTAGTGTTGTCTTCAAACTTGCTGAGGGTGAAATCCAGTCCCTCATCCAGGTCATTTACCGACCCCAGAACCGAGCCTTGGGACACTCCATTGAGCACTACCTGTTGGGCCCGACCGTCAAGCCAGCTTTCTATCTATCTTATCATCCATGGATCCAATCCATACTTCCTCAACTTATAGGTAAGAATGTTGTGGGAGACTGTATCAAAAGCTTTGCTGAAGTCAAGGTATATCACATCCACTGACTTCACCATGTGCGCAGAGCCTGTTACCTCGTCATAGCAGCTAATCAGATTGGTCAGGCATGACTTACCCTTGATGAATCCATGTTGACTACTTCTAATCACTTTCCCCTCTTCCAAGTGCTTCAAAATGGATTCCTTGAGGATCCCCTCCATCATTTTCCCAGAGACTGAGGGTAAGGCTGATGTGTCTATAGTTCACTAAATTATCCTTTCCTTTTTTAAAGATGGGCACTACATTTGCCTTTTTCCAGTCATGTGGAATCTCTTCCGATCTCCAAGAGTCTTCAAAGATAATGGCCAACGGCTTGGCAATGATATCTGCCAATTCCCTCAATACCCTTGGGTGCATTAAATCCAGACCCATGAATTTGCATACACCTAGTTTTTCTAAGTAGCTCTCAATTCATTCCTGCCCCACCGATGGCTGCCCTCCACCTTCCCATACCGCATTGTCTAGCACCGTAGATGGCCCAGTACTCAGGACAATGATTTGTGAATAGTTTTGTTTTTCCTGAAAGTCTTGCCCAGGTATGTAGCCAGATCACCTGAAGCTGGAACCCATTTTGGATGCTAGGGAGCTGGATTAGATGACCTTCTGAAATCTCCCACAACCCTAATTGTTTATGATGCTGTACTTTTCCACTGGGTGTGAGAAAATTTTGAACTGAACACAAAGGATTCTTGCCTTGGGAAAAATCTTTATAAAGGTGGAAAGCCAAACATTTAGAGAATTTAGGTGCCTACAGGGTTAGATGGCAATGGAAGGTGGGGGGCTGAGAATCTAAATTTTGGGTGTAGGTGCCTAAATGCTTAGTGCGTCTAGCCCTCAGAGTCAAGGTGTCAGATTTCACCCCTTCTCCCTGTACTACAACCCCTTTGTAGATTCCTATTCTTCAAAACGTTCTCTAAATCATTCCTTGCTGGCCCTTCAATTGCTGTGATGAAGACAAACACTCCAATAACCTAACTAAAACCTACTACCAAACTTTTGGTAATTGGTATCCTACTGTCAAGTGGGCTGCTCAATAAAGAGCCCAAAATAGCATGTGATGCCAACTCCTAATACATCTACTGTACCATACTATATGGTATGCAGTTGAGAAAGAGGTCAGATTCTGAGAGGGGCACACCTACACTCAATTGAAATTAAGTAATGCCTCAATGCACACCAGAATGTTTATGGGGCTAGTTGCTTTGAACTGAGGTAGAACTGGTCAAAAATCAAGTTTCTGGAGCCCAGCTGGACTTGAATCGACTTCTTGCTGCATGTGTTAAATTCTGCCCATCCCACACACTGAGTGACTTTAAGAACTGGTAGTTGTCAACATGGGCCACTGCCTGGCATCTTACTTTAGAACTGCCTCTCTTGTTCCTGGCCTTGTCCCTGAAGCTAGATGCTGCCACTATAACAAGAAAGCGCTCCCAGAGAATTAGGTCTTTCACTTGCCTCTCCCAGATCTAGTCATCACCCCAGACCCTGGTGGACACCACAGGCCCAATGCCACCTTTGCTCCTCACATCTGAGTTAGTTTTCAGGCCCATTTCTGGCATTCAATATTTTTGTAAAAAGAAATCCTGTTGTACCGATTTTAGAACAATACAGCACTCAATACATTCTCCATGCCTTGATTTGCTCTTAATAGTAAATTGGATCTGGCCATGGCAAGCCAGTGGTAAAGAACAACATGGATTTGTCAGGATAGACCATGGAGGACTAGGTTAGAATTATCACTTCCAGTACCTAAAGAATGTGGCTCTCCTTTTGAAAGTTTTGTGTGTGGATGCACACTGCTATTTCAGGAAGAATGCCTTATTTCTAAAGCTTCTTCTGAAAGAATACATGTGTAGATGCTTCTCAGGGCCCTTCTTTAGAAAGAGCATCCTCATGGTGCTTGATTTTTCAATTCCTGGCCTGCTCTTTCAAAAGAGAAGGGGCTGTGTGGATGCTTTATATCAAAAGAGCAGAAGCCTCGTTTGAGCTGTTTTTTTGCGTGTGGATGTGCTTCGAAAGTGCTCTTTCGAAATAAGCTCTTTTGGAAGAGATCTTCAGGAAGGGCTTCTACCAAAAGATCTCTGTAGTATAGATGTAGCCTATATGTAACAAGTTTCTTAGTGACATAAGTTTAGCTGGCATGTTTTGTTTTCTTTTGCTTAACGTACTTTGATCTGTTTGCTATTATGTGTAACCACTTAAATCCTATTTTTATACTTGATACAATCACTTGTTTATTAATAAACGTAGTGTAAATTATTGTTACCTGGGGAGAGGGGCAGATAGCTGTTCATATCTCTTTCACTGATAAAGGGGACAATGTTTTATAAGCTTGTTAGCTAGTTTTGTATAAAACTGTATACAGAATAAGATGAATTTATTTGGGGTTCTGGTGTCGCTGGGCTGTACACCTGGGTGCTGTGGTAAGTCCCTTTGACTGAGCCTTCCCAGATATGTGTCTATATTAGTCTCTCATGGGCACTCTGTGCCAGTGCTGGAAGAGGCTGTAGGTGACCTCAAGTGGTATTTCATCACATCAAATGGCAATCTTGGGGAATCTCTGTGTCCGTAGCCATCACAGCCTCGTTGCCTTGTCACTGTTGCATCTGTGACATCTTAAAGTAACTACAGTTGAGTTTAAGACTTAATGACAGCTGATTGGAGGGAATCAGTTGAAATGTGTCTTTCTTCCAAGTCGGCCAATATAACGCCAATATTTAAAAAAGGCTCCAGAGGAGACCCTGGCAATATAGACCGATAAGTCTAACATCAGTACCAGGCAAATTAGTAGAAACAATTAGTAAAGAATAAAATTGCAAGGCATGTAGAAGAGCACGAATTGTTGGGCAAAAGTCAGCATGGTTTCTGCAGAGGGAAGTCATACCTAGATTTCCAGAAAGCCTTTGACACGGTCCCACACCGAAGGCTTTTATGTAAATTAGGCGGTCATGGGATAGGAGGAAAGATCCTTTCATGGATCAGGAATTGGTTAAAAGACAGAAAACAAAGGGTTGGAATAAATGGTAAATTTTCACAATGGAGGGGAGTAACTAGTGGTGTTCCCCAGGGGTCAGTCCTGGGACCGATCCTGTTCAACTTGTTCATCAATGATCTAGAAAATGAGGTAAGCAGTGAGGTGGCAAAGTTTGCAGATGACACCAAGTTGTTCAGGACAGTCAAAACCAAAAGGGATTGTGAAGAACTACAAAAAGATCTCAGCAAACTGAGTGATTGGGCAGCAAAATGGCAAATGAAATTTAATGTGGGTAAGTGTAAGGTAATGCACATTGGAAAAAATAACCCAAATTACACGTACAACATGATGGGGTCAAATTTAGCTATGACAGATCAGGAAAGGGATCTTGGAGTTATAGTGGATTGTTCTCTGAAGACATCCACGCAGTGTGCAGCGGTAGTTAATAAAGCAAATAGGATGTTAGGAATTATTAAAAAAGGGATAGATAATAAGACAAAAGATATCATACTTCCCCTATATAAAACTATGTTACGCCCACATCTTGAGTACTGCGTGCAGATGTGGTCTCCTCACCTCAAAAAAGATATATTGGCATTAGAAAAGGTTCAGAAAAGGGCGACTAAGATGATTTGGGGTTTGGAACGGGTCCCATATGGGGAGAGGCTAGAGAGACTGGGACTTTTCAGTCTGGAAAAGAGGAGATTGAGGGGCGATATGATAGAGGTATATAAAATCATGAATGGTGTGGAGAAAGTGAATATAGAAAAATTATTTACCTTTTCCCATAATACAAGAACTAGGGGACACCAGATGAAATTGATGGGTAGTAGGTTCAAAACTAATAAAAGGAAATTTTTCTTCACACAGCGCACAGTCAACCTGTGGAACTCCTTGCCGGAGGAGGCTGTGAAGGCCAGGACTCTATTAGGGTTTAAAAAAGAGCTTGATAAATTTTTGCAGGTTAGGTCCATAAATGGCTATTAGCCAGGGGTAAAGTATGGTGCCCTAGCCTTCAGTACAAGGGCAGGAGATGGATGGCAGGAGATAAATCACTTGATCATTGTCTTCTGTTCTCCTTCTCTGGGGCACCTGGCATTGGCCACTGTCGGCAGACGGGATACTGGGCTGGATGGACCTTTGGTCTGACCCAGTATGGCCATTCTTATGTTCTTATGTTTGATCAAGTTGGAGAAAAGTAACAGCTGCCGGCTTGGCAAGTCTGGGTGTCAGAAACTCTGTAACTGAAAGAAGGAAAAGACCAGAGTAAAACTCCCCTTTTTTCTTTTTTTCTTTTTTTTTACTGGAAATGTATTTTCCCAACTGAGAGCCCTTAACTGAGTTCCCTCTTTTTTTGTACCTGCTTGAGCTAAGCTGAGGCTGCAGAGGGGCACATCTCTCTGCAAGCAAACCACAAATTCAGGGCAGATAGATGCTTGGCCATCTGATCCAGTCACATGAGGGAGCCTGAATGGGTAGGCGTCTTGAAGGAGGAGAAGGAAGACTTCTCTTATAGCCTTCAAACTAGCAGATAGGTACTCTGGTACAGGATGTGTGAGACTCTCTGGCTATGTCTACACTACCAGAGATCTTTTGAAAGAAGCCCTTCTGGAAGAACTCTTCAGAGAGAACTTCTTTTGAAAAAGTGCATCCACACACACACTGGATCAAACGACTGATGTGCTCTTTCAAAAGAGAGCGTCCACACAGCCCCTGCTATTTTGAAAGAACAGGCCCAGGATCAAAAAATCTGGCCCCAAGGGGACTGATTTTTTTTGAGGGGGGAAAAAAAGGTCTACACATGCTTTCTTTCGGAAGAAGCTTTCAAAAGGGGGAGCCCTGCCTGAAACAGGAAAGGAAGAGCGATTTTGAAAGGAGCGCCACATTCCTTCAGTTTACTTTTGAAAGAATGCTTTGTGTGTGTAGACGCTCCATGGGCTCTTTCGAAAAATCTTTTGAAAGAACTTGCTAGTGTAGACGCAGCCTTTGTTTGAGGCTTTCTCCTCCTGAGCAGGAGGAGGAGGAGTTTGACCAGGAATTTGGTTCTTGCAATGGAGACTAGCATGAGGTTGTGTCATCACTTGCCCCGCAGCCCTGTGTGCCTCATAGTGCTCTGGTCTTGTAGCTCCCAGTCTGGGATGCTCACAACCAGCCACTAAGCATGCAAGGGGAAGCAGAGGCAGCTTAAGGTTTCTTGAGTTCTGTTGGCAGAGCAAGTTGGGGTGTGGGGACAGGACTCTTTCCTACACTTTACTGATGGCCCTGTCCCCATTTTGCACCCTCCACTTGTGACCCTTTCCTGGGGCCCCATCCTTATTCCATCCAGGGTCCCTGCCATTTGGGCCCCACACTGTAGTCCCAAGACTGAAAATTTCTGTCCCCGCCCCCGCTCTGCCACCCATAGGGCTGCCAAGCCTCTAACAGCGCAAAACTGAACACACTAGCAACATCCCTTCCATTCCCTGAGGCCGCAGTGCCATTCCTTACATTCCCTCCCCCTTGGTGGCTGGCCCTTTCCTGTCCTCTCCTTCACTGGGCTGGGACTGGGTGTTGGGTGTGGGAGGGAGGGAGGGCTGTTAAGTGGGGGTGCAGTCTCTGGTTGGGCCAGAAATGAGGGGCTGGGGGTGCAGGTGAGGACTCCAGGGTGCGACAGGGAGTTGAGGTGCGGGAGGGGTGAGGGTTCTGTTTAAAGATACGGGCTGGGGCTGAAGGGCTTGGGGTTCAGGAGGGGGCTTCCAGGTTGGTGGGGGGGCTGAGGGATTCAGAGTGTGGGAGAGGCTGTGGGTGGAGGCAGAGGGTTGGAGCACAGGAAGTGGGTGTCTGTGTAGACCCAGAAATCAGGAGTTTTAGTACAGGAGGAGGCTCCAGGTGTGAGGGACTAGGGCAGGGGGTTACGGTGTGGGCTTACTTTGGGCTGTTCCCATTCAGCACTGCAATGAAGCTAAGGGCAGGCTCCTTGCTTGTCCTGGCTCTGTGCTGTTGCCCAGAAGTGGCCAGCAGGTCTAGTGGGGGGACGGAGATGGGTTTTCCTGGCCAATGGAAGTGCAGAGCCAGTGCTTAGGGTGGGTGTAGCATGCAAAGCCCCACTGATTGGGACCTTGACCTGCTGTCTGGTTCCAGGGCACAGCATGGGGCCAGTATGGGTGGGGAATAGGCTGCCTTAGCCCTGCAGCACCACTGACTGGACTGGAGTCACTAGAGTCCCTTTTGGACTGCATTTTTCAGTCGAAAACTGAACACCTGGTCCCTGTACCCCTGCAGCAACCCCAGGCCACTGCAGGGAGTGAGAGTTCCTCCAGTCCTGGAGCTGCAGCAGAAATCTCAGTGACGGGGCTTTTCCTGCTATCCCCAGCTTCTGCCAGGATCCAGGTTAGAGGATACTGGAGGCTTCCGCTGCTGCCCCTGGACTTCTGCCAGGGACAGGAACGGGGTCAGGGGAGCTCTGGGGGCTTCCCTTGCCACCACACCCAGTGCTGCTGGGGAGCATGGTTGAGGGTGAGGTTCTCCCACCACTCCACCTGGAAGCCGGGTTGAGGAACAGGGGCTTCTCTGGATCACTTGGGACCCAGAGTTGCCTGCGGTTTCTGAGAATAGGCCCTATAGGCCCAGTGACTAATCCAAAACTGCCCTGAAGAGAGTGTGTGCATACACATTTAGTCTCGGTTCAGCATCTCTGGCCTCAGTAACCTCCTTACAGCCCCACTCTGGCTTCCACCAACCTTAATTACAAACAGCAAAGTGACCCCAAACATGTCACAATCCTGAACTTTCCCCAAATAGTGTACTCTGCAATGTCCAGTCCTCTTCTGCACAGTCCAGCAAAAGTCCATTTGATCCCCTAAAGACGCAAACCCTAAAAGCTTGTCGTCTTCACTGGAGTTATTTACTTTTATGTTCAGATTACTAGTAAACAAATTTATTAACAATAGGGCATAGGTTAAGTGATGCGAAGTAAAAACAATAAAGTTTTAGCAAGGGTTATAAGCAAATAAAAGTGAAAATGTGCACCTAAAAGTCTGTAAGTCTAACAAAGCGCAGTCTTTAAAATCAAAACAAAAACAGCAGTAAAGTAGCACTTTAAAGACTAACAAAATAATTTATTAGGTATTCAACATGCAAGGCTTTAAAATGTTTCTCTCACCAATCTTCCTTCTTCCCAGCCATTGCTGATCTTCTCCGACAGGACTTTTCAGAGAGGAACAAGGGGCTCGATTAACTTGTCTTTCTAGGTGAAAGATCTCTGCCTAGATAGCTTTTGTGGCATTATGCCCCATATTTTTCATAGTAATATTATTATGATATGAGTCTGGCATATTTATGAAGTATTGTATGCAAGATAAGGCATGTAAGATATTGTTGAAAAGCTTATAATTTAGTGAATATAATTATCCTGCTAGTATGCATGTATCATTTTGGTAATTAGAATATTGTCTACACATCTGTTACAAATAGAGCTGTACACCTGGGAAATGTCCACTAGACAAAATGCAATCAGTCTAGGTGGCTGGCTAGGGAAAAGGCCATTAAGAACAACAACAGGTCTTAAAGATGCTAATTTCCCAACAGGGACTCTTCCTGGACAGCCTTCCCAAGGACATTACAGAGAACCTCTGTTTCATCACCACTGTGGACCTGCAGAGACGTCTGACTGAGGCTAAGTCTACCCTTTCACTTTACTGTGCTACAACTGCTTGGCTCAGGGTGTCAGCAAACATCCCATGGGCGCAGCAAAATATAGTGCTGTAAAATGACAGTGTAAACAGGGCTATAGCGCTGGGAAACTTCCTTCCAGCATAGTTAGCTATTCCCCTCATGGAAGTGGTTTACCTGGAGGGAGAGCTTTCGAGAGCTGCCGCTACGCTTTAATTTTAGAAGTGTAGACAAATCCTGAATCACCTGGTTCTGCACTTCATTATAATATTAACATTTTTCTACCGACCAGGGAGGGAATCAAATTGAGAGACAAAGGAATCCTGCCTTATGTAAAAAACTACTTAAGGTAGTAACAGAGAGGAAGCCGTGCTAGTCTATACACTATCAAAACAAAAAGCAGTCAAGTAGCACTTTAAAGACTAGCAAAAGAGTTTATTAGGTGAGCTTTCGTGGGACAGACCCACTTCTTCAGGCGATAGCCAGGCCAGAACAGACTTAATATTTATTAATATTGAGTCTGTTCTGGTCTGGCTATGGTCTGAAGAAGTGGGTCTGTCCCACGAAAGCTCCCCAAATAAACTCTTTTGCTAGTCTTTAAAGTGCTACTTGACAGCTTTTTGTTTTACTTAAGGTAGGAAAGAGACATCCTGGGGGCCTACTTCATGGACATCCTGGTCATGGAGACTGCTATAAACACTGAAAAAACAAAAGAAGGGTTGAGTCCAGGCTAGATGGTTGTCTAGCCTGTGAATGGAATATCTAAAGTCTTAACCTGCAGGAAGTGCAGCTGACCTTCAAGAATCTCTGCAATCTGCCTAAAACAATATTTAAGGTGAGAATTTGCTACTTATAACCAATTACTTTTGGCTCTTAAGCATAGATTGCATGTCATTTTATTTGCTAGGTAATCTGCTTTGATCTGTGTGCTATCTCTTATTCTCAGTTAAAACCTGTGTTTTGTAATTAATAAACTTGTTTTGTTTTGTCTAAAATCAGTGGGCATAGAATTTGTACCTTGGGGCAGAAAGCTGTGTATATCCCTCTCCAAACTGAGGGTGGAGGTGAATTTCATGCACTTAAGCTGTAAAATTATGTGTGTAGTGCAAGATGGTGCAATGTTGGGCTTCTGCTCTAGAGCAGGGGTTCTTAACCTTTTTGCCCTCACACCTCCCCGAAAGTGAACTTAATGTTTACACCTCCCATCTTTCTCCAAATTAATCAATGAACCAATCAAGACATAATTAAGATGATGAAGGGATTTTATTTCTAGCCAATTCTTCACATACACAAAAATAAATAAATTAATTAATTAATTAAAAACTTCTTCAGGACAACCTTAATGAGATGGCTGTTGCTGCTTTTGGTCAGTAAGGACAGAAATTCGAGAGACAGTCTTGGACAATGCTAGGCGCATGTCATGCTTGGCACCCAACCAATTTTTAGCCTTTGTCTTCACACTGACCAATGTTGAAAATACAGATTCACAGAAATAGGTTGTAGCAAATGGGATCAAGGCTGAAAGAGCTTTCTTTGCCAAAACTGGGTAGGCAGCTATTTGAGAGCACCAAAATTCATCAAGATTTTGACTGGAGAATCCTTGCTTCAGCAAAGCTTTTCTCTGCAAATTGATGAGGTCATCCTTCTGCATGTCAGCATCATCCATTGAGTCCAAATTAAAGGTAAAAGGATTTTGAATCCACTTGTCATTTTTCCATTCATCTTTAACAAAATAATTTATCAAAAGAGTCCATGAGATTTTCCAGATGCCTCAAAATATCGCCTTGAATCCAGTCTGGGGCTGTCTCTAACAAACCCTCTCCAGAGAGAACAACATTTTCCAGAGTAGGAAAATTTGCATAATTGTTCTTCGCCATGTGTCTCTTCCAAAGAGCCAGTTTTTGCTGGAAGGCAGAAATCTTCTTATTTGCATCCAGAACAGTTATTTCTGACCCTTGAAGTGAAATGTTGAGGTCATTCAATTGTGAGAATATATCTGCAAGATAGGGCAACGACACAATAAAACCTTGGGTTTCAAACTGTTCATGCAGTTTGTTTTTCTTTTGTCAAAGAAACAGGGCTATATCAGTTCTAACTTCTATAACACGAGTGAAGACTCTTCCATGTGAAAGCCAGCGTACTATTGTGTGACATAACAATACTTCACGAGCAGCTCCAACTTCTTGGCAGAATATTTTGAAGAGTCTGTGGTTCAAAAGTTGAGACCAGATAAAGTTCACTGCTTGAACTGTGGTACCCATGGCTGATTTCAGTCTTGGAGAAAGAGTTTTTGACGCCAATGTGTGACGATGTAGAAAACAGTGGATGACCTCCACCTGTGGGGCCTCCACCTTTTATCAAAGCTCCAAAGCCAGATTTCTTCCCCAGCATAGAAGGTGCACCATCAGTGCATACGAAGCCCAATTTCATCTTCCAGTCCAGTCCGTTTATTGAAAAGAGCTTGTCAATTAGCTGGTACACATCAGCAGCTTTTGTGGTAGTAAACAGGGGTTCTCAGAAAAAAACCTCTTCTTTTGATGCACGTTTCGGTGGTGTATTTCACAAAAGCCAAGAGTTGACTGCATTGAGCCTCATCAGTACTTTCATCCAATTGAAGTCCAAAGGACAGGGTCATTTTCTTGTGTTCCTCCATGAGCTGATCCAAAATATCAGATGACATATCCAAAATTCGACAAATGATGACGTTGTTTGACAGTGGTATTTCAGCAATCTGTTTCCTCTGTTGCTTTCTGAGAACAACTTCAACCATTTGAAGGGCACAAAGCTTGATCAGAGTGTCACCAATTGTATGAGGCTTTTCGTTCTTTGAGATGAGGTATGCCACTTTGTAGGAGGCCTCAAGGAGTGGCTTCTGAGTAGATCCAAAACCCAACTTGGGTCAAGTGCCCGATGAGTAGAATCGAGCTTTCTTCTGCTTCAGCGACTTCAGTGAGTCTCCAGAATTTCCTGGGTGCACATTTGCGAAATGGTCCCAGAGTTGGCAGGCCTCATGTTATCATTACAGAGAACTTTTGTACATAAAA
Organism: Carettochelys insculpta; assembly: GCF_033958435.1. Lineage (NCBI taxonomy): Eukaryota > Metazoa > Chordata > Testudines > Carettochelyidae > Carettochelys > Carettochelys insculpta. The sequence goes on from NC_134137.1 coordinate 156,595,014, forward strand.
AGCACTGAGGTTTTTCGGTTCCGTTGCAGTCAAGACAGCATGTGCACCCAAATTTCACATAATCCTCACTGTATTTCCTTTTCTTTAACATTTTCTCGTCTTCTTGAGGCGACACAAAAATGTAAACTAAACTATCGATTGTGGTAGAGTTAAATGCAAAAACTACTACCCGCGCTAAAGACAGACTGCTAACTGAATCAGTGCGTGTGGGCAAAGTACACAACAATACGGTGTGACGCAAGAGAAAGCGGTACGCCTGACCTTAAACAGGCGTAATCTAGGCATGGGATGTGTGTGAAGATTGCAGTAATTCTACAAAGGTGCAATATTGCGTCTGACCTAATTTTTTAAAAGTGTCAGCCTTGAGGAAAAAAAAATCACCTCTTGTTGCATCAGCCAATCAAAATGTAACACTGTTAGCAAGATGTTAGTTTCTGTCGTAAGCAGTTTGGTGGAATATGGTCGAATAGCTCTAACCGTGAGAGTAGACATTATTCTCTTAAGTATCCAATCTTACCCCAAGTTCCCCTATATTTAATTAATAAGCAATTAATGCTAATAATTTTAATTCATAATATTAATTATAAAGAATTCTAAACTTTAGAATTTTATACAGTGAGAAAGCAATTGCAATAAATTTTCTGAGAGGCACCTCACCCCCCCCCCTTTTCCCCTCTGCCCCTGGGGAGGCACACCCCGCAGGTTAAAAACTCCTGCTCTGGAGGAAGGGCGTGCACTTGAGTATTGAGCAATTCCTTAGCTAAGCTTCCCATGCAGTGCTAAGCACAGCAGCCTTTAAGTTCTGCAATTGGTTTTGTGCAAGTAAAGGTGTAAGACCAGAAGTGTGGCTGCAGCTTGTTACAGCATTACGGGGTAAAAGGCAACCCTGCCTGGTGGGTCAGGCAGGCTCAGTGGTAGCACCCAAGGGGAGCATGTTGCATGTTACTCACTTATATTCAGCTCCCAGATACTTCAACCCACCTTTTTTGGTTGAAGGAGGATCCACCTTTCTCGGTTTGCAATGCTCTATTCCCTGGTGGCTGGCTAGTGATGGATGCCAGAGATGGAATCTGTATTTGTTTGTATCTTCCAAAGCATAGTGATTTTGTTTTAAGAGGCAGGTTGACTTCATGCTGTTCTTCTCTTCCTGTGGGCATCTCACCCGCCCCCAACAAGTAAATGGGGCTTCCACTGCTTTAATTCTGCTATCCTTAGGGCACATAGGGAGATAGCTGGTTAGCTGTGACATTCTCTTTTTATCTGGGAAGATTGTACAGCTTAATATTAAGGAGTAACCATAATTTCTTTTAGAGTGTTAATATATACCATTCACAAACACTGTGCACTTTGTTAATAGTGCCATGTTATATACACTTGATTGATTGATTGAATTATTTATCAGTTGTGGTTCAGCCTCCTTTCTAGACCAATAAAACTCTGAAATACATTGTTCTGCAAAGCAAATCTCAGACCAACCTTCCCACCTCTGCTAGGTTCAGTTGCTATGCTGTCTTTTTCCCATACTTGTCAGCCAGGAGTTTGCCTGTACCCTTTGTAGCTTGCAGGGTTTATTTACACAATAAGTAAACATTCTTATTGCCTTTCTTTGTACTTTAGAAGTAACTTCCAGGTGGGCAAAGCACACCTCTTCCAACTTCCCCTGATGTAACTGCTTTACATATGCAAGTTGAACCTCTCTAATCTGGCACGCTGTAGTCTGGTAACATCTGTGTTCGGCATGATTTTAGTTAACCAGACCACCATTTATCATGGGTGTGTCCATGTTTCCTGTGGTCCCATAAAGTTTGTTGACAGCCACTAGTCCTGGCTCTCTTTGTTCTGTGCTATTATTTAGCTGTAATTGACCCTTAAGTGCCTTCTTAGCACTCAGTAAGCACTGAACATACCAGTAATGTTGCTAAACAATACTGACCTCTTGTGGTTAGGCAAATTCTCTTGTTCAGCACCGGTCAGGTCCCAAAGGTGCCAGACTAGAGAAATTCAACCTGTATTTTAGTAGTAATTCTAACATTTTAATACCTTCTAATACCCCTTGTGTACATACATAATTCAAGAATTTTAACAATCACGCATTATGAATTTTCAAATGACACGTGCCAAGTCATGTTTTGTAAATGTTGTTCCAACAGTGAGTAGGGCATGACTATAGGGGAGTTTATTATTCCAATCACCTCTTTAGTGGATGCGCTAACTGCTAAACTATGCCATAGTCTGTTGTGTGTCTCCTACAATCTCTCCTGTTTAAGTAGTTCCACAGTTAGTGGTACAATGACAAAAGCCCAGTGATTCAGGCACTTACCCAAGAGGTAGTAGATCACTGTTCAGTACCAACAGGACTAGTTTAATTGTCCTTATCAGTCAGGGGGTGGGGAGATGAGTTATGGGTCTGTGAGTCTGGGGAGAGGAATGGTTCCTGTATGCTGGATTATTTTCTTAAATACTAGATTAAATGTTACAAGGGAGCCTATCCTCCTCCAATGGTCTTGTGTGAACTTGCCTGAGGGTCTTGATTAGGTATTAGGCATCCTTTGAGCATGCCCACAAGATCCAGCACAGCACAGAACGTAGGCAACTGAATATCTATGAATCGCTCTGGGAAGTAGGTGCCCAGGAAGCAGTGAGCAAAGGCAAACACTCAAGCGCCAAGTGAGTTGAGGAGCCAAAAGTGCTTCGAGCGGCAGAGTGGGAGTTCTGTGAACAGCAGTGGTGCCCAAAAATGGAAGGTAAATTCTAAGTTACCTGAGGGGATAGAGCCCCTTGAATATAAAATTACTTGAGTTTACCCAGAATGCATTTAGTGGCGCAGAGCACTGCGACACTATGATGGAGGTCAGAAAGTTGATTAAGTACTGACACAATGAGAAGAGTGTCCTAAAGTTGCACAGTTTCTAGTAGCAGATGCCTTGATCACAGGGCTGAGGAAAATCACTTACACTAAACCCTTGAGAAGCGTGATTTCGATTTGCACTTAACTCACATTAACATGAGTTAAGTGCAAATCAAAACTGCCTCCTCCAGCCGCTGGCTCCCCCAGCTGGTGAGCCCAGTGTGCAGGCAGCTCCTTGCAGGGTGGTTTCTCCCAGCTGGGAGAAAGCTGCTGTGTACCCCTCAGCTGGGAGAAGCTAGGAGCCGCATGGCTCCCCCTCCACTTCCCCCAGCTGCCTGATTCCCCCCAGCCAGGGGAATTCCAGGGATCTCCCCAACCCCCCCTCCAATTTACACAAAATTTGATTTACATGGAGGTTGCCAAGGACTCAACCTCCATGTAAATCAAGGGATTACTGTATTGAATTCCTGACTAGGCCTGTTCCTTTTAACTCATGAAATCTAACCAGCTCACAGTCCGGTGGCTGGAATTAATATTAACAGGGTCAGAAATAATAAAGCCGACATTTACTTCTTTTAATGGGACATTTTCTGTAGAAGAAGAGTTGTGCTTGTTAACGTCGTGTTTTCTCTTCTCAGAAATATGTCAAAATATTGTCAGAAAATGTTTGTTTCAGAAGACGTATTCTCTCTAATAACACAGAATCTTCAGCTCCATTACTCAAAACCTCATGCCTAGCTTGTACAGTTTTGCCAAAAGCTGCATTATGAAAATTTGATCTCAGCCAAACAGGCTCATGGGATTGTTTCTTAAAATAGATTAATATATCAAGTGTGTGTAAACAATATTTATTTTATTAAGTAAGTGGAGGATAAAAGACCGAGTAAGGGAGGATAAAAGGCCAAGTAAGGGTCCTTAGTTTAAACTGGCAGATTGCAAGAAATTTGAAAGTTTTTCCCACTAGGTGGCAATACAGTATAAAACCACACACAAATAGCTATGTAGTAGTTTAGTTTTTAACAGGTAGATGGCCTTAGTTTTCCAACTGGTCCAACAAAAATATAAGAAACAGATGATTTAATCTATCTTTATTTAGAGGATACAATGGAATTCATATTTGACACCCTGTTTTCTCAAGGGTACTGACTTTTTTATGTTGTACTTCCTGGAGCAGCAGAAATTTCCATAAGGCTAATTTAAAATATTTCCTACTTCCAACAAATTCTTTTAAAAATTGTCTTTCTCTCTTGTCAGTGGAGACGGTGCTGTGATTGGCATCCTGAACTGTGACTCAGGGGACCTCTAGTCATGTGCTTGCCCCCAAACTTGCAGTGTGACTTGGGTAAATCACTTACTTGCCTATCTTGTACAGGTAGGGCAGGAGAGGATTATTTGTGAAATGTTTTGAGATCCTTGGTTTAGAGTTATTGTATAGAAATCCAAAGTATTATTAAATTGGTACTTAAACTCAACACATAACCACATCATGTTTAATTCGATGGAAGATTGGTATCCTAAAGCAGGACTTTGGGTTAAATGGGTCTTCTCACAAATCATGGGAGTCTTATCAGCCGTAAGAAGAGAATATTGTCATCAGGTCACAAAAAGCTCACTCAGAGTGGTGCAGCTCTGAAGCCCATTGGGTCGATGTAAAGCTGGTGGGCAGAAGCACAAATCAAGCATGGCAATAGATGAAAAAAGTATTAAAGTGGGTGCAGGATGTGGAAACTGTGTTAGAGATCATTGTTAGGTCTGGTTTTATAGAATGCCTTTGTCATTGTCAGGGGTCTGGCCTAGGAGAGCATTTGGCTCTTAATAGAAAAGTTTACCCTTCGCACTCACAGGCACATGATACTGGAAAAGTTAACCAGAATAAAATAAGTGTTGGCTGGCAGTGTGCCCTTCAGTTTTTGAAAGTCCAACAAAAGCCACCTGAGGCTCCATGTTTCAAAGGTGCTTCTCAGGGTGACAGATATAATATCCGGAGCAAATATAATCATATTAAGTTAAATCTTATCAGATTAAATAAGTATATTTGAAGTCCATTGTACTGAACATGCAAATGCTTATGTACTATTGTGGGATGGTTGGAACTTCTTTAGGAGGAAGGATGTGATTAATCAATTTCTGGAGGATATTAAGAACTGTAATTGACTATGGGGACAATACCTGTGGCAAGTGGATTTCCTAGGAAGTATCTGGGCGATGAGGGAAATGCTAAAAGCCTACCTGGAATCCACCCCTTTGAAGGTGCACTTTGGGCTGGCTGATTATTAATCACAGTCTCTTCAAGATCCAAACTGCATAAGCCAAGAGACTCGTAGAGTCATTCTGAGAAAAGAGTGTGATGAAAAACAGAGACACCCCCGTGTGTGGTGTTGAGGTATAGCTGCTGCCAGAGTTCATGTTGGAAAGCATAATGGCTGACAAGCTTATTAGCCTGCATGTAATTTCTGCTATTGTTCTAATGTTTTCTCTGTAGTGCTTTAAGTATAAAATTCCTGATCAGAAGAATTAGGTGGTAATTTAAGTGAAGACAGTTACATTGTGATTAATCCCTGAAAAGAAAGCAAGCAGACCTGCTGAGGAAGATTGGCTTTTCCTGGGAATAGCCCAGTGAAGGCAGGGAACTTCTCAGCCTAAAGATACTCTGTGCAGAAGGCAGAGAGAGGTTACCGCCTAAGGAAGGCAATGGCTCCTGCTGGGGAGCTGGAAGGAAGAATCCAGGTGCTTTGTAACACTTAGGTCCTACAGCTCCCTCAGAGGGTAGGGCTGGTTACTGTCAGTTCCTGAGGGCCACTTGGTGAACTGGGGACTCTGTGAGAAGTGCTGACTGCAATCCCATAGTTTTTAGGGCATCTCCATGGGGTCGAAGTCCCATTCAGTGTTCTCTGAGCCCAGCATCCTCAGTAGAGTAGCTGTCTCTATGCTACCTTATTCTCTAGAGACAGTGCTGCTGGCACTGTGCTGCCTGCCTGCTTGCCTCCAAAGGGAGCAGTGCTGAGGAAAGGGAGAGAAGGCTGTTAGTAGCCTGCCAAGCTTCTCTAGAGTACTGCATGTCCCAGACTGGAACAGAACGGGCTCTAGGATCTGGAGACATGAAGGGCTCCTTTGTATCTCTCCCTTTGTTATGCCTAGTGCATGTTTTGGCTCATTTTTATTAGTATTGAAATAGTATGAATAACACAAATATCTCCTAGTACCTGATCTATTTAGCGAGAGGTAACCTTGAAATCTTATAGGACCTGGTTGGCAGATGGGTCAGGTCGTAGAAAACATGGCAGTGTCATCTCTTAATTGTCAGGAACATAAATGCATCCATAGTAGTAGTGAGATATGATGCAATCATGGGCAAAACCCCTTACACCAAATTCTGAGAGATTAGTACCTTAGAAATATCATTCTTGCCTCAGGGAAAAGTTACAAGTATCATAGATAGTATTTAATTGAGCTCAAGTAAGCACACTTGGTAATATCTGTCCACTCTATGGGCCATGGAAGTGAAATACAACAACAAAATATCATCTATGGAAAAACAAGGGCATGCCAATGCTGCCAATTCACTAGCAACAAATGTTAAGTGCAAAGCTAGATTCAAATTACATATAGCCTCCATCATACAGCCAAGTTCATCGCTGCTAATGTTATTACAGTGAATACCAAATGAATTAGTGATTCACCACTTAATTTTCTCTTCACACCCCAACTACCTTTTCTTTAGCTTTAACAAACTGGGCTGGAGCCAATTGCAGTGACAGTTTAGTAGTGACTTTAAGCAGGATGTATGCTGCTATTGTGGCCATTTAAATTGTCACTTTGTATTAAAAGGTCTAACTCCAAATGGCTTTAGCTGAAAGTGTTCTGCACTGACAGTGCAATTAAACAAAAACTCTTTTCTTGGGATGTCAGTATAACCATGTTTTAAATAAGGGTTCAGCAGCACCTTGCTAATTTAAACTGCAGTATAGCTTTCGACTACAGAATAATACCTGATTTGTGGGGTTTTTTTCCGTACTATGTGACAGTTTCGATTCTCAATGTAACAGACTTCAAGCAGGGAATGAGCCAAGGGGATCAAATGTTTTCTGAAGGCCCACTTTTCTGTAGGACAAATGGAAATAGTAAAAATTCACTACTTCTCAACATTTACCTGGAAAAAGATATTTTCTCTGTTCCTAAAGAGCACTTCTTAATTGTATTCTCCCTTACCCCCAGAACAAGTTTTGGCTTGGCATATGTTTTATTTGTATCTGTAGCCCTATATATTGCCTTTTAAACTTTAGAAACATGCCACATATCACTCATACTGTGCATTTTAATAATATAATTTGCATGTACTAGGTACTTTTGATCTAAGCATTTTAAAGTGCTTTACAATCAGTATTATTGTATAGATGGCAGCGCAGAGTTTAAGCCACAGTTTCAAGGTTGCACACCAGTGGCAAAATGGAGAAGAGAATTCAGGGTTCTTGACTCCCAATCCCCCTGCCCTGAAAAGCTTACTGTGCTTTGTCTTTTGGGGTTGATTCTTTCAGTACAAGTAGAGAAGAAATTTCTCAAGTGTTTGTGCCTGAAGAAAATGTGTAGCAGATTACAAAGCATACAAAATATTAATATTATCCTTGACAATACAAATAATGTATTTTATCAGCCTGATTTATTTCTCTTACTCCTGTAACAAAGAATATGTAAAATATAGACATTTTTCTTAGATGGATACTAGATATCAGCAAGAATAACACAATTATAATCTTTGGTGCTTGTGCCTTAACTAGAAGTTGAAGTATATTTGAACAGCAGTAATAGTGGGTGTTTTATTTTAATGACCTTTAAGCTTTGCCAGTAGATTTGAGAGTCCCTTATGTCATGTCCAATGTGCTTTCTCTGCCCTATATTAGGCTTGCTAGAGATAAATGAGTCTTAACATTTAAGCTCTCTATGTTACATTCTCAGTTCTTACAGTTATTGCTCTGAAGGACACAGATAGTTGTCACAAGATGAGTATCTGTATGATGGTTATGGATGGAATTTTTATGTCTACACAATTACATTTCTAATCTCCGAGCTCTCCACATTTTAGTACTTCGCTGCTGTGAACAACGCTTCAATGGAGGTGTATTCATACCCGACCCTTACAAAAATAATATGCAAGGGACCAGGATCAAAAGTAATTTTTTTTTACTGAATTATGAACATTTTCTGGTTGCTATTTTTCCCTTTCTGGAGAGCCAGCCAGCTAACCAACCAACCAGCCAAACACCTACCTAACTGTACATGCAGGTCATTGTGATAATCTAATCTGACCTTCTGTATAACACTGGACATAGAATTTTCCCAAAACAATTCCTAGAGACTCTTTTAGAAAATCACTCAATCTTGCTTTAAATATGGTCAGTGAAGAATTCCTGTGATTCTTGGTACATTGTTCCAATGGTTGATTACTCTCACTGTTAATGTATGTTTATTTCCTATCTGTAGTTATATAGCTTCACTTTCCAGCCATACCTTTCTCTGGTAGGCTGACAAATAAATATTAACTATTCTTTGTTCTTTGCAGACTGTGATCTACTCACCCCTTAATCATCATTCATTACAATAAATAGATTCTAGCATGACAGATAAGTGCTCTAAAGGCAGTTTTAACATGCAAAACTATTTGTCTCCTTGTATATTACATTGTATGTGGTATGATAGTCTTCAACTATGTGAGCATGTATTATTTCTCTACTCTACAAAATAACTTCGAAGTTGCTTACTTCAAACTTTGAAGTAAAGCGTCCACACACAAAATGCACACTCCCTTACTTTGAAGTAGTCTTTCCCCTACTTTGCAGTTAAATGTCCACACACAACTACTCCCTACTTCGAAGTAAGGAGACAGGAAATGATGCAGGCATGGGAGGGGGGGTCGCATGGTTGTCAAGCCCTTCCAGGCTCCCAGCCAGCCAACCCCTTAAAGGTCCCCTCCCAGGACCCTACAGCCCTCACGTGCTCAAGGCTGACAGCCTGAAGACAGCAGCAGCATGTACACGGGAACAGCTGGAGACCATGCCAGCTCCACCCCCCTCGGTGAGGATGATGCCATCATGGTGCTGTTCAGCCTGTTGGCCGTGCTGGTCGCCGTGCAGCACCAGCAGTGCAGGCGGCTCGCTCTCATGGGACCCAGCCTTGAGGCCCTTACCACCCACATGCTGCCCCTCACCCATTCCCCCCCCCGAGCCGGAGCCAGTGGGCATATGCCACCAGTACCAAATGGTGGGACTGGCTGGTGCTGGAGGACTGGGACGACGAGCGGAGGTTCAGGAATTTCAGGATAACCCAGGAGACATTCGAGGACATCTCCCATTGGCTCGCCCCAGTCCTCCAGCACCAGGACACCCATATGCGGCCAGCACTCCCGGTGCAGGAGAGGGTGGCCATTGCACTGTGGTGGCTGGTCACCCCTGACAGCCGCAGATCCGTCTGCCACCAATTTGACGTAGGCAAGACCACTGTCGGGCAGTGCTGAAGGAGGTATGGCCAGCCCTCACCATGGACCCACGCTGGGGAGCAGGCGACTGGGCAGGGGGCTCTTGGTGGGGGGCGTGGGGCCCCCAGTCTGGTGGTCATGGAGGTCCCCCCCTTCCACCTACAGGTCGTCCAAGCCATCAACACAGTGCTCCTGCGCTGTTGTGACCCTGGGGTCCTGGATGCCACCCTTGCTGGGTTCACAGACCTGGGCTTCCCTAACTGTTTTGGAGCCCTGGACAGGATGCATATTGCGATCCAGCCTCCAGACCACAGTGGGAGCGCCTACGTAAACAGGAAGGGTACCACTCAGTTGTACTCCAGGCCCTGGTGGACGCAAGGAGCCATTTCCTGGATGTGTGTGTGGGGTGGCCGGGCAGGGCCCATGACACCTGCGTGTTCTGAAACTCGTGGCTGAGATGCCGGATGCAGGAGGGCACGTATGTCCCACCCCCCTGGGAGCTCCTGCTTGGGGACATAATGATGCCCCCCTGCATCATGACCGATGCCACATACCTGCTGCACCTGTGGCTCACGTGGCCCTATACTGGTCACACCACGCCGGCCCAGGGCCTCTTTAATGGTCACCTCAACCATGCCAGGGGCTCAGTCGAGTGGGCATTTGGGAGGCTGAAGAGGAGGTTTCAGTGCCTCCTCACTAGGCTGGATGTCAGCCTCCCAAACGCCCCTCCAGTCATTGCTGCCTGCTGTGCCCTCCACAACTTTGTGGAGGGCTGCCGGGAGCCCTTCATGCAGGGCTGAGCCATGGAGCCAGGGGCCAGCTATGAGCAGCTGCCCACTGCCTTGTGCCGTGAGGCACAGCAGGATGGGGTCAGGGTACGGCATGCCCTGTGCTGGGCCTTCACACAGAGCCAGCCCTGACCTCCCCCAGCCACACCCCTCACTCCCTGCCCAGGAAACACCACAGACACAGGGTAGGGTGGGAATGGGAATCTTTAATGGGGGAAATAAACTAACATACAATACTGAATGGAATGTGGAAACCTTCGTGTGCACGGCGGGACTGGTTGGCAGTGGGGAGGTGGGGGCTCAGCTGGGGGACTGGACTGGAGAGGAGGGCCGGGATGGGGGACCGAACTGGGAGGGGGCTCAGGTGGGGGACTGGACTGGAGAGGGGGGCCAGGATGGGGGTTGGGTCAGTTGGTTTGAGGTGCGGGGGGCCGGGAGGCACATTAGCCATGGCTGCCCCTACTGCCCCGGGACTGGTGTCCCCTGTGGGGCTGTGATGGGGCCAGAACCATGGGGAGGTAGGGCTGGGGTGGGGTGCCGCAGGCTCTGCCCCCACAAGGTAGACAGGAGGGGCCGCTGGGGGTGGGCCAGGAGCATCCGCCTCCATTAGCAGCCACCAGACCAGCTCAAGGTGCTCAGCTGGAGACAGGTCTGCCACAGGTCGGGCAGCAGCTGGAGGGGCGGCCGCAGAATGGGCTGGTGAGGGTGTGGGAGGCTGGGCAAGGCAGCCAGCCATGGCCTGGAGCACGGCATGCATGCTGTTGGCCAGCCTCACCCCCACATCCTGCTCCACCTCCAGCCTTTCCTGCAGCACCCCAGTCAGCTCCCACATGATTGTCCAGTTAGCAGCCACCTCCTCATCCTTCCACTGCTGTCTTCGAGGGGCCCGTGCATGGCCATCGGGGGATGTGGGCTGGGGTGATGGGGTGGCCTCCCAGTCTTCCGGCATTGCGGCCCACTCAGGACTGCAGGGATGGCCAGCTGGTGAGGGGCCTGTGGAGACAGAAGGGGACAGAGGGATGGACCGTGAGTGCTGGCTCCCGACTTGTGGGGGGGGGGTCTGGATCTCCTGCTCTCTTGCCCCCTGCCCCGCCTCCCTGCCACCTGATGGCCCGTGGGATCTCGGATGCCCAGGGGTTCCCGCTTGGCAAGGATCAGCCTGTGCTCCCCTCCCCCGTCCTCAGGTGTGTGAACTGTGGGGCTATTCTGGGAGGGGCCCTGTCCCCATCCCAGGCCCCATCCCCATCCCCATCCCAACCCCCATTCCCATCCCTTGCGATGTCCCACTCACCCCAAATGTACCGGCTGTGACCTGCTGGGGCTGGGGCGAGGCCCAGCTGGATGATGACTGGCTCAGTGTTCCGGACGGGAGGGTGATGACGAGGGTCCAGTCATTGGAGCCTCCATCATCGTCCTTGGTCTCAGCAGGCCGGTCTCCACGCAGGGGGCTGGTGGTGCTGGAGGGGCCCGCCTCCTCGCTGCTGTCCACGGGGAGGGGAACAGAGGTGTCCACCACGTGCTCTGGGCTGGCCACCTCCCTCGACCCCAGGAGCCTGTGCAGCTCCTGGTAGTGGGGGCAGTGGACGGGCCGTGTCCACGACCAGCTGGCAGCATCACGGGCCTTGATACATGCCTGGCGCAGCTCCTTTACTTTAATTTGGATGCTGGTACCAGGCCGCTCGGGGTGTCCACAGGCAGCGAGACCGCTGGCCAGCTGGTCAAATGCCTCAGCAGTGCGCTGGCGGGTTCCGCATTGCTGCAGGACCTCCTCCTCTCCCCACAGAGCAAGAAGGTCCTTAAGCTCTGCCTCTGTCCGGGGGGTCCCCTCCTGGCGCCGCCCTTGCCTGTGCCCTGTGATTCCTGGGACCCCTCCTCTGGAGCCCTTGGAAGAGGAGAGGGGTCCTGTCGTGCAGCCATGGTGGGTAGGGGCTGTGGAGGCTGGTGGTGCTTTGAGTAGGGGCAGTCCAGGGCAGAGCTCGTGCTGTCCCTGCTTGTGGCACACTCTAGCTTCCTGCCTGGGGTTGCTAGGGAGCTGCTTCCTTTAAGGCAGCCAGCAGGGACCATAGAGCTCTGCCTGGGCTGGCCAGACTGTCTCCATCCTCTGGGGGGGCACCTTCTTGGAGGACTCCTTACTTCGAAGTAAGGAGTGCAGAGCGTCTACACACATTAACTGCGAAGTTACAGGTCAAAGTAAGCCACTATTCCATTCCTGGGAATGGAGTAGTGACGTCGAAGTTAGCCTCCCTTACTTTGATGTTAACTTTGAAGTAAGGAAAAGCATGTGTAGACGCTCTGTAGGCTACTTCGAACTAGCCCCTTACTTCAAAGTTATAATTTGTAGTGTAGACACAGCCTAATACTACACATTACATGTGTGTTGCTTGGGGGAGAACAGCAAGTGAGGAGAACAGGTACTGAAACACCACCTTAGCCTTTACAGATGCTATTTATGCTCTCTGTGGAACTTCAGCAAGGTACTTAAGTATGTGCCTAACTTCAAATATGCCAGTAAAGCACCCCATTGACTGCCTTACAGAACCAGGGACTATAACAGAATTTTTCCATCTCGCGATTGAGGGTATACTAAATTAATAACAATGTTAGTATGCCTGATGCTATGTTTGGGACAATATAACCCAAAGTTTTTCAAGAAGGAATGCATTATACACAAATTTTAAAAAAAGGGTTGAAAAAAATAAGGCAAAATATTCTGACAATTAAAGCAGGTACATTTGTTTCAATGGCATTTTTTCCTCAGTATTGCCAGCCACAAGTGTTCAAAATAATGACTCAGTACCTGCAACCGTCTGATTTTAAAAAAATGGGGTTGTTTTATTTGCCCTATTATCATTGACTCCCTTGACTTTGGGGTTTCAAGAAGAATGCTAAGTAGAATGAGACTTCTGGTAAGATGGTGAGAGCTGACAACATGGGCTTTCTGTGATTATGCTGCAACTAATTTCTCACAGTCTGCAAAGTGAAAATTAAATGCCAGTGAGTAAATATTACAGAATTGTAAACTGCTTGTGCACAATTTGAGGACAGAAAAAGATAGCAAATACCATTCAGTAAATTATTCTCTTTAAATAATTCCCTTGGGTCTATGTTTTTGAAGACTAGATATATAGCCAACCAACCACCAGGAAGAATGCTGGAAGAACTGCAAGATTGGTGTAGATAGCTATGGGAAGCTGCCAGGTGGTTTGTTAAATGCACAGAGAGAGGAAATTGGTGGCAGGAGGAGATAAAATAAATGGCTAGTGTAGGTAAATGAACAATAAGTTGTTTGAGTAATTGAGAGCTAATAGATCCTACAAGGTGAACTAACAGACAAACAAGCTGGGATCTGAGCTGTAACTTAGCAGGTGCAAGTTAAACATTAAAACGGTTGTTGATACCATAGAATGAAAAAGACTTTAATAAAATAAAGGATTGGGGAGCCATGATACTGTGAATATGAATGATGGATGAAAATACACAATGGCTGTGTCTACACTAGCCAAAAACTTCGAAGTGGCCATGAAAATGGCCATTTTGAAGTTTACTAATGAAGCGCTGAAATTCATATTCAGCGCTTCATTAGCATGCAGGTGGCAGCGGCACTTCGAAATTGATGTGGCTTGCTGCCATGCGGCTCATCCAGATGGGGCTCCTTTTCGAAAGGACCCCGCCTACTTCGAAGTCCCCTTATTCCCATGAGCAGATGGGAATAAGGGGACTTTGAAGTAGGCGGGGTCCTTTCGAAAAGGAGCCCCGTCGGGATGAGCCACGCGGTGGCAAGGCGCATCAATTTCGAAGTGTCGTGGCCGCCCGCATGCTAATGAAGTGCTGAATATGTATTTCAGCGCTTCATTAGTAAACTTCGAAATGGCCATTTGCATGGCCATTTCGAAGTTTTGGGCTAGTGTAGACATAGCCAATGAGTGCTTAAAACTTCAGAGAAGACGCACACAAAGGATGTTCAGGTAGCCCCTAGCTCATGTGAAAATCATTTTAGTCTGCTTGTATTTAATTGTGGGTAAAAGGCCGGAGCTTCAAGCTCTCTTGGGAAAAGAAATGCAACTGTTAAATACCTCTGACATGCAATACATCCGTTGTGGGGTGGGTTTGTTAATCATTTCTTTTTCTCAGGAATTCTAGTAACAACACAGGAAGACACTGCTGCTATAAATGTCATTGAAATTAAATGAAAAGATGTAGGAGGAATGCCTAACAGTTATTTTGAAAATGATTCATGATAATCAGAGATCCCAAGAGCACATTTTATAGCAGCTGAAAAGTATGATGAATGTAGGCCACACTTTTATAGTATGGTAGGCCCTTGCCTGGGAAGCAGTGACTGAAAAAGTGTTGAAGGTCATGTCGGATAATCACTTGAAACCGAGCTCTGGTATGAGGTTGTGGACAAAAGAAAAAACATGATCCCTGGATATGTAAACAGAGAAATCCTGAATAGAAGTAGAGGGGTGATTTTGTTTCTGTATTTCACAACTAGGGGGCCATTGCTGGAATTATTATATTTAGTTCTGGTGTCTGCAATTTGGGAAAAACATTGATAAAGTGGAGGGGGTTCAGAGATGTACTATGAGAATAACTCAAGTATTAAGAACAACAAGAAGTCCTGTGGCACCTTATAGACTTACAGATATTTTGGAGCATAAGCTTTCATGAGCAAAGACCTGCTTCATCAGATGTACTATGGGAATAACTAAGGTATTAAGCGTGTCTTTGCCCATGAAAGCTTATGCTCCAAAATATCTGTTAGTCTATAAGGTGCCACAGGACTTCTCGTTGTGTTTGAAGATACAGACTAACTCAGCTACCACTCTGATAAAGTATCAAGAAGTACATCTTAGTGATAGATTAAGCTTCTTGAGGGTACTTGCCTTAAAATGAAGATTAAGGACTGACTAGATCACAGTCTATAAGCATCTACATGGGAAACAAATATTTAATAATCAGCTCTTCAATTTAGTACTGACAATCCAGTGACAGGAGGGTGAAACTAAACAAAGGCAGATTGGAAATAAGGCATGAGTTTATACCAGTGAGAGTAATTATCCATTGCATCAATTTACTAAGGATCATGGAGGATTCTCCATCACTGGCCATTTTTAAATGAAGATTAGAAGTTGTTCTGAAAGATCTGCTCTAGAAATTATTTTGGGAAAAGCATTGTGGCGTGTGTTATACAAGAGGTCACTGATGACTGTAATATCTTCTGGCCTTGGAATATATGAATGTTAGTTGCCCACTGCTCAGAAGGGGATTTTGAACTGGTCAGATTTAAGAACATAAGAATGGCCACACTGAGTCAGACCAAAGGTCTGTCTTCCAACAGTGGTCAATGCCAGGTGCTTCAGAGGGACTGAACAGAGTGAGTAATCATCAAGTGATCTCTCCCCCCTCACCTGTTTGGAGCCCTAACAAACAGAGGTTAGGAACTCCATGTCTTGCTAAGAGCCATTGTTAGACCTATCTCCCATGAATTTAACTAGCTCTTTTTTTGAACCTCGTTAGTGTTGACCTTCAAACATCCTTCGGCAGGGATTTCCACAGGATGACTGTGCAATGCATGAAGAAATATTTCCTTTATTTTCATTTTTATGTATGTTCATTTTTAGCCTGCTGCCTATCAATTTAATTTGGTGACTCATAGCTCTAGTATTATGGAAAAGAGTAAATAAATTTTTCTTGTCTATTGTTTCCAAACCAGTCATGATTTTATAGACCATTATCATAGTACCCCTTAGTCGTCCCTTTTGCAATCCGAGGAGTCCCAGTTTCATTATTCTCTCCTTATATGGCAGCTGTTCTATGCCTCTAATTTTTGTTGTCATTTTCTCAAACTTTTCCAATTCCAGTGTATCTTTTTTAAGATGAGGTAACCACATCTGCACACAGTATTCAAGATGTGGGTGTACAATCGATTTATACAGAGGCAATAACATATTTTCTGTGTTGTTATATAACCCTTTCTTAATGATTCCCAACATTCTGTTTGCTTTCTGATTGCCACTGCACACTGACTGGGTGTGCTCAGAGAACAACCCACAGTGACTCCAGTCTCTCTATCTTAAATGATAAAGCTAATGCAGACCCCATCATTTTATACATATAGTTGGGATTATGTTTTCAAATGTGCATTACTTTGCATTTAACAACATTGAATTTCATCTGCCATTTTGTTGCTTAGTCACCCAATTTTGTGAGGTCCTTCTGAAGGTTTTTGCAGTGTTCTGTGTGGACTTACTAACATGGATTTACTATCCTTAGAGATTTTATGGTACAGTTTGTTTCATTTACGATTTTTACTTAGTTTGATTCTATGCTTTTTTCACATATAGTGCCACTCCTCCATCAGCACAATCTGTTCTGTCCTTCCAATATATTTTGTACCCTGATTTTATGGTGTTCCATTGATCCTCCTCATTCTACCAATTTTCTGTGATGCCTGTTATATCAATATCCTCATTTGATGCCAGGCATTCTAGTTCACCCCCATTATTATTTAGATCAGGACAAGATGGATAAGGAAGATGAGGAGGAAGAATGTAGGGAATAAGCAATCAGATCCTGCCTCATTGTTCAGTTCTATCCTCTATTTTTGACTCTAGCAGTCCAGCCAGGCCTACCCATTGAGCAAGGGCAAGCCCAATGTAGGTAAGATACCTCAGGCAAGCATGTGGCTAAATCTTTGAGTTATAGTGCTGGTTCTCATCTTTATCTCATATCATATATCTCATCTCATATAGTGCGGGACTCATCTTTTGACTTTTAATTAATTTGCTTGCATTAGAAGGGACAGTGGCGCAGCCCAGAGAAATAGTCATGCCACTGGAACATTTTTTATAGCAGAGCTGCTGAAAGTTAGTCCCGTTTGCTCCTGTGTGACCCCCTCCCCCAGAGTGGGGGCCAAGAGCAGGGTAGTGTCTCTCTGAGAGAGGGAACTGGACAGGGATAAGGAGCCTGGGGCTGCGGCAGGCATGGGGCTGGCAGTGGAGCCCCGACAATGGGTCAACAGCTGTGACCTTGGGCACGGATGCAGGGTGGCAGCCAGTGTCTGGATACAGGACAGCAGAGCCTTGTATAAAATATAGGGTGCTGCAATGTGCCCCCCACACTGCATCCCTAGTTCCTGCACCAATAGAGTGGTTTCTCTCAACTTTTCAGCCTCCCGTAGTTAGGTGGCAGGCCCACGTGTATGTGTACACAAGAACTTCCCTTGAATCTTCCAGAGAGATCCTGATGCAATGTTTATGGAGTTACTCAGCAGTCCTCAGCCAGAGGTTTCTAGGGAGGGCTGCCTCATCTTTTCCTCTGCAGTATGACAGTTTTCCCACACTATTCAGTCCTAATATTAGCAGGCATCTTAGCAGTACAGAGACTAGCAGCACACAGATGCCAGTAGCAGCTGTGCTTGTTCTGGATTCAGGAATGCGATCACCATCCCATGTGGCGAACAGTGCCAGTATTTGGTGCCATTGCTCTATATTACTAGAATTGTACAATTGAGCAATTCCTCCTCCTTTCACCAGTTTTCAGAGGCCATGCTCACCGTGATTGGTACTGTGACTTCACCAAGCACCAGGAATCCTTAGCAGACGCGAGAAGGTTGGGCTTAAAACTTGTGGGGAACAAGGGGAGTGAGTTCAGCACCTTCAGTTTCAGTTTCACTTTCTGCAGGTAACGTGCTGGCAATCATCTGTCTTCCAGGGAACTGTCATGTTCCACTCATTTAGCGGTTCTTGTAGCTCTGCCAGTGCTCCATGATCATGTGTCTTGTGCTGGCAATGTTCATGACAATGATGCTGAGTTGTGCAGGCTCCACACTTCTGTCAGATGGTGAAAACCAAAGAGGGATGAGCAGGTCTTGTGGGAATTTGAAAAAAAAAGTGTGAAAATAATAGGCTACGTATAATATTGTGGATGGAGACATTTCTATGTTGGAACATTGACCCTGTGTTTTCAGTTACCTTGTCTTAGCCTCATCCTGCATTGCCAAAGCCTCCCACCACACGCTGCCATGTCTACATGAGCACTAGCAACTTACGAACTGTTGTGGCTGAATACTGATGTAACTTGAGTCAACATAAGGTCTGTAGTGTAGACATGGCCTTAGTTTGTAAGGATCTTTGATAACTTCCTGAAATCTAGATCTTCAATTCACCACGCTTCCTATGGGATTTCTGCCTCCCGGGTGCTCTCTTGTAGGCAGAAGTCACTCTATGCTCCCCTTTCCCCATTTTTTTCTTTCTTCAGTTCTCCAGAGACGCACTCAACACTGTACAGAAGCAATTAAAACTTTCCTCACTTAGGGTCCTATTTTTGTTCTCAAGCATGCACTGGCCTTCCAGCTGCCAATCCTGTTCAATATCTTTCTCCCCGTAATAGGAGGGGGTTTTCAGTCTTCTGTCTCAGCACTAGGTCACAGTTCAATGGCTCTGCAAGAGCCAAACTTGCTCCCTGAAGCTGCTGCTTCAGGCCATCACTAGCTCCTCTAACTTCTGCCACCAGCCCATCTCCCCTCCGAATCCCCGCAGCTACCTGGTGCTCTTTTTAGGGGAATCAGCCCCTCTCACCCAGGTGTACCTCCATTGGTAATCAGGATACGTTAACACCAAGGCAACTCAACCTCTTATACTTCCCTTTTACATTGCTATTATTATGCCTGGATGATTCCATTGCAGTGTTATGATTTAATCTACCTAAGAAGCACTTGTGCACTATAAAACACAAATGTGTACTGAGCAAGCAATACTTTGGGCAAACTCTCTTCTGCATGGGTTAGATGTGCTAGGAAAGGAAGAGAGCTCAAGGAGAACCTTCCATTTCATTGCTCCTCCAGAGAAGCCAGAAAAGAAAGCTTCCTGGTGCACTCACAGATGTGTGAGGCCTCATCCAAAAGTCAGAGGGAAATTTTCCAAGTATGTCTGTGTGGACACTGGATCATGCACTAGGGGGCAGCTTGTTTACTGCTTCCACACCCCTGGTTCTAGAATGGTTCTGCAACTGCTTCACCATTTAAGGCTACTTCACAGACCTGAGGGAAAGGAGAGGAATGGGCATTCATGCAGAGCTCCTCTTGGAAGTGGCTGTTTTTTGGAGTCTACCGTTTGCAAACTTTAGCAAGCAGAGTTGGGATGTTCTCAGTGCTTACTTTGTGTCAAGACTTGCCAGGACTGAACCCTGACACCTCTGGGCTTGAAGTATCTGTTGTTAGTGTAAAAAAATAGCTTGAGTCCACTCACCTCTTTCTTTACAAATGAAGTATTGGCCGAATGACCATATGTCAGGATAGCTGATTTGCTTACTTTCAACATTAGGCTAATCACATTGGCATATCTCCACAAGGCAGGAAAGGCTTTAATGTAATACATTCCCCGTACACAGTAATATTTTTCTTTCTGTTCCAAACTGGTCTTGGAATTAGCTTCATGTGTTAAACATGACACAACCAACCATGAAACTTCCACCCATCTGGGTTGTCCCAGCAACTGTTAAAAGTTTTCTTTTAAAATATGACAATATAAAAGATACATGTGGACTCCAACTCCACTACCATTATCTGAATATGAGTAAAGTCAAACAAGAAAAATTGTCTAGGTCTCATTCAAGCAAGAAGTTCATATTAATGGGATTTTCAGCCACGCTTTCAGTGAGTGCAAGATACTGGCACACATACCAGGAACAGATGGGGCCCTACTGACTCTTTTCAGCAAGAGCCTTCAAAAGCCCAAGGCCAGCTTTCCATGTCAGCTAACACAGAACTGCTCTTTGAGTCGTGTTTTAATGTATGTGGTTGTCTTGAAATTGCCTGATGTCAAAACTTCAATACAAATGTCTGCTGAGCCAACTGATGTTGCCTGGGTGGGATGTTTTAGTGGTTATTTTCCCCTTAGCTGGGCAATTCCCCCTTCAGAGGTGCTGGCATCTCTTTTCTAGAAAAGAGAGACAGACAGTTAGGGCGTCTTTGACGTCTAAGACTGTGGGAAGTCTATACAATTAGATAAGAGATCACCTGCCCAGTGCTGATTGATGGTACAACATTCCTACCAAATACAAATGGGCCAAGTTTTTCCGTTACATTTAATAGATGATAAGCTAGTGAAAAAAACTGGGAGCAATAATAGGATTCAGTGAAAGTGAATTGTTTTGGTTCATCATACGTCACTTTCTATTGGTTACAATATTGCCCATCAATTACAGTAACCGTTGACTGTCTTGCTCCCAAGTGCAGCTATTAGGTTCTTCAGAAGGCATCGACATCTTCTCATCCAGGTGGTCTGACATATCAGTCTCTTCAGTAGTTAGGTATTACATTAATCACAGCTCTTTGCTGTGTGCACATCTTAACTGGTGAAACACTGGCTCCTGAGAAATGATCCAATAAATTCTGGGCTCCATGAAACTGCAGGAGCTGCAGCTATCCCTGCAGAGGCCCTGGTCTCTGCACAGATTCCTCATCCTGTAATCAAGCCATGACGCCCTGAAATACTCCCTCAAGAACAGGCTGTATGGTTTAGTGTGGGGGGCGGGTCCATAAAGGAGAGAACTCTGCCTTAAGCTATGTTAACTTTTCTGTGGATTTCTTGCATGATATTGGCTGTTTGGGAGGAAGGATATGCTTCCTTTTTGAACCTCCCTCCAGCACCTCTCCTCATCCAAGATAACTATTCCAAACCTTGATTCTTGACTGCATGTAGCCATCTTTGTTTCCAGGGACTGTGTCACTCAGGAAACTAGATAGCTGGGGAGACAGTCGCATACTGAAAGCGTACCAGCCTTCTGTACAAACACATACGATTCTTATTTTTAAATTTCAGTTTGCTCTCTTGTCCCCTGGACCATCTCTACTCACTGCTGCTTTTTCTGCTTATATACAAGTTGTTTTGTCCAATTCTGCAAAACATTTCTCTAGCCTCCCTCACTGTAAAGCATCTCCTACTAGTTTGTTTGAAGGATGTTGCGCATCAGTACATTGAATTGGATGGCAGGGTAAAAAATTAATTAGAAAGAAAGAATTTTCTGTGTTGCATGAGAATATTGATCTTTCCAGGACAGTATTCTGCCTTTGACAGTAGCTAATGGGATATTTCAAAGGATGACAAGAAAACAAACAACCCATAATGCCCTTGGCCAATTACACAACATTGATTGCTAGGAAAAAAAAAAAAAAGGTCTCCCTTGACCTTTGCAGCAATCTGTGTATTGTTTGAAGCATAAGATTTTATTACCCCCACTTAAGCACGTGCAACAATATCCAGTCAGTTTTTAAATCCAACCCCTCCTGTGAGAGTGAATAAATTACCAAGCAGGCTCTGCGCAGCATGAAGAAATATTTTCTTTTCTTTCAAATTTCCTTGTCATTTAACTTCATTGAATGACGACCAGTTCTCATTTTTTAAAAAACAAACAAACCCCAAATCCATCAACATGATTGACACTGCCCTTTTTAATTGTCTGTGGAATATCCTTTTCTGATAAACAGGCACAAAGAAAGAGGAAATTGCTTAGCTTCCCTCTTTCTAGAGATTTTCCGAGTGGGAGCAGGAGGTCTCTTGTGTGTTTAAAGCCACTGCTTCAGCATGGAGGCTGTATCTGAGGCAGGGAGTTCTACATCCAGCTATCTTCAGATGAGCGTTGGTTGCTTGAGGAATGCTGCCAGCTAGCGTAGTTTGGAGCAGTCCTTTGGTTGCTCTAACATGGGCTAGAAGTGGAGCATCAGGAGACTCTAGTTCCTTAGCAATTCCCTTTCCTTCCCCCACTGCACTGAGTAGATGAGAACTCAGACCAATCTGTTCAGTAATGCCATTGGTGTTCTGTCCGTGTGGCATGTTTGGCAACAGAAGACTGAACTTAGTGGCTTCTGCAAGTTTCTATTCTGTGAAAAGAATAAAGCATAAATAAAGAATAAAGTGTAAATGTTGGGGGGGGTCCTTCAAAAGTGAAATAGTTTTAAAGGCAATAATATATGGTGCTAGCGGGTGCCTGATGGGAATTTTGCCTGTATGAGGACTTCAGCATTAGTCAAGCTAATGAATCCTGATTTAAGGAAAAATACAAAGGCACATTGCTGCTGTCACAGTAGCACATCAAAATACACCACTGTCCCTTTTCCAGTAGCTGATGGCACCTTCAAGGATCTCAGGCCTGAAGCCATTTCCTTTCTTAGGGTGGAATCACATAGTTCTCCCATTCTTAGACTGGTCTGCCTGGAATCAGTATTAGTAGATCTTCTCTTTAGGAACTTATGACAAGACTGTTTTCTTGAAGTATTGTTTAATCTTAATAATAGAAGTAAAAATAATGAGAGAGAGAGAGAGAGAGAATTTTAAAATTACAGAAAACCCACTGAACATCTATTTTACCTTGAATCTTAAGCAGACCTGTCCTTCCCTAGATTCCAATCTCTCGAGTCTGGGTTCTCCTTATGTCTTTGTCTTCTGTCTTAGGGAGTGGATACCCTGTAGGGTTTTTCAACATTATTTATTTTGACATTCTAACGTGCCTCCATTCCGATCTGTCTTGGTTTGTTTTATTTCACAACTGCACTCTGAACTGCAAAGCTTGGTGAGACCTCGGAGAGCTGGAGATGGTGAACATTTAGCCCTGCTTTTGGGAGCGTTGGGGGCAAACAGGAGGAAACAGGAGTGGGTGGGTAAGGTTGTGGGATAAAAGGCAATGGTGGGAATTTGACTGGGTGTTACCTCTGGGCAATTCAGCAGATGCATGAAGCAGCCACTGTAACATTCAACCCCAGCTCCTTTGTCCACACCTGCCATATCTATGGGGGATATTTCTAGGCTGAAAGTTGAGAAGAAAAAAGATAACTTCTCCTCGAGAGCAATGAGTTCAGAATTGCCACTTACACTGCCAGCCTCTGTGCAGTCATAGTCCCACCATTGCAGCTGCAGCAGTGGATTGGCAGGGTAACTTACCCCAGTAACTGGGAGACCTTGGCACTCCCATGGAATCGTAGGGAGAAAATTGAAAAGTACCTCAGAAAATCCTTTGGGAATGTCTCAGAGCATGATCATGTGGTAATATGTGACAGCATTTAAGCACTTCTGGAATACTACTTGGCTCCCCAACCTTTTCTTTAGCCAGTTACCAGAAGTTCCTTTCAGCAGCCCCAGATAATGGTCAAAAGTAGATTCAAAAGTTAGTTTTATTAGAGCTCTTATTTTGCAAAATAAAAATAATAAGAGAAAATCATCTGAATGAACAAATGTCCTTTTGATAGGAGGACAGTTAGCAACCCTGTAATTAAGTATAAATACAAACCCAAAACAAAACAAAACATCAATATAACAGCTGAAAAAGGATGCTTAGTATCCTTCTTGAGTACAAAAATAGAAAGGACAATATTGTTTGAAAAAGGATTGTCCTTTCTTAAAGCTTAAAAATATTTTTATGAGAAAAAATGAAAAACAAATTATGTATGGAAAAATATTAAATGTTGTGTTTTTTATAAATTTGCTATTTTTGTAGAAAACTACTGGAAAATAAAAATAAATAACATTTGACAGGTTTTTAATGGAAAGAGTGTTTTTGCATCTCTGATTTGGCATGAGTCACCTAACTATATTATTATGAATGCATTAGAAATATTAATATAACTACAATCTACATACTATTCAAATACCTTAGTATTTTTGATACGTACATAAGTTATTGCTAGTATCTCATTTTTTTCATGGAACACCTATTCACACTGCATGGAATACCAGTGTTCCACTGAACACAGTTTGGGTTTACGCTGAAGATCCCAAGGTGAAGACCCGGAAAGGGGGTGCTAATTTAGCTGAGTGGAAAATCAGAATTTCCATTTTGTAGTAACTTCTGATGTTTAACCCATAAAAAACTGAAGTATCAAAATTTTTCTAATAGTTTGAAAAGTTCCAAAAATGTTTGATTTGGAAATGCTGAAATATTTAACTTCAGCATTTATGATTTAAAAAGTTAACATTTCCAAATAAAAATGTTTCCTATCTGGAACTGACCTGAAATGCTTCATTTTTTAAGTCTATTTAGCCATAAGATACATTTCTCTTTTGTGGGGTATTGTCTCGGTTTTGTTATATCTCAGATTCTTCCTACTGACTAGGTTCCTTAAAGTATCAGAGGGGTATCTGAGTTAGTTTGTATCTTCAAAAGCAACAAGAAGTCCTGTGACACCTTGTAGACTAGCAGATATTTTGCAGCATATGCTTTCGTGGGCAAAGGCCTGCCTCGAAAGCATATGCTGCCTTAAAGTGATGGTCCTTAATCCAGGCACTATTCTTTATTTTCTCACCTCACCCACTTGGACCTGCTGCCCAAAACCTGTTGGGGAGTTCTTAAGCAGGCTGAGGCAGACTTTTAAAGCAAAAGGCTCTTGCATTTTCTCTCAAGATTTTGCCAAGAATGCATCTGGCTTCACCTCTCCTTTTCTGGGTGTGTTGCCTGAAAATCCTGTTGCACAAATAGCATAACTGCTGCCAGAAAAAGCAAGACGAAATTCTTCCTAATATGAAAGTGTAAGATACTTGTTAAATGATATGCTGCATCACATCCTAATGGCTGGTTCTGAAGAGAATAAAAACTTACTACCACTACTAATGACAGTCACCCCTTTTGTTCAAATATTAGAGGTTTATGCTGAAGATCCCAAGGTAAAGACCCAGAAAAAGGGTGCTAATTTAGCTGAGTGGAAAATCAGAATTTCCATTTTGTAGTGAATTCTAATGTTTCACCCATGAAAACTGAAGTATCAAAATTTTTCTAAGAGTTTGAAAAGTTCCAAAAGTGTTTGATTTGGAAATGCTGAAATATTTAACTTCAGCATTTATTATTTGAAAAGTTGACATTTCCAAATAAAAATGTTTCATTTGTCAAACTGACCTGAAATGCCTCGCTTTTCAGTCTATTTAGCCAGAAACAACATTTCCCTTTTGTGGGGCATTGTCTCAGTTTTGTTATAGCTCAGATTCTTCCTAGTGACTAGGTTCCTGGGCCAGACTACACCTCTTTCAGGAGGATAGTGGATGGTAAACTGTGCAGATGCACTTCTTATTTAGGAAATATTTCGCCCCCCTCCTTTTTTTTTTAACCACTACACCACTGACCTCCTCCCTTGCACCTATAGTTATGGGAGCTTTATGGCCTATCATGCTCAATCAAAGAGTACACTGTATTGCATGATGGGAGATGTGGTCTGGCTGGGAAGCTTAGACCATAGAAGAAAACATGAGTCCAAACTACAGCTTCTGTAAGGCAGTGTGCTACAATTAGGATAGTGCAGTTGAATGGTGAACAGACTCCAGACAAAGAGTGCTAGCATGGTTCAGCAAGTACAACTATTCAGAATCCGGTCAAACCAACCTGAAATGAAACATTTCATTTTTTTGATTTCCCATGAGAAAATCAACATGGTGGCTTAATTGACATTCTCCTGTGGAAAATGCCAATTTTGTGCAAAATGAGTTTTCCATTGGAGAACAATTCCACCAAAAATTCTCAACCAGCTCTATCCACTCCATCAAAATGTCAAATTCTGCTGCTTTAGAAAAAGCAAAACAAAATGACTGTTTGGAATTTTTCTTCTTTTCCTGAAGTTTATAAATCTGCATTTGTTGTAATGTAATTCTCTCTGTCTCATGAACCCACCACCGCCTTTTTATGCAAAAGATAGTTTTAGTTTATAGGGCAAGAACATGCAAAACTGACTCAAAATTGTGTTGTTTAAGCTTTGAGTAAAATCCAGCTCTTCAGTTAAATCATTTTTAAACACAGGATAAAAAGTTTGATTTTCACTTATTTCCCCTTTCTAGTTTTCCTTCCTTATAAGGTCAAGCCTAGGGTGGTTTTCCATTTTAGTAAGACAGTGATTTGCTCCAAAATGTGCTCATTATTCTCCCTTGCCCCTAACTGTATATGGAAAGGTAAATGGCAGAGTGCAGTCTGTAGGCTTCTTGCTCAGAGACTTAAAATGTTTCTCGTAAAGCCTTGTGAAAGTGAGAATAGCTGGCATTTCCAGAGCTGTGGGAGGTACTGCTGGGGCAGGCATGTGTGGAGAGAAAAGTGAAACCCATAGGCTAGAGTTACGCAAGTGAGTTTTGGCAACAAAACTGGTGGAACGTTCAAACACAAAGCCATGAGGCATAAAGCTGCTGCTGACAGATTCTGTCAACAGTAAAGCTGTGTGGACGATTGGGGTGGGGGGCTTCTCTCAACAGACAGGGCATTCAAAACAATGGGCAGCCACTGTCTGCTGTGCTTCTGGGTGCCTGTTTTGTCCAGAGAGCAGCTGGGCAGACTGGCTGCTTTGTCGACAGAGTGGAGCACTCTTCCAACTGGCTTTTCTGTGTGGCTGTAGTCTGTCGACAGAAGGTTTTGTCAAGAAATCTCTTTTGACAGTGACTTCCGTTGACAGAGTGCTGTAGTGTAACCGCAGCTTTAGGTAACCCCTCCAGCTCTTCCTTAACATCTGGCGATGGAGGGTAGTAGAGTTTCCATAGGCACAAAATGGGGAAGGAAGAAGAGGCGGAGAGTGAAACCCAACTGAACTTCTCTAGCCCAACTAGGCTAAGGGCCATCTATATATGACTTGATTCAAGGTTTAGAGAAAAGAATCAAAGCACTTTGCAAAACACCCGTTCTTTGTCCCTGCAATTAACATACATGGAACTGTCCTCATAGGTAGCAAACAGGTTGACACTGAGGAGTGATTGACCCAGATCATCTTAAGCCTTTCCTCCAACTGCATTTGAGAGGGGAGAGAGCTGAAGCTTGGAGTTGAACTTCATTTAAATGCAATAAGTGTATAGACTAGCACAGCTTACTTTCATTTAAATGGTGACCTCCACCTGCAGCAAAAGCACATTTCATCTACATTCAGCAAGCAGGGCCCTGGCCAGGAAAGGGGAAGCAGCTGTAACAACAGTGAACTGATTTTACATGGAAATCAGGAAGCTTGGGCCCTGTCCTGCAAGTGGTCACTCTGTATGCGTCAGGGACCTGTCTTGCGGTCGGAGCGGGGCACCTTCACTGTGTACCTTTCAAACACCTGGCAAATGGGCAACACCAAAGCAGAGGGGACAAGGCGAGGCGGGTGTCAGTGTGGAACCTCCCTGAGGTCAGGAGTGCACCAGGCCCCAGTGTACACGGTAACGTGTAGGCTGATTGCTTTCTGTTCCCCCCGCCGCCTCCTCCCGGACACTGAACCGCAAGACTTCCCTAAGGTTCCCTCCGCTCCCCGCCCGGCGAAGCTTTTCCTGGCTGCTCACGTGCAGCCCGGAGCGAGGTAGCGCCGGCACGTGGGCCAAGCCAGAAGCCCGCCAGCCACGCACCCGCAGGGGTGGCCGGCGGGGGAGGCTCGGCCCCTTACGGGAAGAGCGAAGGGGACGGAGCAGCGCTTTGGTCGCCGGCCATTCCCCCGCCTGCGGCACGGGGCGGGGCCCGGCAGAAGAGCCACCGGGCGCGGGCGACAAGAGGAGACGAGTCCCGCGGCCGGCTCGGGCATGGGGAATGGGAGCGAGCCCGCCTGCGCGGCGCAGCAGCCCCCGCTCGCTCACCAGATCCTAGGAAGTAAGTGCCGCTGCTACTTAACCAGAGCCGGGGCGGGTATTTCCCAGCTGGAAACGTGTCTGGGCGAGGCACGCCGAAATCCCCGCGCACCGCCGGCCCGTCGTACTGGAGTGACGTCTCCCGGGGCGGAGGGGGCTGAAAGGGGTTCCCGTCATTAAGAGCCCCGCACACGTGGACCCCTGCCGGGAACGGGTGTTATCATCGGTGTTTGTTCTGTGCTCCAGGAGTTCACGCGGGAACCGACATGCAGGGGCCGCCGGGAGAAAATCTTGGCTGGGGTTGGAAATGTGCTAGACAAGTGAGGCATTAAGGGACCGATCCTGGGTGGAGGGGGTGGAACATTTATTCTAGGGTGACCATGTTTGACCTTGCAAAAAACGAGATCACTCCGGAGAGGAAGTGTCCCCGTATCAGAGTCTACCAAAGTCACCTGGTAGTAATGTACTAGCTATGCTATAACCCACTAATACCAGGTAAGTGGGTAGATACTGATTCAGACACACTCCCTCCCACGGTGTCCTCTTTTTTTTTTTGAAAGGTCAGATATGGTAAGGCTAATACATTACCAAAGTGATGGTACCATAGTGAGTTGTTTTTAACTTGTGTATTTGCCTGGTGGGAAGTTCTCTGGCAGTGAACTTCAGGAGGGGACCGCAATACAACCAATCAGCTCTCAGCTTGCATGATCCATGCTGCCCAAGATAAGAGAAAAAGTTCCTTGGTAAACTGCAATGATCTTAATTTTCTGTTTAGTGGACGGGAAAGAGATTCAGCAAGAAATGGGGCAGGTGGAAAAGAGCTGCAAAGAGAGAGGGTGCTTTGTTACTTGAAATTTATAGACCATTTATAAGAATAAAAATGGAGTATTCCTTATTTTGGTGGGTATGTGTGTGTATGTGTTGGGGTGAGGAAGCTGGGCAGAGGTGCTGTATTTCTGGGTCCAGAAGCTCCTTCCTCCCTTCCAAGAAGAGCAGGGCAGTCACAGAACTTGTGCACAAGCCATTAAGTGGACCGTGCAGGAGCTTCTCCCTTGCTATGTCCAAGGATTCTTCTTTCATGTAAACTCAATGCTGTCAGGGCTCCCTGTACTCCTGAGGAGAAGGCATTCCAGGGTGGAAAGGAATCAGAGTTGTGCAGCAGGTCTGTGGCTCAAAAAGTCTATTGGAAGCAGCTTTGACTCCTTTTCATTTTTGATCCATAGCAGAAGGGAAATATGTAGCCTCAGGGAGTCTAGTAAGGTAGCATGAAGCCTCCTGTGCAGCTAGCATGTTGTCATGCCTCTTCTTTCTTGGCCTCTAAAGCAGTGTTTCTTAAACTATGTTCTGTGGAGCACTGGTGTTCGGTGAACAACTCACTGGTGTGCTGTGAGAGTTTGGAAGAATACACTGATGGTAGATATTTTCTGTTATTAAAAACCAGACACACTGTTACTTCTTCATTGCTATGATACTGATGAAATTACTGTTGGGGTGATTTTCTTTTTTAAGAATATTTTTGAAGAAAACTTTTATAGGTGTTCCGCATTAAAATTATTATTGTTTTGGTGTCCTGTGGTCTTAGAAAGTATAAGAAACACAGCACTAAAGACATGTCTTCACTAGGAAAAAAGTGGTTTTAGCACATTAGATAACATGTTAATCTGCCTTCTCCACAACAGGATTTTAACATGTTAAAAGTACAATTTACCCGCTCTACTGTAGGGTAAACTTGTGTTCAGATTGTTCCTTTGTTTCGAAGACAAGGCCTGTGTGGCCACAGACTCTTCCCCTGAATGGAACACACCACTGCATCTCCCCAACCTTACCACATATTTTGGAGATCACGTGCACCGACCCTTATCCCTATGGGCTTTTCAGTGGGAAAGGAGAAGCGAGTCCCTTATCCCGTAATGGGTGTCAGTGTGGAGCATGGTGGGACATCAACCCTTGGAAAAAAGTACAGCTGGAGTATGTCTCTATTGCAAAAACAAAACAAAACAAAAACAACCGTCCTTTTTTAGCAAGTGTCAGAGTTTGTGTCAACAGACAGGCTCAGAGAGATCATACTACAGGGCTATAAGTAGGCCTGCAGATACTCCCACTTGAGTTGGAGCTCAAGCTCTGAGAACCAGCCCTATCACCGGGTTTCAGAACCCAACCTCCAGCTCGAGTAGGAACGGCTATACAGCTATTCTTAGCCCCACAGCCTCAGACCCAGGAGCCTGAGTCAGCTGACAAAGACTCTGAGGTATGCTTGTGATAAGTGGATCGCAGAGGTCCCCTTGGGATTCAGAGTCACAGGGCTGGAAGGGACCTCAGGAGGTCATCTAGTCCAGCCCCCTGCTTCAGGCAGGATCAACCCCAACTAAGTCGTCCCAGCCAGGACCTTATCAAGCTTGGACTTAAAAACCTCGAGGGATGGAGAATCCACCACCTCTCTAGGCAACACATTCCAATGCTTCACCACCCGCCTGGTGAAGTAGTTTTTCCTAATATCTAACCTATACCTCTCCCTCTTCAACTTCAGGCCATTACTCCTTGTTCTGCTATCTGAGATCACTGAGAACAGTTTCTCACCCTCCTTTTTAGAGCTCCCCTTCAGGAAGTTGAAGGCTGCTATTAAATCACGCCTCCGTCTTCTCTTCTGTAAATTAAACAAGCCCAAATCGCTCATCCTGTCCTCATAGGTCTTGTGCTCCAGCCCCGTAATCATTTTTGTTGTACTCCTCTGAATCTGCTCCAGCAAATCCACATCCTTTTTATACTGGAAGGCTGAAAACTGGACGCAGTATTCAAGATGTGGCCTTACTAGTGCCGAATAGAGAGAAATAACTACTTCTCTACATCTGCTCAAAATGCTCCTCCTAATGCACCCTAGTATGCCATTAGCCTTCTTGGCTACAAGGGCACACTGTTTGCTCATATCCAGCCTTTCATCCACCATAACCCCTAGGCCCCTTTCCGTCATACTGCTGCTGAGCCAGTTGGTCCCCAGCCTGGAACAATGCTTGGGATTCTTCCGCCTCAGGTGCAGGATTCTACACTTCTCCTTGTTGAACTGCATCAAATTTCTTTTGGCCCAGTCCTCTGATTTATCCAGGTCCCTCTGGATTCTCTCTCTACCCTCCAATGTATCTACCTCTCCCCCTAGTTTTGTGTCATCCGCAAACTTGCTGAGGGTGCAATCCAGTCCCTCATCCAGGTCATTAATAAAGATGTTGAATAACATTGGCCCCAGAACCGAGCGTTGCGACACTCTGCTTGAAACCGACCGCTATCCAGATATTTAGCCATTGACCACTACCTGTTGGGCACAACTGTCAAGCCAGCTTTCTATCCATCTTATAGTCCAGGATCCAATCCATATTTCCTTAATTTATGGACAAGAATGTTGTGGGAGACCGTATTAAAAGCTTTGCTGAAGTCAAGGTATATCACATCCACTGACTTCCCCATGTCCATAGAGCCTGTTACCTCATCATAGCAGCTAATCAGAATGGTCAGGCAGGACTTGCCCTTTGTTAATCCATGTTGGCTACTTTTGACCACTTTCCCCTCTTCCAAGTGCTCCAAAATGGATTCCTTGAGGATCCCCTCCATTATTTTCCCAGGGATTGAGGTAAGGCTAACCCGTCTATAGTTTTCTGGATTGTTCTCCTTTCCTTTTTAAAGATGAGCACTACGTTTGCCTTTTTCCAGTCATGCGGTATCTCCCCTGATATCCAAGAGTCTTCAAAAATAATGGCCAAAGGTTCAGCAATGACTTCTGCCAATTCCCTCAGTACCCTTGGCTGCATTAAATCCAGATTTGGGTAAATCTGGTTTTTCTAGAGAGCTCAGAACTTGTTCCTTCAGCGCAGATGGCTGCCCTCCACCTTCCCATATTGCGTTGTCTAGGACCGTCACGTGGGAGTTGACGTTGTGTGTGAAGACTAAGGCAAAAATAGCATTGAGTACGTCAGCTTTTCCTGCATCATCTGATACTAGGTTACCGCCTTCATCCAGTAACGGCCCCACACCTTCTCTGATCATCCGTTTATTGTTAACATGCCTGTAGAAACCCTTCTTGTTACTCTTCACATCCCTTGCCAGCTGCAGTTCCAATTGTGCTTTCGCTTTCCTGATTATTGCCTGGCATTCTCCAGCTGTATGTTTATATTCCTCCTTAGTCCACTGTCCATGTTCCATTTCTTGTATGCATCCTTTTTGAGTTTAAGCTGAGTAAGGACTTCCCTTTTAAGTCAAGCTGGTTGCCTACCATGTTTGCATTTCTTACCGTGCATCGGGGTGGTTTGTTCTGTGCCTTCAGTAAGGCTTCTTTAAAATACTGCCAGTTCTGTTGAACTCTTTTCCCCTTCATCTTTGTTTCCCAAGGGATCCTGCCCATCAGTTCTCTCAGGGAGTCGAAGTCTGCTCTTTTGAAATCAAGGGTCTGTATGTTACTGCTCACCCTTCTTCCTTTTGTCCGGATCGTGAAATCTATGATCTCATGGTCACTGCGGCCCAGGTTTCCACTCACTTCTATTTCTCCTACTAGTTCTTCCCTGTTTGTGAGTAGCAGGTCAAGTTGCACACGGCCCCTGGTCGGTTCCTTCAGCACTTGTACCCAGAACTTATCCCCAACATTCTGCAAAAACTTCCTGGATTGTCTGTGTGCTGCTGTATTGGTCTCCCAACAAATCTCTGGATGGTTAAAGTCTCCCATGAGAATCAGGGCCTGTGATTTGGAAGCTTCATTTAGCTGTCTGAAGAAATCCTCATCTACCTCATCTCCCTGATATGGTGGCCTATAGCAGACACCAACTACAACATCACCTCTGTTACTTCCTCCTGTAAGCTTAACTCAAAGATGCTCAACTGGATTTTCTCCCTCCTTATACTGGAGCTCTGAGCAATCATACTGCTCCCTCACATAGAGCGCAACTCCTCCTCCTTTTCTCCCCTGTCTGTCCTTCCTAAACAGTTTGTAACCTTCCATGACCGTGCTCCAGTTATGCGAATCGTCCCACCAAGTCTCCATTATACCAACCACCTCATACTTCTTTGACTGTGCCTGGGCCTCTGGTTCTTCCTGTTTGTTCCCCAGGCTTCTGGCATTAGTGTACAAGCATCTGCACTAGTGTACAAGTGTCACTCAATGTACTGGTTATGCCACTGAGCCATCAACCTGCACTCTGAGGCACCCCATCATCCTATCCTGCTGGGCCAGTGTGATGGAGTGGGGGATACCGGTGTGTGTGAGTGGCTCACAGAGGGTGTGGGTCTCCTGCTGAGGGTAACCTTGACGACCAGGTAACACCTTTGTACTGGAGACAATGGAGGAGGTGGAGCCTGAGGGGTTTGAATTGGAACTGGGAGTCGGGAAGCAGTTAGTCTGGGCTGAGGGAGAGCGAGACCAAGGAGGGGGCAAGGCCCCGGCTCTGGGGGCCCGTTGGGGCCTCCTCTCCCCAACATGCATTGGACTGGCTGTCTCTGCTGGCTGCACTGACTCCTCTGTACGACGCTGTGTCCTGTCGGCTAATAAACCTGCTGTTCTCCTGCTGAATGAGAGTCGCTCCTGCCTGCGGACGGGGTGCAGAGCTTGGGGGACCCCGAACTCCATCACAGCCAGAAGCTCTGGTCTCCTCCAAACTATGCACCAAGTCAGGGTAATAGGCCCACCCCCCCCACCACCAGTAGAGCAGTACGGATAATGAACCAGATTAGCTCTGGGAGGGCTTCAGGTATAAGACTATTAACTGCACCTAAGAATGCTGCCCACAAAGAGGACCAAAATTCCAAATAAATCTGCCTTACTTTGTATAAAAGTCTTACGTGGAGAGAGATATGGACAATGGTTGCACCCTCTAGGTAACAATTATTTACACTGGGTTTGACAATAAACAAAAGTGTTTTTATAAAATATAAAAAGTAGGATTTAAATTATTACATTGGGAAACAAACAGATCAAAGTGAATTACTAAATCAAAATAAGCAAAACACACTAGCTAATCCCAATACACTAAAGCTATGTTTACACTGCAGAGCTATTTCAGGATAGCAGGATATCCTGAAATAGCTACTCCATGTCTATGAAACACACCTGGGGTCTGCCATTTTGGCATCCCTCTACACTTCGCTGATGGTGGAATAAGGGATGCCTCGAATTAGTGTAGTATTTTGATATTTGGCTCTGCGTAGATTGCACCAAATAGTGCCAAATGCCGAAATAGCATAGTGCAAATTATGCATCTTATTTACAGTAAAGGGGCAGTGCAAGTGTAGCTTAAGAAACTTGCTACATGCAAATTCTTACCCTAACGGTTGCGCTAATCGTTTCTTTCATGTGGTAGGCAGCCTCCTAGCTTGGGCCTGATCCTTTCCCTATTCAGTCTTCGATATTTTCAGAAGGCATCTTGGGTGATAAAAGAGAGGCCTCCTGGTGTCTGGCTCCTCCTCCTATTGTTTGGTTTCTCCCCTTTAGATTCCTTTTGCCCAAGGTGGGAATTCTTTGTGCTCATTTCAAATTGTTCTCACCTTGCGTGAAAAAGTACCAGATCCAAAATGGGTTCCAGCATCATGTGGCCTAGTCACAAATCATTGTAGGACCAACCACAGTTCGGGTTTACAGGAAAAACAAAACCATTCATGGGCTGTGGATTTGATTACTGAACCATTAAGTTCCTGAAGTATCACTAATGGCTTGTAGTAGCATACCTAGACTAAAGAAAAGGATTTCCACTTCATATTTCTCACGTCACATACAAGAAAGACACATGCACAAAAATAGAATAAATACATTCAGCAGTTCACAGGCTCTTGAATGATAGGTTACGTAAGCTGTTTAGCATAAAGTGCCTTTGAGTTATGCATAGTTATAGTCATAAGCCAGTTTTCATACAGCATGGTGGGGCTGAGACAGTGCTGCAGTGGGGTTTTTATTTATTGCAGTATCCCATGTTACCAAGAGCTCCATGTATCAGGCAGTATGGCCTTCTGTACACATACATTGGCACTGGCTTCCACCAAAAGCTTATTTCAAAAAGATTTGGTTTAAACTTGGTGCAGTGCCCTCCATGGGTACATTATAAGCTGCCCTGTGGGTGGAGGAGGATCTTGTGTGTGGTTGAACTAGCAGTTCCACTAATCAATCACAGATCTAGTAATCAGGCACCAGTGAAACTGGAGCCAGGGTTGAGGAGTCAAATAGAAAGTCAGAAGCCAATGGGTAAGCTGGAGTCATAAACAAGGATGTATCCGAGAGTCAGGGTCATCCCTGGAAGGCCCTTGTCACTGATATAGCTTGACTGCTAATCAACAACAGAGGACTAATAAATAAATAAGCCAAGCAGTTTGGTGAGTAAAGCCGCCATCTTGACAAACTCCATTTCTGTTTTGTCCTTGAGGGGTCTGTAGCTTCATAAATAACAAGCAGTCCTGGGGCATGTTAGAAACTAACAAATTTATTAGATCATGAGCTTTCCTGGGTAAAACTCACTTCCTCAGATGAAAGAATCTAAGGTGCCACAGGACTGCTTGTTATTTGTCCTTGATATTTTTTTTTTCAACACATAACATAAGCCAGTGGCGAGCAAACCTTACATCATGTAGGTGTGGATACATGTTGTCTGGCATTGGATTATCCCCTACCACTGAACCAGGCCTGCTGACTCAGGAGGTGGGGAAGGGAAAAGTTTCCCTGGGGCTGGGCATTTCAAAGGGCAAAACTTGGCACCAGTGGCGACTGGCACTTGAGGCCCCTTTGAAATGCTGTGGCAGCTCTGCTTTGCCACTCCATGTGGCTCTGACGAGGGGGAGGGCCCAGCACTACAGCCCAGGCAGCATTAAGTGCTGGCTGTCCTTGGCCCCACCCCTTATGCCATTGGTCCCGCCCCTTTAGTGGTCACAGAACCAGGCCCTCATCCAGCTTTGGTCTGGGGCCCACAGTGGCTGTAGGCCCTGCTTGCCCTGAACTGGTACAGCATTAGCAAGAGTGGAACTTTTGGTTTCTGAAGACACTGAGCTAGAATGTTAGGGCTGGCAGAAGAAAGCAAGCCTTATTTCTTCCTATGGGAGGGTTGCAGGGTCTGAGGAAACTGTAGATTCAGGATTGGTGTACACTAGAAAATGACACTGATACAGATATGTTCCTCAGAGTGTGAAAAATCGACACTCCTGAGCAACATAATTAAGCCCATTAAGTCCTGGTGTAAATGGTGCTAGGGTGATGGGAGAATTCTTCCACAGAATTAGCTACCAGCTTTCGGGCAGGTGAATTACTTATGCTGACAGGAGAACCCCTCCTGTTGGCATAGATAGCTTTTACAGTGAAGCACTACAGCAGCTCTGTTGCTGTAGCATTGCAATTTTGGACAAGCCCTCAGCTTCAGTGCCCAGCAGCTGTAAGCATGTACATGTCAGTTTTGCATTGTTTTTCAAGACACAGATGGTGTTTACCGGGATGTTGCAATTGTTATCAGATTGGAATCTTCAGTGTGTTTTCCCATAAGGATTTAAAACAGAAAATTGTGAAAGTGGTTACTGCAGTCAAAGCAGTGAATCTGAAAAGTGAAAGATCTTTTCCTACTTCCCAACATTTTGCTGTGCCCATTACAAAATACTTGGACAACGGGTTTGTAGCAGTGTTTCTTAAATGATCTTAAACAACTTGCAGGTGTGCCGCAAGCATTTGGAAAAATAATTCAAAGTTTTACAATAAGACCATATTTTCTGTTACTAAAGCCAGTTACAGTGTTGCTTCTTCATTGCTGTGATACGTGATTAAATTACTTCATTTTGGTTTGCTGTCTGTGTTGCTATTTGTTTTTTTGGCCTGACAACAGTTTTTTCTGAAGATTTCTGTAGGTTTTCTGCATAAAAAATATTATTGTTTGGTATGCTGTGGTCTCAAAAGTTTAAGAAACACTGGTTTGTAGGGTTCAGAAAAAGAAGAGACATTTACATAGATAATAAGAACATCCACCAAACTGAAATGCTTGTTTTAGCGTAAGGTGGGAGCCCTCCTACTTCAGGTATAAGACTCCCATGTGGGGTTAGTTTATTCTGCAGTTTACTGTGTAGTTTCTGCTCCTGAAGCATGTAGTGCTGACTTCCAACAGAGAAGGAGGTGTGGAGAGGTTAGATGGGCCTGCTTTGGTCTGATATAACATTTCTGTGCCTCTTCTGGAACACATAGTTGCTGAAGTATTTCCAATAAAAGCACAACTTCTTGGATTTCAGGGAATTATGTACAGCTGTTGTCTGTGGGGTGCCTCGCTCATTTATTACTCACACTTAGTTTCCTAGTCATGTACACAGTGGGTGACTGCTGGCAGCTATGCTATTTTTGCAGACAGGGAAGGGAAGGAAGTGTCCTGTCTGTACAAATTCTTGTTAAACTGATCTAAGGAAAGGCCCTTATTGTCTATAACAAAGGATTCCAACAGTTCCTCTAAAAAAGCCAGATACTCCACAGCCAGGGGCCTGTGCTCTTACCTCTGTCCCATCTGCAGCTTTCTTACAATACCTCACCCAGCCATTTGATTCATAAGGCTCCCTCAACTCTTTCTCAGCCGCAGCTTTCCCTGTACCCTGTGGTCCTTCTGTACACTTGCAATGATGCAGATGTCTTCATGGAACAGACTGGCTAAGGAAAAGTGGAATTACATTACAGTGCTGTCCTGCATAAACCAGACTGTAGACAGCATACGGCTGGGGCCCGCTCACTGTTAAACTTCAGGACAGTTTAGAAGCACAAGCTGGGTAATATTTTTTTAATAAGCCTATGTTTGTTAGTCAGTCAGTCAGTTAGTGACCTGACTATGCATCAGGCTTGATAAAGCAGATAAAACCCAGGCCCTTGTCCAAAGGATCTTACATCTAAGCTCAGACGACAGTTCAGTAATGCTGGTTGGGAATGGGAAGACAAAGGCTACACAGTTAAGATGCTTTTCGCTGATAAGTCCAACATTTAAAAACAAAATTTCATTGAAAGGCAGATCAGGTTCATCCCAATGGTTCTTTCTTTTTTCATCTGTGTGCAAAGTGCCTCACTAGCTGGCTGCCTGGGGCCTTCAGACACAAAGGCTACGTCTACACGTGAAGCCTACATCGAAATAGCTTATTTCGATGTAGCAACATTGAAATAGGCTATTTCGATGAGTAACGTCTACACGTCCTCCAGGGCTGGCAACGTCGATGTTCAACTTCGACGTTGCGCGGCACCACATCGAAATAGGCGCTGCGAGGGAACGTCTACATGCCAAAGTAGCACACATCGAAATAAGGGTGCCAGGCACAGCTGCAGACAGGGTCACAGGGTGGACTCAACAGCAAGCTGCTCCCTTAAAGGGCCCCTCCCAGACACAGTTGCACTAAACAACACAAAATACACAGAGCCGACAACTGGTTGCAGACCCTGTGCCTGCAGCATGGATCCCCAGCTGCCGCAGCAGCAGCCAGAAGCCCTGGGCTAAGAGCTGCTGCCCATGGTGACCATAGAGCCCCGCAGGGGCTGGAGAGAGAGCGTCTCTCAACCCCTCAGCTGATGGTCGCCATGGCGGACCCCACTATTTCGAAGTTGCGGGACGCGCAACGACTACACGGTCCCTACTTCGACGTTGAACGTCGAAGTCGGGTGCTATTCCTATCCCTCATGGGGTTAGCGACTTCGACATCTCGCCGCCTAACGTCGAAGTTAACTTCGAAATAGCGCCCAACGCGTGTAGCCGTGACGGGCGCTATTTCGAAGTTAGTGCCACTACTTCGAAGTAGCGTGCACGTGTAGACACGGCTAAAGTGTTGCAAATAAAGAACAGTAACTGAGAGCAGACTGAGCTGAAGTTAGGAACAGGCGTTTCACATGGCTCTAGTAAATGCCAGGAAGGAAAAGGAATTGTTTATGGTGTTTAATGGGAAGAAGGAACTCAGGCTGAATGTCAGGGAAAGTATCTAATGAGATCAGAGTGAGAAGTTCTGAGGCAGGGATTCAGAAGACTATGCGACAGTTGAGCTCAAGCAATTGGCAAAGTAAATTACTAGGAAGTAGGGCAACATAACTGACAAGTTTAACATCTTTGGCTTGGATCTACCAGTCTGAACTCAGGGGCCTCCCAATGGGACTGTACATAAATTCCAGTCTATGAAGCTTATTAAAGCCTTTGTCCACATTATATTTTGACACACACAGAGTTAATGAGCCAGAAAGACAGTTTTTGTTTTGTTGAGTTCAGGTGAATGCTCCCTGCCAAGGGGCCTGGTTATTTCCCGTGTAAAACTAGAAAAACAGGACTTACATAAGCTGGTGCTTGGTGCAAAAACATTCCAATACTGAAAACTAATTACTGAGTGCTCCCTATCCACAGCAAGCAGTCCTGCTGGTGCCACACAGAACAGAGAGCAGGACTAGATGTTACCTGATAGAGGAGAAACTGTGTGTAGTCAGCTCACTTCTGAGGAGAGACACATCTCCCTCTAACACCAGTGGGGAATTGTGGGTGCTCAGCATCCATGTGGAGCTAGTCCCATGGAAAGGGAAGTAAGACTTTGTTACTGTTATCTGGAGGGTGAGCAGTTTTCCTATTGCATGAAATAATGCACTGGTGTCATTCCACTGACTTCACTGGTGTGTTACATGAGAAAAGACTCAAGTCCCTGGTGCCCTAACCCACTCACGTCCTAGGCGAAAATTAAAAATCTTTGCAGCTGTGGAGTAAACTGACCACAAATAAATACAACTAGGCATTGTGCTGTCCAGCACATCTCGCTCCTGGTCAGTAGTGAAGAGTCCGAGTGAGAGAATCTGTCCTTTGCCAAGTGTTGCTAACCAATCAGCCTTCCTTGAAGGCTTGACAGTGGATTCCTGGCTTTCGTCAGACTGGTTGCCATGATGCTGGCTTTACTGCCGCTCGGTCCTGGGGAGCAGGTAGAGTGAGAAGACAGCATGGTCACTCCTTACTACTCACAGCCCAGCTGGGGTTTGGCTCATGGAATGAAAAGGGGACAGCTATGGGGAGAGAAAGTAAAGAAGCCCTAATAAAGGAGCTATGTGATGTTTGACTCAACGCCAGAGTCATTGGGGTAGGTTCAAAGAATTTCCATTTGGTCTATAGTCCTGTAAAGATCCTTTTTTTCATCTGAGTTAATTTAAATTTACTGGGACGTCGCCGTAGCACTTATGTAGACACCTGTTAACACCTTCTGAAACATTCTGTTCCTGAGAGCAGCGGTTGTTGAACTTTAGCAACCCAGGGACCCTCATTCTGACGTTAATATTTTGGGAGACCCCCTGGCTTTCCCCCTCTCTGAGGCCCTAACTCCACTTGCTTCACCCCCTCCCTCTGTCACTCTCACTCACTGTCATCAGTCTGGGGTAGCGGGTTGGGTGTGAGAGGGAGTGAGGGCTCTGGGATGGGGCCAGGGATGATGGGTTTGGGGTGCAGCAGGGATCTCAGGGCTGGGGCAGAGGGTTGGGGTCCAAGAGAGGGTGTGGGGTCCCAGCAGCTCTTACCATGGCTCCCAGGAAGTGGCTGCCATGTCCTTGCAGCCCATAGGCACATGGGAAGCCAGGAAGTCATCCTGTGATGACCTCATGTCTGCAGATGTCACCCCTGCAGGTCCTGTTGGTCGTGGTTCCCCACCAATGTAGCTATGGATCCATCACTCAGGATGGGGGCAGCATGTGGAGCATCCTTGGCTCTCTGGTGCACCTAGGGGCTCCTGGGACCTGGTGGCTGCTTTTAGGAGCTGTGCAGAGGCAGGGGCGGTAAGGAGCCTTCCTCAGCCCCAGTCCCCCTTCACTCCCGGGTGTACAGAGTCATTGTGAGGCAGGGGGAGGAATTGACCAGTGGGGCGCATCAACCTGGACCCCAGTTTGAGAAATGCTCGCTTAGAGTGAAGAAATAACTGTGAATGAATGGGTTCCTGATTGAACGGCGTGTGACAACATTGCATTTTTTTCATCTGTCTCGTGCAGTACGTTTCTTTGAGAGCGTATATCTGTCAGGCCATGATCTTAAATCGATGCCAAATGAAGTTACTTTGGCTTACAGTCACTGCAGTTAGTACTTTACTTGTGCACTTGCCTACTTGGCTTCTGCAGGCATCAGTGCTTGCACTCACCAGATGTGCTTAAGTCAATGCAGAATGCGATAAAGTATGATTAAGTATCCCACTGTGCAGCTTGCCCCCATTCAGGACACTGTGTTTTTGGAAGCTTTAGCAATGCACAGTGGGACTGAAATGAGTCATCCAAGGCGACTGAGACTATGGGGTCAATTTCCAAAAGTGCAACTATCTCAACCGCATAATGTTATTTGCATGCCATAATTTTGTGCCTTTTTTTCAACATCTCACCAACTTGTGCATCCCTCTTTGCTGCTCACCACCTCTGGCAGAAGCATGGAGCCTGCCCAGATCTGTACTGTAGTCATGAGCTCTTCAGGCACAGAGCACAGCATTTACAGAGCTTCAAGAAGAACTGAATAAATGAGCAACACGATTTCGTGGAGGAGAGAGTTCTGCGGAACACAGGGAAAGCCAGTTCAAGGTTGTTGCTGGCAGTCATGGAGCAGCTGCAGATGGTGGAGTGCCTCTTCTGGGCCTGAGAAACAAGAACTGATTGGTGGGATTGCATCCTAAAGCCAGTTTGGGATCATGAACAGTGGCTACAGAACTTTCAGATGGACAAGTCGACATTCTTGGATCTGTGCTGTGCTCACCCCAGCCCCCTGAAGGAGCAAGACCAAAATGAGAGCTGCTGCGAGAGTGGAGAAGCGAGTGGTCATTGCACCAGGCAAACTTGCAACTCTGGATTGCTGCTGCTAAGTGGGAAATCAGTTTGGAGACAGGAAAGCCACAGTTGGAGCTATTGTGATGCAAGCATGCAGAGCTATTTATCACCTCCTCCTACACGGGAGTATGGTTCTGGATAATGTGAAGGACATAATCCATGGATTTTCAACTGTGAAGTTCCCAAACTTGGGTCTCTGGTACAGAGAAGCAATATGTGGCATGCATACTCCTGTTTTGACACAGACCACCTTGCCACTGAGTACATCACCAAAAAGGGCAACTTTTCTATTGTGAAACAAGCATTTGTGCCTTACAAGGGAGGATGCTTTACCAACATCAATGTTAGGTATCCAGGGAAAGGTCATAATGCTAACATATAGAACAGCACAGGTCTGCTCAGAAGGCTACACGTGTGGCCTTTCTTTTATGACTGGAAGTTTAGCATTGGTAGTGTTATCTATCCCTAGCTCATGATTCATGACGCTACCTAATCAGCACCAAGCAACAATTCAACTTCATGAAGTCAGGTTGCATGACTTGTTTCAGTCCAGTCATGCTTTGCTAAAACTTCCAAAAACCCAATGCGCTGAAATGGGGGCAAGTTGCATAGTGGGGTGCCTAATCATGGTGTATGGCACTCTGCAGGTGCGGAATGACAGTTGAATGTGCTTTTGGTAATTGAAAGTGTTGCTGGCATTGTTTACTCATGAGAACGGATCTCAGTCAGAAAAATATCCCCACGGCTCATAGCTGCCTGCTGTGACTTACCTAACATATGTGAAGCAAAGAGGGAAAAAGTTTCTGTTGGAGTGACGGGGGTGGAGGTGGAGCAGCTGTTTCCTGAATTTCAACAGCCAGATATAAGGGCTATTAAAAGAATTCAACGCAGA
This sequence comes from Carettochelys insculpta, assembly GCF_033958435.1. Classification (NCBI taxonomy): domain Eukaryota; kingdom Metazoa; phylum Chordata; order Testudines; family Carettochelyidae; genus Carettochelys; species Carettochelys insculpta. Next base: position 156,637,328 of record NC_134137.1, read on the forward strand.
ATATTTCTGGCCAGCCCGAAAGACCATTTTAAATTTGAGCCAGAGTTGTGGGTGTTAGTGTGCTGTGTTCTACCCAACTGGCTGGTCTGTAATTCCCGGGTTAGTCCTTATTTCCCTTTTTATAAATGGGGACTGTGTTTGCCCTTTTCCAATCTTCTGGAAGCTCTCTTGTTTTCCATGACTTTTTCAAGGTAGTAGCTAGTGACTCAGATATGTTCTCAGTCAGCTCTTCGAATATTTTACGATTCATTTCATCAGTCCCTGGTGACTTGGAGACATCTAAATTGTCTAAGTAGTTTTCAATTTGTTCTTTTCCTATTTTAGCTTTAGAACCTACCCCCTTTTCACTGGTATTCATTAGGTTAGGCGCCCAATCACCACCAACCTTCTTGGTGAAAACCGAAACAAGTCATTGAGCGCGTATACCATTTCCACATTATCTGTTATGGTTTCTCTCTGTTCAGTGAGTAATGGTCAGAGGGGCTAGCAGCCCTGCTGGGTCCTTGGGCAAAGTGGGAGAGGGCCTTGTGTGGAAGGGGCAGGGCTGGGGAGACTCAGCCTTCAGGGCAGCCCAGACCCTCGTGCACCCCCTCCTACCACCCCAAGCCCGAAGTGCTGCCTGGAGCATGCGTTGCAGCACTCTTGCAACAGTGTAAGGGACCTGAGGCTCTGGCCATTGCGGCTGCCTTAGTAGCAGTGGTGGCGACTGGGAGTCGCTGGGCCTGGGGCAGTTGCCTCTTTTACCTGTCGGTGGGTGTGGTAAGGGGCCAACCCTGTCCCTGGTCTTCCTCTTACTTCTAATGTATCTGTAGAATGTTTTTGTGTTACCCTTTGCGTCTCTAGCTAGATTGAGCTCATGTTGTGCCTTTGGCTTTGTAATATTGCCCATATATGCTTGTGCTATAAAATGAGAAGGGGATGAGAAGGGTGGTATGATTCTAGTAGTATTGCATGAGGGCACTGAGTACTGGCACCATTTTCCAAAGGGGGTTATGATTTTAGCTGATGTCTAACTCCCATAGCTGACAAAGGGTTCGTGGGAGCACAGCTGCAGCTGGAAACCTGAACCCACTCAGGCCTCTGTGCTGCTGGCCTATGTACTGCAATGGTATCTAGCAAAGTTATGGATGAGTGGTGTGGGAAAATGTCCCATTGCAACGAAGCAATGAGGCAGCCTGTCCTAGGGTGAGGCTGATTAATATGTTAGAGTCCTTATCATGTTTTCCTTGTGCACATAAACTGCCACACAGATCTCTGGGAATTTTTAATGCGGAAGACATGCAGGAACAGCCCCTTGAACTCACTGTGAAGGGAAGGAATTAATACTAATGCATGCAGCTTTGCTTATGGTCTTATGCTTATGCTTAAGATGGAGTGAGTCCACTTCTCAGAATATTTGGGGCGGGGGGTTATTTATTAGATTCATACAAGAGTACTTGTCCCAGCATGCATTGCTGACCTGCATGGGAACTAGCTTGAATTAAAGCTAAAGGAGTGTCTCTGTTGCAGACATGTCAAAGTCCTCGTTCAGGAATCTGAATGGGATTTTTGCGGGATTCCACACAAACACAGACACATTCTTTCCACACTTGGCAGCAGGACTTGCATGCGCATGCACTGTGAAGAATATGAAGCCCTAGACCCAGATCCTGCAAAGACTTATTCACCAGCTTCACCTGATGCACTCCCAGGCATCCCACTGCAGTCAATATCAGTGCATCAAGTTAAGGAAGCCTGTGCAGGAGTTTGGCTTAAAACATACTTCTGAGGTGCATTCCTACACTGAATGTGTTACGCTCATTAATGTGTCTTGTTTCTTTTTGCAGGCCTTGATTTTACAGGTATATTTCTCTTTGCCATCTTGACTCTAATGACACTAACAGCCAACCTGGTGTTTGTAGAGGAAGTGTTCTATATCTACAGGAAAATCCCCTCCTCTACAAGGACAATTTTTATTTGGATAAATGCAGCGGCTCCGGTAAGAGGAGAAGAAAGACATCCAATCAAACATAATAAAGACTCTTTCTCTAAAGATGCTGCAATTAATGCACAAACCTTTTTATCTCTGCCCCTCTGTCACCCTCCCTCTCTCGTTCTGTCCAGGTGATAGCTACTACATCATGCATTGGGATGTGGATTCCTCGCTCAACAATGTTTACAGACTCCACTGCATCAGTGTATGTATTCTTGTTTCTGTGCAGCCTGAATTTTCTGCCTTTAAACAGCCTCTAGCATGAGGTAAACATAGTCATTTTGTAAATTTAATAACGGGTTTTTAGTTTGACATGAAATCTCTTAGCAGCTGGTTTCGCAAGCAGGGAAAAAAAAAAAAAACTACAGCCCCCTTCGTGTGGGAACTGCAGAATGAAAGCATGTAACTGATCTCTTTGATTGGCAGCAGCCTTGAAGCAGTTTTTCCTTTACCTCTCTCAATGTCATGTAGAATGAGACTCTGCCCTGTGACTTTTCACTGGGCTTTCATTAATGGTGTACTGTATGGTCATTTTATTAAAGATGGCAAGTGAACCTTCAATGACTACATTAATGTTCCACACATGTCCTGATAAAAACTCAGTGTGAAGGGTTGACAGCTCTGATATTTAAAGGGGAAGTTGAAGGACTGTAGCCTCCTCTTCCTAGACGTAATGGTTTACCCTTTTAAGGTAGAGGCTGAAAGGTTGAAAGCTATAGCGTGGGATTTTCAAAGCCATCTAGGTGACTTAGGAACACAAGTTGTATTGGCAAGTCAATGGGACTTGTTATTTGAAATCACACAAATGCTTTTGCAAAGTTTCTCTTATAATGCCTCATGACTTCTGGCTACATTTACTGAGATGGAATAAACAAGCTGGAGCAATCCTGACTAATTAAGTTGCATTATTGTTTGGACGGTAAATGCACATTCTGCCTGACTGAATTTATGCCTGATAAAACATAAAACTCTCTGTTCTGGTGTGGCTATGGTCTGAAGAAGTGGGTCTGTCCCACAAAAGTTCACCTAATAAATTATTTTGCTAGTCTTTAAAGTGCTACTTGACTGCTTTTTGTTTTGATAGTATATAGACTAGCACAGCTCCCTCCCTGTTACTATCTGCCATATTATTAGACTCACAACTTTGTCTAACTCTAGAAGCATGTATGATGCTAAAAATACATATAAAAAGAAAGCATAATCATGGATCTGTATATTTTAAAAAGAAAATTGTGTAAGGCCGAAAGTGATTTGCTTACAAAGTTTCTGACTGTGGGTGTCAAGCGTGATGGCACTGATGAGAGCTCAGCCAGCTAGCAGGAAAATATTATACTAAAGCAGAGGCAGTATAGTCGAATGCCAGGGTGAGCTAACTTTTTACATCAGCTCCACTTTTCATCCCTGCAATTAGCGGGGGTCCCTGCACCCTGTCCAAACTGGATACTGCTGGAAATTTTGGTGCTGTTCATATGAAAATAAACTTTTTCGATGTGTAAGAAAATAAGTCTGTAGAATGTAAACACTGTATTCATCGGTATAGAAACGTGAACAAATGTACATAAAAACAGGAACACGTTTCAACATTTTCAGTGAGAAGGATGAGCCTGAGAGCCAGCAGCCAATTTTGCTGTGCCCCCTTTTGAAGTCTGTGCACCTCTCCTCTAATGGTTTGAACTCCAGGGTGGGAGCCAGGAACTCCTGCATGCTAATGTTGACTCTCCCACCAACACGGTCTGTGGCCTTAGAGAAATTACTTAATTGTTCCATATTTCTGTTTATTTCCTGGAAAATGAAATCAATACTTAACAGACCCCACCCTTGTCAAGTAATTTTTCTGTACAATGAGTACTCAGAAATATCAACATTGCAAATACCTGTAGCAGGACGGCTAAAGATACATGTCTACCCTGGCATAGATGTAGCACAGTGTCTGTGCTGCTGTACAAAAAGCACATGCACTTTGGGTGCACTTAACCTGATCTGGTTTTCCTCTTGTAGTTTTTTTGCCATTGTGATCCACAAGTTCTTGCTGATGATGATTAAAGAATGTGGAGGTCAAAAGTTATTTCTCAGGAGGTTTGAAAATGACCATTTCAAGATCAGCACAGGTCCCTGCTGCTGCTGTTGCCTTTGCCTCCCTTACATACACATCACAAGGTGAGTTCACTTTCGGGCACCCTAGTTAGAGTTCTGGTGTCAGAAACCAGCAACATACCAGAGCCACATGTACAATAGTGGCTCTTCCTGCTGCAGGGAAACTTGCTTCCATCCCCGGTGCATTCTGAATGCATCACCTCTGTGAATCTTGGAATGTCCTTTGAAGGTGTCTTAATGTTTTGGGGTGACATCAATATTTACTGCTTCAGCAGCTATTCTGTACTGTTTTGGGATGGAAGCACTTGGAGTGGAGGATCCAACAGTCTCTGTAGTATCATTCCTGTTCAACCCAGGGGACATTCAGCTTTTCAGTGACAGTGGAGCTGTTGCAGAAGTCCTGCTGCCAGTGGGTGGAAGGACGGCTGTCTTTGTGGGATGGCTCCTGTCTCTGCAGACATGTGGTGGGCTCCTTCTCATTGGTACCTTGGGTTGGGAGACCTGCCTTCTACCTACTCTGGAGCTTGCTACACTCCTCCAGGGGAGAGGATGACTTCTTGAAAATTTCAGCCTCCTCTGCCCCTCTTTGCACAGGTGTCTCTCGGTTGGCTGAATACAGCTTATTTTTTTAAAACAACAAATAAGGATGAGAGCTAAGACACGCTAGGGCAAATAAGAGGGAGAAGGGTCAGGAACAGGGGAAGGGAAAGTACAGTAACAGGTTTCTATCAGCAACACATTTGGGTTTTTTTCACACAATTATGCAAGTGCTTGAAAGGGCAAAGGGCTGATCGGGTGACCTGTCTCAGCCCGTTTCACGCTGTTTGTACCATTTAAAGTTCTGTAATTATTTGCGGGAGTAAAATTATCATGGTAATGATGTAATTATGGCTGTATTAATTGAGCAATTATAACAAATCAAGGTTCATTAGTATATCACATTACACTTTAAATGGCAGCTGGCTGGCTGCTGAGCCTCCATTAGGTAGGGTGGCTGAGGGGCCAAGGGCACAACAGTGAAGATAAGAATAAAGACAACGAGTGAGAGCTGGGGAGCAGATGAGGACTAATAAAGCTGACAAAGAAAATGGGAGCAGTAGCTGGATCTTCCCCAATGTGCACTTAGACAGCTCCCCTGTGAGCAGCTTTCATGGATCTGAGCGGCAATCAGTTCCCCTCCTCTGCACACTTCCCTCATGGTATTTAAAAAAAAAATCTAAAAGATATTTTTGGGTCTGTGATTATGACTCAGTGCACAGAGCAAAGTGTGGAGCAGCTGTCCTGCTGGGGCTGGGAAGGGCAGCGATCAAAGGTGAATGAGTTTCTCTGGCCTTGGAGGATGGAGAGGAGGAAAAGTGGATGGCTACTGAACAGTGTTGGTGAGCGGAGTACTCTGAAAAATGTAGATCCTCTCTCCTATGCCTGCAAAGCCCCTGCTTTCCTGGACTGCCCCAAGACTGGGGGCTGGGGAAGTGGCACTAGTCAGGAAGATGCCATCATGTGACCTGGTCTCGGTAGACAAGGATTGAAGAGCTATGGTAACTTACCAGTACCTTTAATGCTGGTGATGAAGCACCAGTTTGCCTACTGCAGCGGAAGGTTGGGATAGTATGGCTGCAGCGTGGGAGCTAAAGGCATATTTCAGGTACTAGCTGTTCTGCTGTTGGCTCCCCGGTAGACTCTGATCTAATAGATCACGTTTGCACAGCTCCGTTAGTTATTTAACTGCTGCTGCAGAGCCAGCAACGGAGCAAACACATTACCTGCTGAATTTGTGTCTACATCTTTCAGTGTGACATGAAATATGAGAGAATTCTGGACAAGTTATTTAGGTTCTAGAGGAGGTACCTCATCAGATTGCAGCCCTTTGCAGTGCATATGAAATGTCTGGGGCCTCCATTGTCACTGTATCTAGTGACAGCTTGTTAAGCTGATTAACAAGGTGGTTATTCACCATAACCAAACTCATTAACCAGTGGTGTTTTTTTGACTTGCAGACGCACCCTATTTCTGCTGAAGTTGGGGACTTTTCAACTGGCTTTCCTTCGACCTGTGCTAATGTTTCTGTCAGTAGTACTTTGGACCAATGGAAACTACAGCCTTTCGGATGTAAGTGAATATTCTAACCAGCCATTGCTCATCAAGCTTGTAAACTTTGGCTTGGTGATCAATATCTACCAGGCCAGGTTTATGTACCAACCAGCATCCTACAAATGGCAGACCAGCTCATCATCCCACGCCATACTGTGCTGTCCCTCCGTGTAAAGTGAGTACCTGTCTGTTAGTGCAGAATGGTAACGTTGTACATTCTCCTTGCCCTGCTGCCAACTGTCATGGAATAAAATCATGCTCACAACAGGTTCCAGTTCTGCTGAAGGGGTGTCAGGCTTTTTTTCACGAACACAGTACCTTTCCAGAGAGGAGCTAGGGACCTGTGGCATTGAGGTCATGCCTGTTTAGCTGGCATGGATGGCCTCAACCAAGAGCAGGTGCTGGGTGCTGTGCAAACACATCCTGAGAGATGGTCCTCTCATAGAAGAATTCACAATATAAACAGCCAACGCTGACCAGGGGAGGAAAGGAGACCAAGGCATAGTAAGAGGAAATGTCTTGTTCAAGGTCACATAGCAAGTCACTGGCAGAACCAGGAACAGAACCCAGGTTTCCTAGCTCATGCTCCTGCCCTGCACACTAGACAATGTTGCCTCTCAAGGACTTTTTTTTCGATAAAACATTTCCACTGGAAAAAAAATGGAAAAAGCATTCTCTGTGTAACACGCTGGCTGTGTCTACACTAGCCCCAAACTTTGAAATTGCCATGCAAGTGGCCATTTCGAAGTTTACTAATGAAGCACTGACATACATATTCAGCGCTTCATTAGCATGCGGGCGGCCGCGGCACTTCGAAATTGACGCGCCTTGCCGCCGTGTGGCTCGTCCCGACGGGGCTCCTTTTTGAAAGGACCCCGCCTACTTCGAAGTCCCTTTATTCCCATCTGCTCGTGCAAACATGATCTATTAGATCAGAGTCTACTGGGGAGCCAACAGCAGAACAGCTAGAACCTGAAGTATGCCTTTAGCTCCCACGCTGCAGCCATACTATCCCAACCTTCCGCTGCAGTAGGCAAACTGGTGCTTCATCACTTCGAAATTGATGCGCCTCGCCGCCGCGCGTCTCATCCCGACGGGGCTCCTTTTCGAAAGGACCCCGCCTACTTCGAAGTCCCCTTATTCCCATCTGCTCATGGGAATAAGGGAACTTCGAAGTAGGCGGGGTCCTTTCGAAAAGGAGCCCCGTCGGGATGAGCCGCGCGGCGGCGAGGCGCATCAATTTCAAAGTGCCATGGCCGCCCACATGCTAATGAAGCGCTGAATATGTATTTCAGCGCTTCATTAGTAAACTTCGAAATGGCCACTTGCATGGCAATTTCGAAGTTTGGGGTTAGTGTAGACACGGCCACTGTGAGTAAGAAAACCAAATTTCTAGGAGTTTTCTCTAGTTTGAAAAATTCCAGCTAGTTCTGCTTGTGGAGTTGCAATCATCATCAGGAGGCCGTCTTCCCTTTATCCTCCTCTGATTCCATTCATACATTTCTGTAGCATCTGTTGTGCAGTGCCCTTCGCGTATGCTCACTTCTCCTTCCCAGTGTCTGGTAGCACTCTGGAGAATTGCCTGGTCTGTGGTAAGAGCCCCTTGGCCTTCAATGAATGAGGAGCCTGATTTTAACATTCTCAGTGAAAACATCAATCCGAGAAGCTTGCGAATAAAGGCAAAGCTGAACTGCCTGTTGTGTGGGCTCCATCCCATAAACTGAATAAGTTGGTAAAATGCACAAAAACCAAGATGTCTCAGAGGATAATTACAACGCTGCTAAAGCCAGTGGATGAGGATGCTTTTCCATGAACAAAAAGCCAAAGGCTGTTTTCAAGCAAACTTTTATCTCTTTCCACTGCAGCAAAAATGGAATTATTTGTAAGTGAAAACTCTTGCAAAAAAGCTGCCTGGGAAAGGTTTTGCGAACAGGATTGTCCCAGAGTTATAAGGGTCCCCTGCAGACCTCAAAACAAGGGGCCTTTCAAACATGTAAAAAGGATGGCCACTCTAAGATATATTTCACTTGAAGGACTCCTTGATCACAGGATCAGTTGGTGCTGAGTTTTGGCCTGGAATCTAAATTTTTGTGCATCCTGAGAAGTGTGCCCCTCTTGAAAATGACATGATGTGTGAGTCAAAGTAATAATAATGAAGTCTTCTGTGTTATTTATAGTTCCAAATATATCCTAAAATATAGTTGAAGCTGTTGAGGTAGACAATTTGCCTTTCAGAAGACGCATCTGGCAGGGCATCCTTGGCTTGATCCTGCATGATGCTGAGCACCTGCAGCTTCCACTGCTGTTGATGGATGTGTGCGTGTGCTTCGGTCCTTGAAGAATCTCGCTCTTCATCACCTTCCCAGGTCCTACCAGTTTTGTAGGTTACTGGCTGTGTGATGACCAAGCACTGCACTCCATGTTGCTCACAAACAGGGAAGAGCTAGTGGAGAAATAGAAGTGGGTCGCAACCTGGGCTGCAGTGACCATGAGTAGGTAGAGTTCAGGATCCTGACAAAAGGGAGAAAGATGAGCAGTAAAATGCAGACCCTTGATTTCAAAAGAGCAGACTTCGATTCCCTGAGAGAACTGAGGGGCAGGATCCCTTGGGAAATGAAGATGAAGGGGAAAAGAGTTCAGGAGAACTGGCAGTATGTTAAAGAAGTCTTACTGAAGGCACAGGAACAAACCATCCTGCTGCATAGTAAGAAATGCAAATATGGTAGGCAACCAGCTTGGCTTAACAGAGAAATCCTTGGTCAGTTTAAACTCAAAAAGGATGCGTATAAGAAATGGAAACGTGGAGAGTTGACTAAGGAGGAGTATAAATACATGGCTGGAGAATGCCAGGGAGTAATCAGGGAAGCAAAAGCGTAATTGGAACTGCATCTGGCAAGTGATGTGAAGGGTTACAAGAAGGGTTTCTACAGACATGTTAACAGTAAGGGGGTTATCAAGGAAGGCGTGGGGCCGTTACTGGATGAGAGAAGTAACCTAGTGACAGTGATGCAAGAAAAGCTGAAGTACTCAATGTTTTTTTTGCCTCAGTCTTCACAGACAAGGACAGCTCCTATACTATGATGCTAGACAGTGCGATATGGGAAGGTGGAGGTCAGCCATCAGTGGGGAAGGAAGGACTAAACAGCTACCTAGAAAGGAAAAAAAAAAACCTAGATGTACACAGATTCACGGGTCTGGAATTAATGCACCCAAGGATACTGAGGGAATTGGTAGATGTCACTGCTGAACCTTTGGCCATTACCTTTGAAGGCTCTTGGGCTATGTCTACCCATGCCCCTGCCTTTCGAAAGGGGGTGCTAATGAGACACTTTGGCAGATGCCAGTGAGGCGCTGTTATGAATATGCAGCGCCTCATTAGCATAATGCCATCCGCAGCGATTCGAAAGTGCCGCTTTCAAACCTCATGCCTCCCGTGTAGATGGGGGCCTTTCAGAAGGACCCCCCAGCCTTCGAAAGTCCCTTATTCCTAAAACCAAATAGGAATAAGGGGCTTTCGAAGACTGGGGGGTCCTTTCAAAAGGTCCCCATCCACATGGGTGGTGCACGATTTGAAAGCAGCACTTTCAAATTGCTGCAGCTGGCATTATGCTAATGAGGCGCTGCATATTCATGAGAGCTCCTCAATGGCATCCGCCAAAGTGTCTCAAAGCATCCGCCTTTCGAAAGGTGGCTACGGTAGACATAGCCTTGGAGATCGCGAGAGATCCCAGATGACTGGAAAAAGGCAAGTGTAGTGCCCATCTGCAGAAAAGGAAAGGAGGACAATCCAGGGAACTATAGACCAGTCAGCCTTACCTCAGTGCCTGGGAAAATAATGGAGGGGATCCTCAAGGCATCCATTTTGGAGCACTTGGAAGAGGGGAAGGTGATCAAGAGTAGTCAACATGGATAAGTCATGCCTGACCTGTCTGATTAACTTCTACGATGAGGTAACAGGCTCTGTGGACATGGTGAAGTCAGTGGATGTGATATACCTTGAGTTCAGCAAAGCTTTTGATATGGTCTCCCACAACATTCTTGCCCATAAATTGAGGACGTATGGATTGGATCCATCGACTATAAGATAGGTAGAAAGCTGGCTTGACAGTTGGGCCCAACAGGTAGTGGTCAGTGGCTCATTATCTGGATGGTTGTTTGTTTCAAGTGGAGTGCCCAAAGGTTCAGTTCTGGGGCCAGTGTAGTTCAACATCTTTATTAATGACCTGGATGAGGGACTGGATTGCACCTTGAGCAAGTTTATGGATGACACCAAGCTGGGGGAGAGAGGTAGATATAGTGGAGTGTAGAGATAGAATCCAGAGTGACCTGGAAAAATGGAGGATTGGGCCAAAAGAAATTTCATGAGGTTCAACAAGGGTAAGTGTAGAGTCCTGCACTTGGGACTGAAGAATCCCAAGCATTTTTGTAGACTGGGGACCAACCGGCTAAGCAGCAGTACAACAGAAAGGAACCTAGGGATTATGGTGGATGACAAGCTAGATATGCGTTAACATTGTGCCGTTGTAGCCAAGAAGGCTAATGGCATGTTAGGATGCATTAGGAGGAGCACTGTGAGCAGATCGAGAGAAGTGGTTGTTTTCCTCTATTTGGCACTGGTGAGGCCGCATCTGGAATATTGTGTCAAGTTTTGGGCCTCCCAGTATAAAAAGGATGTGGATGTGCTGGAGCAGGTTCAGCGGAGGGCAACGAAAATGATTAAGGGGCCGGAGCACATGACCTATGAAGAGAGGCTGAGGGATATGGGCCTATTTAGTTTACAGAAGAGAAGACTGAGGGGTGATTTAATAGCACCTGAAGGGGTGCGCTAAAGAGGATGGAGAGAAACTGTTTTCAGTGGTAACAGATGGTAGAACAAGGAATAATGGTCTGAAGTTACAGAAGGAGAGGAGTAGGTTGGATATTAGCAAAAACTACTTCACCAGGAAGGTGGTGAAGCACTTCAATGTATTGCCTGGAAAGGTGGTGGATTCACCATGCGTAGAGGTTTTTAAGTCCCAGCTTGACAAGGTGCTGGCTGGGATGACTAAGTGGGGGTTGATCCTGCTTGAATCAGGGGGCTGGACTAGGTGACCTCCTGAGGGCCCTTCCAACCCTATGATCCTATGTTATCCCTTTCATTGCGGTTTCCAGTGCAAATCCCAGAGGCTTCTGCTGTTTATTGCAGCTTTTGTAAAAATAGAAACAAACTCTTTCTTTCGTCACAGTTTCCAGGTCTTATCCACATGCCTGTTTAATTTGCTTCTCAGTTAACGCCCAAGGGAGCTGTAATTTGGATTAACTGCTTCATTGGTGTCCTTACAATCATTGCTCTATGGCCGATTGGAATCATGTTTCAACATGTTCGAGTTCTTCTTAACTGCAAGAATATCATTCCTAAGTTTGCACTTTATCAGGTAAGAGTCTTCACATTTCAGTTCTGAATTGGCATCGCTGTTGGTATAGAATAACCCCAATCCTGGGCAGAATTTGCTATGGCTTATTGCTTCTGAGTTCAAAGACTGTAATTTAAAACTTGCTGTTCCAATGCACACCGTTGGATTGGTTAAAGCTGTAATTTCTCTCGGAAGGATTGTGTTTATCTGCAGTGTATGCCCAATATGTGTTAACTTGCGTCTGGTCTTTGCATAATCCTGGAGAACTGAGAAATATTTATAATCCACCCTTCCTTGTGCTGTGGGAAAAACAGCATATACCTGAGCCCTCTTTTCACAGCATAAAGGAAGCTTCGTAGATTGTATACGCTGTTTTACAATGTTAAAATTCGACTCTGTACTTTAAAAGATGGGAAGAGCTCTGGAAGGGGCCGGGGTTCTTGTTAGAATTATTGCAACATGCTGCTGTTTGTAGGACATTAGTTATTTTTCTTGGGCAGTCTAGAAATGAGAACAGTGAATAGTAGAGTGTAATGCTATATGTGACAGATGTAGTTCTATCCATTTTCCCTATTAAAGAAACCCATGAAAGGTAGGTACCTCTCTTGATCAGGGATTGAGGCAGGATCCTATTCTTTGGGCCCTGCCATCTGTGGGCATCCTTAAGAAGTGGTGCAGTAAGGCCTTGCCTCTGAAGGTTTTAGACTCTAGTGCAAATGCAGTGGCAAGAATTACAGGTTGAACCTCTCTAATCTGGCAACATGAGTAATCTGGCATGGTTTTAGTTAGCTGGATGACCACTTATCATGGGTGTGGCCAAGTTTCCCATGGTCTCATAATGTTTGTTTCCAGCCACCAGTCCTGGCTCTCAGTGTTCTGTGCTGTTATTTAGCTGTAGTTTACCCCCAATGTCTTCTTAGAGCCCAGTAAGTAGTGGAAGTGTTGGTAATGTGCTAGCAAATATTGACGTCCCATGGTCCAGCAAATTCTCTCATTCAGCACCGATCAGGTCCTGAGGATGCCGGACCAGAGACATTCAACCTGTATAAAACATGACTCATACCTGAGCAGTTTGCTGCACTAAGCTACTGCAGTGCGAGTCACACACAGTTGTAACTTTAGCGTCCTCATTGCCAAGATGGAGTCTGTTCTGGTGGCAGCTCTAGCCAAGAAAAGCTGAGTGCAGAGGTGCAGCAGGAAAGTCCCCTCTTCTCCAGCAGCACCTGTTCCAAAGCCACACCGCACCTCCCCCCTAAGTGACCACATACGCACTAAAGAGTACAGTGAGTATAGAAAAGGGAAAGACTTATTTACAGGGGGATGGCTGGAGAATAACAACAAGGGGAAACGTACTCAGAATGGTAAAACAGGGTGACATCCACCACGCAGCCGCTGTACCACAGTCTGAAAGGGCAAACACTGAGCACTGTGTCTACACGCAGCATTCAGGAGCTGCGGGCAAAGTTTGAGTCGTGGGTGCTCCTGGTCACCTGGCGTACCACCAAACTTTCCCCAACAAACCCCTTCAGAGCCATCTTCTGTTGCTTTCTGCAAAATGCACCGACTGTGATGACTGTGCTGACCACCCACTTAGCTAGCTACAGCCTCCCCGCCTCGTTCCCAATGCAAATTCACGAGCCCCAGTACTCACAGCCCCCTATCGTACTGGGTCCAGCTGCGGTTTCTCTTTCTTGGATGATTCTGCCCTGGCACATTGTCCTCCTGGGATGTCTCCCATTGGCCGCTCTGTCCATCCCAGAGTTCAGGCAAGTTCTTGGCAGCTTCACTGTGTGAGGGCCTTCTTCCTGGTGCCCTGCTCTCAGGAGATAGACACCCTCCCCCGGTCGCTCCCCTTCTGTCTGTGCCCACCCCCCGCAAAACAGAACTTCCTTTTCCTGGAACAAGCGACACTTCTTCATCGAGTGTCCCTGTGGGTGCTCCACAATAGGTGTCGGGCTCGCCTGGCGCCGCAGATCGGAACTCCTCCAGCAGTTTCTCCTAGATCGCGTATGCGCCGGCGTGCGCCGCTCCCCTGCGCGTCCCCAGCCATGTGCGCGATCCGGTCCCCGCCAGTTCCTTCTCAACCGCCATTGGCTGCAGACAGAATTTGCTCAGGCTACAGCCAGAGTCAGATTAGACAGTGTTTCTATATGTAAATTGTTGTTTCTTTTTTTCAAAAAAAAAAAAAAAAAAGAGAGAGAGAGAGGACAAAGAGAATATTAAAAAAAAAAAAAAAAAAGGAGAGAGAGGAGCGGAGAAGAAGAGTGGACGTGAAGGCCAGTAGGCCGCCCGCTGCCCTGCAGGCCGGGGTCCGCGATTCAGGTAAACAGGCACGGATAAGGTGCTAGGTACCCTATTAACAGTAAAAGACTCACCGAGATGGCTTCTTCAGGCTTTAAAAAGTGTGAGTCCTGCCGTGAAGCTATGCTGGCCTCCGATGGGCATAGTGTATGCATCTGATGCCTGGGGGAATCACACGTTACCCAGAAGTGTTCCCACCGTGCTAAGCTCACAGCCAGGGCAAGAAAAGACGGAGAAATGCGTCTTAAAATGCTCTTGTTTGATAAGGCCCTCCAGCCAGACGCGCCGGAGAGGCAATCAGAAGGGCCCTCTGGGTTCCACAAAAGGAAGGCAGCTTCTCTGACCCCCTCGGTGCAAAAACGGAGGAAGCTCTCCCCAGCTCGATCCCTGCCGGCGGTCTCAGCGAGTGGGATGGGCGGAGCACATATCCCCCAGCCTCATATTCAGGCCAGTGGCACCGTGGCAGCGCACATGGCAGAGGCTGAGCCTCCGATTACAAAACAGCCAACACGCGCAGCACCTAGAGCGGCGGCCAGGCCAGCGCAGGAACCGGGGGCACCGCCACGGGTGGCACCGACCCCCGCGGCACCAACGGTGCAGGGCCAGCAGGCACGGAGCCCGCAGGCACTGGAGGACGTTATCCGCGCGGCACCGCAGCTGAGCGTGCCGAGCGCGGCGCCGACAGCAGGGCCGAGATCCCCGGCGCGGCAGGGGGCGGTGCCAGCCCCTCAGGGTAGGGGAAAGGCAAGAGCAAAAACCCGGCACCGCAGCCCTTCTCCGGACAGGGCTGCACTGCAGCTAACAACAAGCTCTCCCCCTGTGCTACACACGCCACCCAGAAGGCCGCGGTCTCCACCGGCCTATCCAGAACCTCCTTCTCCGTTCCTCCAACCAATGTCACCATGGCTGGGGCCACCTTCGCCCTTTCTGGGATTGGATCCTCTGGAGTACTATCACAAACCAGTGTCACCGCTATCTGTGTCATCGTGGAGGTCTCGCTGTCCCAGACATCGGGGGTACACACCCCAAGAGTGGTCCAGGTCTCCGTCCTTGGACCCGTGCCCGTGCTGCCATGGTCGTTCCTATCATGCTTGACACAGACGCCCCAGGCCTACGCCCAGGGGCAGGTCCCCCCGGCCAGCCAATACCCCCGTGGACGCTCCCGGGCGGGGGTGGAAACTCAGTTATCTCAAGGGGAGTTAATTTTAGAACCCCAAGACTTTCCTTCGCAATCTTCCAGCGAGCAGGTACACCATCGACCGCAGGAACCTGAGAGTTCGAGGGGGGTTTACCCTAGTGGTTCCTCCTCATCCTCCCCAGATGAGGCCATGGCCCCCGGGGATGTCGCTCCCCCGTATGACCTTAAACAGTTTCAGGAGCTGTTTAAAAGGGTGGCTTTCACGCAAGGCATTCAAACGGCAGAGGTGCAGGAGAAACATCACAAACTCCTGAAAAATTTGAGACCCCCGACTTCATCCAAAATTGCTATCCCGCTGGACGAAGCCATTATGGAGTCAGCCACTACCATATGGCAGACTCCGGCCTCTGTTCCGCCTATGAATAAAAGAGCGGACAAGAAGTACTTCGTCCCAGCAAAGGGCATGGAGTTCCTCTTCAGTCACCCACAACCGAACTCACTGGTGGTCAAATCGTCCCAGCAGAGGTCAAAGACTTCTCAGTACAAATTGGGGGGATCGGACAAAGATGCCAAGAAGCTAGAGCTGTTTGGCAGGAAGGTATATTCCTCTTCCACCCTGCTATTGAGAATGGCAAATTATGCGGCACACCTAGCAAACCATAACTTTGATAATTACTCCAAGCTTACTTCTCTCATGGATTCACTTACAGAGGATAAGAAGCCGGTGTTAAAGGCAATTGTGCAAGAGGGCTACGCCGCTTCGAGGACGGGAGTCCAGATCGCCCTGGATGTGGCAGATACGGCGGCACGCTCAACGGCTACAGCAGTGGTCATGCGTAGAGAATCCTGGCTCCAGACATCGGGCATCCCGAGGGATCTAGAGGCGAAGATCGTGGATCTTCCCTTCGACACGCAAAAGTTGTTTGCAGACTCAACCAACTCAGTCCTCCACTCCAGTAAGGACTCGAGAGCTACACTTAGAACCCTGGGTATTTATACCCCTCCATATAGGAAAAAAAAATATTACCCTCAGCAAACACGCTACCCGTACCAACCACAACGTGCGCAGTATCAGCGGGGCTACGACCAAGGGCGACATCAACAGCAGCAACAGTACAGAACTCCCAGGCGACATTCCCAACAAAGCCGTACACCCTCGGGACAGGCCCAAAGGCAACAAGTTTGACGAGCATGTCGAGAGCTGCACTGTCACTACCATCGCGCAATGCCACTCTCGTCTCATGTTCCATAATCGCCTCAGACCGTTTCACTCCCAATGGCAAAAGATCACCGCAGACAAATGGGTGCTGGAGATCATAGCCACGGGTTACGCAATCCCCTTCCAGTCGCTCCCACTGACGAAGCCTCCCTCCAGGCCCCACCTCTGGGACACTGCCCACGAGGTGAGGCTCAAACAGGAGGTGGACCACCTTATGTTCATAGAGGCGGTGGAAAGAGTGCCGGAACAATTCCAGGGGAAAGGGTTTTATTCACGCTACTTCCTCACAGAGAAGAAAACAGGAGGCTGAAGGCCCATCTTAGATCTTCGGGGCCTCAACCGCCACTTGCGCAAGCAATGGTTTCGGATGATTACAGTCACCTCCATACTCACGGCACTGGACGATGGAGATTGGTTTGCAGCCCTCAACTTACAAGATGCTTCCTTTCATATAACGATCCACCCAGCACACAGGCGCTTCCTCCACTTCATGGTCGGCAAGGAACACTTCAAGTACAGGGTTCTTCCGTTCAGCCTCTCCTCAGCCCCCAGAGTCTTTACCAAAACCTTGGCAGTGGTGTCAGCCTACCTGCACAGACGGGGTATTCATATTTCCAAACCTGGACGACTGCCTACTGAAAGGAACCTCGAAGACAGAGGTCCTACGCATGATACGCATCATAGTGGACACGTTTTCTTCGCTGGGCCTAGTCATCAACCTCGCAAAGTCAAAGACCGACCCCACACAGGACATAGAGTTCATAGGGGCACGTATAAACTCTATCACAGCAAGGGTGTATCTGCCCGACGCCCGATTTCGCACCGTCAGTACGCTGGTACAAGTCATTACACACAGCCCCACAGTGCCGGTCTTGACGTGCTTACAGCTGCTGGGCCATATGGCGTCAGCAACATTTGTGGTACAGAATGCCAGATTGCACATGCGAAGCCTATAGCATTGGCTGGCGAGCGTCTACAAACCGACATCCCACACCGTTCACAGGGTAGTGTCGCCCACGACAGAGGTGCGCAGATCCCTGGCGTGGTGGGTAAACCCCAAGAACTTGCTAGCAGGGGTGCCCTTTCACCAACCACAAATTTCTATTTTTCTTACTACCAACGCCTCCCACATAGGATGGGGAGCGCACATCGGTGACAAGGTGACACAAGGACTATGGTCCCCTGCAGAACAGTCACTGCACATAAACATACTAGAGCTCAGAGCAGTGTTCAACGCCTGCAAGCATTTCCGAGACCACATATGTGGCAAAATAGTCGGGATCAATACAGACAATACCTCCACTATGTTTTACATAAATCGACAAGGAGGAGCCCGATCCCGTGCCCTATGTGCGGAAGCAGTCCGCCTGTGGAACTGGTGCATCGCCAACAACATTACGTTGAAAGCCTCGTACTTGCCGGGGGCTCACAACGTGAAAGTAGATCAGCTGAGCAGGCGCTTCGCACTCACGCACGAATGGCAGATCTGCGCCGATCTGCTATGACCGATCTTTCATACATGGGGGTTTCCCCAGATCGATCTGTTTGCCACACAGCACAACAAGAAGTGTCCTCAGTACGGCTCCAGGGCAGGAGTGGGGCGGGGGTCCCTGGGGGACGCACTCATGATTCCATGGAAGGGCCCCCTACTTTACGCGTTCCCCCCCGCAGCGCTTATCCACAAGGTCTTGCAGAAAGCCAGAAGGGAGAGAGCTCGCATGATACTAGTAGTCCCAACGTGGGATCGGCAGCAATGGTTTCCCTTGCTTCTGCGCATGTCAGACCGCCCACTGCTCCCTCTACCGGTGGCGCCGGACCTACTCACGCAGTTCCAGGGGTCCATAGTGCACCCGAACCCTCAGAGCCTGTGCCTACAAGCATGGCTAATCCATGGCTCAGCTCCTTAGAAAGTACATGCATGGAGGGAGTACAACAAGTCCTGGAAAGTAGCCAAAGGACCTCCACCAGAAAGACTTATAAGCAGAAATGGACTCGATTCACAGCCTGGTGTTCCGCCAAACAGTTAGCTCCCCTTGCCGTTCCTATACCAGTAATACTTGAATACTTATTGGACCTCAAGAGGGACGGACTTTCTTTATCCTCGCTAAAAGTCCACCTCGCCGCTATATCAGCCTTTCGGCATACAGAGGAGGGCCCCCCGGTATTTGCCCATCCTGTCGTTACCAGGTTCTTGAAGGGGTTGGTAAACCTGTACCCGCCTCGGAAACCGCTTCCGCCATCATGGAACCTGCACCTGGTGCTCAGCATGCTCACGGGTCTTCCTTTTGAACCATTAGCCACGGTTCCCCTACATCTCCTTACGATAAAAACAACCTTCCTCCTTGCAATTATGTCAGCTCGCAGGGTCGGTGAGCTTGCAGCAGTTATGGCAACGCCGCCCTGCACAGTATTCTCAAAGGAGGCGGTAACCTTACGGCTGCACCCAGCCTTTGTTCCAAAAGTTGCATCAGAATTCCATCTTAACGAGCCAATAGTTTTACCCGCGTTTTACCCGAAGCCTCACAGCTCCAGCAAGGAGGCACGCCTGCATCTCCTGGATGTGAGAAGGGCATTGGCCTTCTACATAGACAGAACTAAGTCCTTCCGGAAAACGGACAGGCTTCTAGTCTCTCTCGCTCCCAGGTCAAAAGGAGAAGGTCTCTCTTCACAGAGAATCTGAAAGCACATTGTGTCCTGTATAAAAATGTGCTACGAACTTCGAAAGACTCCTTTGCTGGCCCCGCCCAGGGCTCACTCCACCAGGGCGGTGGCGGCATCAACAGCCTTCTTTAAGGGCATTGCGTTGAAGGACATCTGTAGAGCGGCGACCTGGTCATCCTATGACACCTTCGCCAAGCATTATGCCCTATATCGGGTATTCCAAGAGGATACCCACCTCTTGACAGCAGTCCTTTCGGGGGCAAGCTGCACATAAACCAATTACCCACCTCCTTTCTTGGGTTACTGCTGGGTAGTCACCTATTGTGGAGCACCCACGGGGACACTCGATGAAGAAAGAGAAGTTACTCACCGTAGTAACGATGGTTCTTCGAGATGTGTCCCCGTGGGTGCTCCACCACCCGCCCATCCTCCCCGCTTCGGATCTCTGTCTAGTGTTTTTCAGGAGCATCCGAGGCGGTTGGTCAAGGAACTGGCGGGGACCGGATCGTGCACGTGGCCGGGGACGCTCAGGGAAGCGGCGCACACCGGCGCATGCGCGATCCAGGAGAAACAGCTGGAGGAGTTCCGATCTGCGGCGCCGGGCGAGCCCGACACCTATTGTGGAGCACCCACGGGGACACATCTTGAAGAACCACCGTTACTACGGTGAGTAACTTCTCTTTCCTCCCCTCAGGGCAAAAGTTTAAAAGGGTCGTTTTCTCTGAGACCCAAGGAATAAGTCTGGTGTAGCACGTCTACACAGGGGGCACGCAGCCAGCGTAGAGGCGGCTTAAGCCAGCATACAGCAGCTGCTGGGTCTCTCTGGCTACATGCTGTCCATGAGGCGGTGCAGCCTATGTCCATGAGACACTCAGAAGCTGTCAGTACCTGTTATTCCATGGCCTGAGGGAAGGGGTAGGAAACAGGCGGCAGGTAGATGCTATCCAGCAGTACATGGGAGGTGACGGGAAGTCGGTGCATTCTGGTAACAGCTGGCTGGGGCTGCAGGAGGAAGGGCAGCTGTGCTTCCAGCTGTGCTCCTGGGGCTCTTCTGCGGCACTGCCTGAGCCGCTCCCACCTCCGGCACCACTAGAGAGGGGAGGAGGGGGCTGAAGCCCCACCCCCATTCCTTACCAGTGCTGCTTGTTGCTTCCTCTTCCCCTTCTGTCACTGTCAGAAGTGAGAAGAAAGCACATGGCTCACCTGCCTGGCTCTCCCCCGGCCTGCTGAGTGAAGAGGAGTGAGTGACCCAGCCTGTGCTTCCTTCTCACTCCCGGGCAGTGACGGAAGAGGAAGCACAAGCAAAAAGCAGCGCTGGTAGGAAATGGGGGGCATGGGAGCTGGACTTCAGCCCTCCTGTTCTCTCTAAAGGGAACCCTTGCCCTCCTGCACTCCCCCCATGCCCCGACTCCCTGCCCTGACCCTCCCCACACCCCCAGCCCTTAGCACTGCCCAGAGTGCAGTGCTCCAGCAGCAATTTAAAGGGCCCAGGGCTATGGCTGCAACTGCTGTGTCAGCCAAAGCCTCAGGCCGCTTTGACATGCTGGGCCCTGGGTCATCAGCCCCCTGTGCCCCATCTCCCGTCAGCAGGCCTGCTTGCTCCCCTCTCCCCCATCCCCCAGGGGAGTAATACAATAGCACCTGTAAGAAATGTAAGTTTTACTTCCACCCCTGCTGTACCTGGCACATATTGCTGTTTGTCTGGTGGGAAGGAATTAGCAAAGTTTTTTTGGATCTCGGACCAGCGTAATTTGAAATTCAGTGTGGTATTTAGTATTTTTCACCATTTTGGTTTTTTACTGTGTCTTGCTTTCAGGTGTAGCTCCACATATGGAAGTTTTCCGGCTAGTAGTCAGTGGTACTTTGCATGTGTCCTGTAAACATTTCAGATGTCCACCAATGTATGGCTAAGGCCAGCAGACTAAACAGGTGTCACACTTCAAAGCACTCTCTCTAGTCTGCGATCACATGCATTTGTTTGTTTTTAAATAAATCTTTCAGCAGGTGATGCCATAGTCTGATCATCTGGCCCTGAAATCGGTTCCGCATGGCCACAGCTGGCCTTCATATCTGATCCTACAGTAGGCAGACTTGATACCAGAAGCAGACCCATTAAACCCAAGGGGCTGCTCACAGAAGTAAATATTACACCTGGCATGAAACCCTTAGATTATAAAATCCTTAGGACAGAAACTGTGTCTTCCTCTGTGTGCTGTACACTGTTAGCACTCAACTAGGAAACACAGCAATAACTGAACTGAATGAGCACATTTCCGTCCTTTTTTTTTTTAATGGAAAACGGATTCACAGGCGAGTTCAGATCTTTTTAACTTAAGCAATGGATTTTATAATCTTATATCGAACCACAGATTTTCTTTCCCTCCTTTGCATCTGTCAGTTCTTGAGAGAGCAGTTGAACTGAATTCTGTACTCACTGTCCTGCAGGAGTTTTTTGATTTCTGCATCAGTTTACTGATTACTGCCTGGGCAAATCTGTGAAAAGCTCAATTTTCCTGTCTGATTTCAAAAATGCTCTGGTCACACTCCAGCTAAAGACACGAGCTCAGAAAGACTTGCTTAGTGAGACGCTGGTTAGTGCAGGTGGGAAGTTCTTAGGTCAGGAACAGTGCAAGAACAGGTTGTAAGAGCAGGCAGTGTCAGAGCAGCCTGCTCTAGGGAGAATTTATACATAAAAGGCCTGATTTGCAAACATATTTAGATGCATAAAGAAGCAGATAGGTATGTGGGATTTTCTAAAGCACCTAATTAGGCCAGGGTTACAGTGACTTCTGTAGGTTTTAGGCACATAGGCCCAGATTTTAAGTGTTGCCCATTGACTGTCAACGGGATTTAGCCTTGTATCTAAATCTCTTTTGAAAATGAGAGCTATACCCCTAAATCAACTAAATTCAGCATCACTGAGCACAGTCATGCCTGAACACCTTTAAAAATCTGTTTAGGCAGCACTGTAAATCCTGCTTGCAAACAACTGTAGTAAAGCTGTCCCACAGAATTTAGTCCAAACTTACTCCCTTCCTGAGAAAACAAGCCAGCAGGCAGGTAGCACTTTAAAGACTAACAAAATAATTTATTAGGTGATGAGCTTTTGTGGGGCAGACCCACTTCTCCAGATCTGGAAGTTAGAACTGGGTCTGTCCCGTGACAGCTCATCACCTAACAAACTATTTTGTTAGTCTTTAAAGTGCTGCATGACTGCTGGTTTGTTTGGTTGGAATGCAGAATATTACACCTCCCTCTCTTTCCCTTCCTGAGGTTTGACTTCATTGGCTACTTAAACAATAATGCATACACAATACCTGGCCCTTCCTTCCTCAGGCCTGGCTTTCTTAGGGTTCCGTTGCAAAGACCTGTTGGTCCCAGAACATAGTTCCTTCTGCCACAAAAGCCACTTCCCTTATAACTATGGAAGAGTTTAAGAGCCACACTTGCCACAGTGAGTTAGCAGGAGTCAGTCAGCATCTCCCTGCTCTGTCTTTGTATACGTCCTTAGCTAGAAAGTTTGATTTAATTTTCAAGCTGCAAGCCATATTGCCTTCTCCAAAATTTTATTTTGTGGGAGAGGCAGGCATAAGGCAGGAGATGAGATGAGATGAGAGAAAAATCATAACAGAGGAGTTTATGTTCTTCATGAAAGCAAAATCACTGTGCTCAAATACAGTCTGTCCGTGGTACTGAAGCATCAATCTCCTTTCCTTTGTTTCTTTTCTCAGTTTGTCCTCATTCTGAGCCAACTCCAGGCAGCCATCATCAGCATCCTGGCTATTCGAGGCATCATCCCCTGTGCACCTCCTCTGAATTCTTCAGCAAGAGGAGCATGTAGGTGCTTTGGGAGGGCTATAGAATGGGGTTGTTTTTTTAAATGTACGAAGGCTCAAATCAGTGTTGCCAATGCTCTCTGTGTTAATATGTATCTTGTGACATTTGGTATTTTCCTTAACAACTGTTTTCTGGAATTATGCAGTTACATGAGCATTTCATCTTCCCTCCTCCCACAAAATCCCACCCAAACAAACAAACAGATACCTTTCTAGCTCTGCTGGTTGCAGAGAACAGATCCTCAGAAACAAGATGAGAAATCAGAAAAATCCAATGCTTTTTGGGATTAAAAACCACGAGATTTTTAAGAAAAGATCTAATTCTTTTGGGGGAGGGCTGGGATGCCACCTTATGATTTTTGAATGTTTGATATTGGCGATACTGTATATTTTGAAAAATGACCAGGGATTTTTGTGCCAAACTGGAGATGTGTTAAAGCAGGAGTAGGCAATAGGCAGTGGCTGAGGGCATCGAACTGGGGCCAATGGGAGCTGCGAGTGGCCATATCTGTGGATGCTTGGGTAAATAAAGTGTTGGGCAGTCTGCCGGGGGCTAACCCTGGTGAACCTTGTCCTGCCCACGGGCTGCTTATTGCCCACCTCTGAGTTAAAGGGTCCAATTTGCATAACATGCTAAACAGTGACCCTTTGCAAATTAGGCCCCTTCAAAGATTTCTGACTTTAGACACCCACAAATCTATTGGGAGGTAAAGAATCCATTTACTAGAGTGCTTCCATAAGAAACTAGATTCTCTACAGATAGATGAACAGTGACAACAGTCAGTAGGAAAAGGCAGGTGTTAATAATGGGAGATTCAATCATTGGAAATATAGACAGCTGGGAAAACTGTATGGTGACTTGCCTGTCTGGTGCAAAGGTTGTGGATCTCTCAAAGCATCTAGACAGACTTATGTGTCGTGCTGGAGAGGAGCTGGTGATCATGGTACATGTTAGTACCAATGACATAGGGAAGGGTAGGAGAGACATACTGGAAGTCAAATTTAGGTTACTAGGAAGGAGACAGAAATCCAGGATCTCTGTTGTGGCATTCTCAGAAATGCTTCCAGTTGCACACACAGGGCCATGTAAGCAGGCAGAAATTCAGAGTCTCAATGTGTGGATGAGACAATAGTGTAGGGAGGAGGGGCTTAGATGCATTAGGAACTGGGGAAACTATTGGGATGGGGGAGCCTATACAGGAAGGATGGACTCCACCTAAACCAAGTGGAACCAGATTGTTGGCACTTACCATTAAAAAGGTTGTAGAGCAGTTTTTAAACTGAGATTGGGGAAAGCTGATTGGTGCAGAGGAGCACTTGGATCGGACAGAGACTTCTCTTAGAGGAGAGCCTATTGATAGAGATTCTCTAGGTTTTAGTCAGAAGGAGAGGATGGAAGAGGATAAAGTGTGGGCTGGATCAGCAAAGAAACAATCACATGAAAAAGAATCTAATGCATTAGGAAAGGGCAGACAAATAAATAGTGACAAGTTTTTAAAGTGCTTATACGCACATGCTAGAAGTGTAAATAATAAGATGGATGAACTAGAGTGTCTTGTGTTAGAGGAGGATATTGATGTAATAGGTGGAATGAGGACAATCAATGGGACACAATCATACCAGGGTACAAAATATATCGGAGGGACAGAACAGGTCATGCAGGTGAAGGAGTGGCACTATATGTGAATAAAATGTAGAATCAAGTGAAGTAAAAATCTCAAACGAATCAAAATGTTCCATAGAATCTCTATGGATAGGAATACCATGTTCAAATAAGACTATAGCGGTAGGGATATATTATCGACCACCTGACCAGGACAGTGATAGTGACTATGCAATGCTAAGGGAGATTAGAGAGGCAATCAAAATAAAAAAACTTAATAATAGGAGGGGATTTCAGTTATCCCCATATTGACTGGGTACATGTCACCTCAGGAGAGATATGGAGATAAAATTTCTTGATACCTTAAATGATTGCTTCGTGGAGCAGCTGGCACAGGAACCCACAAGGGGAGAAGCAATTCTTGGTTTAGTTCTGGGTGGTGTGCAAGATCTGGTCCAAGAGGTAACTGTAACAGGAACACTTGGAAAAAATGACCATAATATAACAGCATATAACATTCCTGTGGTGGGAAGAACATCTCAGTAGTCCGACACTGGGGCATTACATTTCAAAAAGAGGAACTGTGCAAAAATAAGGAGGTTAGTTAAACAGAAATTAAAAAGTACAGTAAAATCCCTGCAACCTGCCTGGAAACTTTACAAAGGCACCATAATAGAAGCCCAAATTAAATGTATACCTGACATGAAAAAACACAGTAAAGCCGTGTCTACATGTGCACGCTACTTCGAAGTAGCAGCACTAACTTCGAAATAGCGCCCATCACGGCTACACGTGTTGGGCGCTATTTCGATGTTAACATCGACGTTAAGCGGCGAGACGTCGAAGCTGCTAACCCCATGAGGGGATAGGAATAGCGCCCTACTTCGACGTTCAACGTCGAAGTAGGGACCGTGTAGTCGTTGCACGTCCTGCAACATCGAAATTGCGGGGTCCTCCATGGCGGCCATCAGCTGAGGGGTTGAGAGACGCTCTCTCTCCAGCCCCTGCGGGGCTCTATGGTCACCGTGTGCAGTAGCCCTTAGCCCAGGGCTTCTGGCTGCTGCTGCGGCAGCTGGGGATCCATGCTGCATGCACAGGGTCTGCAACCAGTTGTTGGCTCTGTGGATCTTGTGTTGTTTAGTGCAACTGTGTCTGGGAGGGGCCCTTTAAGGGAGCGGCTTGCTGTTGAGTCCGCCCTGTGACCCTGTCTGCAGCTGTGCCTGGCACCCTTATTTCGATGTGTGCTACTTTGGCGTGTAGACGTTCCCTCGCAGCGCCTATTTCGATGTGGTGCTGCGCAACGTCGATGTTGAACGTCAACGTTGCCAGCCCTGAAGGACGTGTAGACGTTATTCATCGAAATAGCCTATTTCGATGTCACTACATCGAAATAAGCTATTTCGATGTAGCGTTCACGTGTAGACGTAGCCTAAGAGACCCAAAAAAGAGCCATCATGGCTTAACAACCATGTAAAAGAAGCAGGGAGAGATAAAAAGGCATCTTTTAAAATGTGCAAGTCAAATCCTAGCAAGGAGAATAGAAAGGAGCATAAACACTGCCAAATTAAGTGTAAAAATGTAATTAGAAAAGCCAAAAAGGAGTTTGAGGAACAGCTAGAAAAAGAACTCAAAAATCAGTAACAATATGTATGTTTAAGTACATCAGAAGCAGGAAGCTTGCTAAACAACCTGTAGGCCCCCCAAATAATCAAAATATAAAAGGATCATTCAAAGACAATAAAGTCATTGCAGAGAAACTAAACAAATTCTTTGCTTCAGTCTTCATGTCTTGAGGATGTTAGAGAGATTATCAAACCTGAGCCCTACTTTGTAGGTGACAGATCTGAGGAATTGTCCAAAATTGAGGTGTCATTAGAGGAGGTTTTGGAACTAACTGACAAACTTAACAGTAACAAGTCACCAGGACCAGATGGCATTCACCCAAGATTTCTGAAAGAACTCAAATGTGAAATTGCACAACTATTAACTGTGGTTTGTAACGTATCCTCTAAATCAGTTTCTGTACCCAGTGACTGGGAGATAGCTAACATAACAACAATATTTTAAAAAGGGCTCTAGAGGTGATCCTGTCAATTACAGACCAGTAAGTCTAACATCAGTACCAGGCAAACTACTTGAAACCATAGTAAAGAATAAAATTGTCAGACACGTAGAAGAATGTAATTTGTTGGGCAAAAGTCAACATGGTTTCCATATAGGGAAATATCTTACTAATCTATTAGAGTTCTTTGAAGGGGTCAAGAAACATGTGGACAAAGGAGATTCAATAGATATAGTGTACTTAGATTTCCAGGAAGCCTTTGACAATGTCCCTCACCAAAGGCTTTTATGTAAATTAAATTGTAATGGGGTAAGAGGGAAGATCCTGTCACGGATTGAGAATTGGCTAAAAGACAGGAATCAAAGGGTAGGAATAAATGGTAAATTTTCAGAATGGAGAGGGTAACTAGTGGCATTTTCCAGGGGTCAGTCCTTGGACCAATCCTGTTCAACTTATTTGTAAATGACCTAGAGAAAGGGGTAAACTGTGACATGGCAAAGTTTGGACATGACACTAAACTGCTTAAGATAGTTCAGACCAAAGCAGACTGTGAAGAACTTCAAAAGAATCTCACAAAACTGAGTGATTGTGCAATGAAGTGGCAAATGAAGTTTAGTTTGGATAAATGTAAAGTAGTGCACATTGGAAATAATAACCCCAACTATACATACATACATACCCCAACATACAATATGACGGGGGCTAATTTAACTACAACTCATCAGGAAAGAGGTCTTGGAGTCTTTGTGGATAGTTCTCTGAAAACATCCACGCAGTGTGCAGTGCAGTCAAAAAAGCAAACAGGATGTTAGCAATCATTAAAAAAGGGATAGAGAATAAGACGGAGCATATCTTATTGCCCTTATATAAAACCATGGTACGCCCACATTTTCAAAACTGCATACAGAGGTGGCTACCTCATATCAAAAAAAGATATATTGGCATTAGGAAAGGTTCAGAAAAGGCAACTAAAATGATTAGGGATTTGGAATGGGTCCCAAAAGAAGAGAGATTAAAGAGGATAAGACTTTTCATTTTAGAAAACAGGAGACTAAGCAGGGATATGATTGAGGTATATAAGCTTATGAGTGGTGTGGAGAAAGTGAACAAGGAAAAATTTATTTACTTGTTCCCAGAATATAAGAACTAGGGGACACCAAATGAAATTAATGGGCACCAGGTTTAAAACAAAAAAAAGGAAATACTTCTTCACACAGCGCACAGTCAACCTGTGGAACTCCTTGCCAGGGGAGGCTGTGAAGGCTAGAACTATAATAGGGTTTAAAAAAGAGCTAGATAAATTCACAGAGGTTAGGTCCATTAATGGTTATTAACCAGGATGGGTACGGAATGGTGTCTCTGCCCTCTATTTGTCAAAAGCTGGAGTTGGATGGCAGGAGACCGATTGTTATCTGTTCGGTTCACTTCCTCTGGGGCAACCGACATTGGCCACTGTTGGCAGACAGGATAATGGGCTAGATGGACCTTCGGTTTGACCCAGTATGACCGTTATTATGTTTGTATGAGAATTAAGAAGCTGATCCTACAAGATATTGGGTGTGTCCCTATATTCTCCCTATTGTCCCCCATTCCCCAGTTCTCATCTCTTTTCTTGGGTGATAAATCGTTCAGTGTGTCAGCATGTTAAACTCTGTTGGGAGGCTGGAAAGAGATGAGCTGGGGCATCACTAGGATGGAAAGTGTTAATAGCTGCCATGAAATGGTTCTTTGATCCCTAGACAATTACGGTGGAGCTTGAAGCTGTGAATCTGCTGACCGGATGCCAGAGCCTTTACCTTAAATAGCCCAATCCCAATGTGTTGGCTAGATAGGATATAAATTACTTTATGGGTGTTACTCAGGAGTAAATACATGTGAAATATTGGGCCATAGTCAGTATTCATAACTTCAGATACAAAATGATTCCTTACAAATAGGATAATCACATTCAGCAAGCCATACCTTTTCCATTGACACCTTACATGACCTATTTTGTACAAGATTTGTTGCAGGTATATAACACTGGTTAACATGTTGCAATTATATAATACTGGGAGCACCAGGGTACTACTTCTGGGTACAGCATATCACAGTGCACCCCCCAGTTTGGGGCCACTGGCATAGATGATTCCTTTGGTGACAGAAAAAGATTTTTCTATTGCTGTAGGACATCTGCCTGCCTCAGTGGTGGGAGCTAGATCAGTGGAAGAATTCTTCCATGAACAAAGCTGCATCTGCACCGGGGGTTAAGCTGGCATAGCCGGGGTGCTCGGGGCTGTGAATTTTTCATACCCCTGAGTCCCTTAGCTATGTTGCCCTAAGTTTTAAGTGTAGACCAGGCATTAGACCTCACTTCACTCCCATCACCCAGCTGTGTAACTCTGCACCAGGGCTCTCAGCTGCGTCTCCACCTAGAAATGGGAGGCAGTGGCGCCAGGTGTGTACAACCCCATCTCACCCTTCAAAGGAGTTGGGAACAAAGAGCTCCCCCACCACCCCCCGCACATTCCCCAGGCTAACACGTGCCGGGGAGGGGTGTGGCCTGGGCATCCTGGAGGTATGTTGATTCAACCCATCGCATGTCGACTTCTTCCTGCGAAGCTTCTGTGGCTCTTTGGCAGTTTAGCCCACAAATCTTGGTCGCCCTCTGCACTCCCACCAGGGCTACAATGGCCACCTGCTGGCTTAGGAGGAAGCTGCTTCCTTTACCTTAGGTGCTGACTTCTTGGGTGAAAAAAATACTGGGCGCCCAACGCCCACCAGCCAGAGCTGGCTCGTGGTGTCAATGACCAGCTTTTTGGCCGTGGTTGGGGGCTCTCAAGGGAGAGCTTGGAGCAGAGAGTGACAGTTGGGAGCCACAGAGAAGGGGTTGAAGTGGGGGCAGGAAGAGGTGGAGCGAGGGCAGGTCCTTGGGGAGAGAGCAGTGGGGAGATGGGAACAAGCGGATCGAGGGTGGGGCCTCAGCAGAAGTGGTGGGTTGGGGGCAGGGCCTTGGGGCAGAGGACCCTGGGGAAAAACAAATTCATTGCTTATGCCCCTTGGGCAAATGGGGGTGAATTAAACTTATTATTCTCTTCTTCCACAATTCTGATGTGGCCTTTTTTCTTTTGTCAGATATGAATCAACAGCTCCTCATAATGGAAATGTTTCTGATAACACTGTTCTCCAGGGTGGTGTATAGGAAAAGATACGACGACCTGGAACTTCCAGAGTGTACTGATCAGGAAGCTAGGAGCACTAACCAGAACACCAGAGTCACCCTAAATTGCAAAATTATGACAGATGGAACCCAAAAGGTTTAGAAGACGGACAGGCTGTCTTATGAGAGCCGGGACAGCACTTGCCCATGGCCAAATCCTGACAAATGTATATGCTTTACTTGAAGAGACATCCATTGCAACTTTTATATCTGTGCGCTGCAAAAAGCAGCTATCCAAGCTGGAACAGCTTCTGGTATAAATTCATGTGATCTGGACAGAAAGTACCAACAAGTGAGAGGAGAAACCTCCTTTAGTTGCCAGAGATACAGACATGTAGTGAGAGGTTTCAGTCTCTATCTAATTTCATGCAGTTGTCAGACAGTT
Source organism: Carettochelys insculpta (assembly GCF_033958435.1). NCBI lineage: Eukaryota > Metazoa > Chordata > Testudines > Carettochelyidae > Carettochelys > Carettochelys insculpta. The sequence goes on from NC_134137.1 coordinate 156,667,282, forward strand.
TGGATCCTATCAATTTGTTGGAACCCTGCAGTGGAAATGTGAATTGATATAATACAGTATTGCACACATTAACAGGGTTTATTCACTGACAGCTCCAATGAATCTAGACACTCCCCCCCCAAATCCTGCTTGTGCTATTCACCTCAATAGATGATAAGTTGTTTGGATGAGTGCTGTCACTTTTTCGTGTATCAGAGAGGTAGCTGTGTTAGTCTGTAGCTTCGAGAACAACAAGAAGTCTTGTGGCACCTTATAGACTAACAGATACTTTTTCCTGTGTCTTTTATACAATTGGTTTTCAGCTGTTCCACCCTACTACACCCTTTGCGGGAGCCTGATTGGTCTTGCGTGCCCCAAGTTTCACCTCACTTAAAAACTACTTACTTACAATATTGAGCATATAAAAGTATGACAGTACACTGTTGATGAAAAATTGCTTCCTTTCTCATTTATAAGAAACTTTAGTTTGGCTTGACCTTGTTAGTGTTTTTGTGTAGCTGGCTACAAAACTAGGCAAATATCTGGATGAGTTTATGTACCCTCTAGAAGATCTGTGAGTAGCCCCAGTGGTGTGTGTACCCCTGACTGAGAACCACTGTTTTGTACCAGTTAGCACACAGTAACAATTCATGAATGTTTAATGATAGCTACCATTAATCCTCCCCATGGGAGTCGTTGTGGTCCAATGGATCAGACATGGGACTGGGATGCAGGAGAGATGGGCTGTGGTCTGTGCTCTGCCACCGACTAACTTGCCTTAGTGTCCCTAGCTGTAAAATGGGGATAATGACATTTAACTATTTTTGTGAAGTGCTTTGCGATAATGAGTACATTTATTCTACAATGCTCAGCCTTTTTATGGAAAGGAACTGTTTCCAAAGAATTGTTCCTCCCACCTCCAAAACTGAGTCATTCCAAAGCCTAGTAGGGACAGGGGTTCTCAAATTCTTGCTAGACTCCCGGTTTGAAAATTTTTCAAACTCTTGCAAGCTTACCACCGCCATACCATCCTACTCTTACTTCTGCATTGCTGTTTACCTCAGAACTGAAAGCCCTGCCAGCCAATGTGGATCTCACCACCCCAGCTCCAATAGTCTTGTGATCCTCTTTTGGGTCTGGATCACCAGTTTGAGAAACACTGCATTTAGACTCATCCTGTTATTAGTCTTGTTGGTCCAAATTCTGCCATTGGTTAGCCTCATTTCAGTGAAGTTCCTTGTATATAGTAAGCGGTCCCAGGAAATCCACTGTCCTTGTAGGAGGCTAATTGCTCCATTTTGATTTGATATAACTTCTGACACCATATAATAATTAGTGAGGAGAGACCAGGAGAGGCCAGCATTCAGGTCCTACTCAGTCTGTTCTGGCTTCTCTGGTTCACACTGGGCTTGGATGCGTGTAGAAGGAAAATGTTAGAAAATGTGTTAACTAACATGTTCTAAATATATGATATCAGATATGACTTAACCTGCGAGAGAGAATCTGTACGCTAATCATGATTGGCTTATACTTTTTAAACTATCGTACTTGTCCGTGCTATGTGCCAAAGCGTGTTTTAGGGTTACCACAGCTGAGCTTTCAAAAAAACAGGACACCCCAAGAGGGAATTTATCTGTATCAGAATTTACCCATTCACCCTGTATTAATGTGCTATAGTATATCTAGTACATTAATTCAATGTGAGTGGATAGATACTGATACAGATACACTTCCTTCCAGAGGTGTTCTCTTTTTTTGAAAGTTCAAATATGGTAACCCTAAATCTTTTTATTTAATACATTTTCTAACACAGTATATTTTCCCAGTGTAGACAAGGCCACAGATACTTCACCACAACAATTAGTGTAGTTACTCCCATTCTCTTAATCTAATACCTATCCATATGATATGACAGTTTCAAGTGTTTTTTAGTTGCTGACTATGCCTTCATCAGATCCCCACATAGGCGAAATAGATTATTTAGAGCCAAAAAGTCTTCTGATGAATTGGGGTTGGAAACAGTTTAATTTCTAGCGTAGCTGGGACAAAATCATTTGCAAAGGTCATGCTTTTTCTGCAATGATGCTGAGGATTATTTTGTTCCATACGTTACGTCAACTGGCTTTCAGCTTTGTTTCACTGGGATCTGTTGCTGATAGCTGATTAATTTCCTAGTTCATATGGGCATGTACAACTTGAATCAAGTGTTGGGAACAGGCAAGGAGATTGAATTAGTTGGCTCTTCCCATACACTCTTAAAGGTGTGTCATCTGTGCAAAATGAGAAGCCTCTATTAATACCTGCTCTGATTAACCTAGTCTGTGGAGAGAAAGGTTCATTTTCCATTACTCTCAACCAAGCATTTGTCATAATCACATATCTGAAATGCTCAATAAGATAGATTTATGTTTCAGAATCAATGTGAGCTTAGTGTAACCAAGGGAGTCTCTTTAGCAATTATGCTTTTAGAGTAGATTTTTCATACGTCTACTATTATTTACCTGTCATATTCGATTAATAAAGAGATGAGGTGGGTGAGGTAATATCTTTTACTGGGCCAGCTTCTATTCATGAGAGAGACAAGCTTTTGATCCACACAGAGCTCTTCTTTAGTTTTGGGAAAGTTATTCCCAAGCGTCACAGCTAAATGCAAGGTAGACCGGACTCTTGGGTATAAGTCATTGCCATATACTTTAAGGCTATGTCTACCTGACAGCCTAAACATGAAATAAGCTATGTAATTTGCACTACGTAAATTGTGTAGCTTATTTCAAGTATAGTTCAAAGTAGGTTATTTCGGCACTTGGTGCTTGCTAAACAATGCCAAATGTCAAAATAAAGTGCTATTTCAAAACACCCCTTGCTCCTCCTGCAATGAGGACTACAGGGGTGCTGAAATAGCACCTGTTATTTCAGAAAAATATTTCAAAATAACAGACGTGTCAAAGACATGGAGTAGCTATTTCAGGATATTGAGGTATCCTGAAATAGCTCTGCCATGTAGATATAGCCTAAGGGACCATTCAAGGTAGGACTGACACAGCTGTGACTACAATGCATATTTTAGGAATGAAGTTTACAGCTTAGGTGGTGATTAGCACATGGACTAAGTGGATTTTTGAACTGTCAGCCAAGAAGACGTTTCCAATACCTCGCCATAGGCACTTAGCCCCAGATCCACAGCTGTACTTAGGCTCCTAATTTCCACTGGAATCAGTTGAGGTTGGAAACCAAAATGCCTCTGAGCAACTTGGGCCCCAGGTCCCAATTCTGAAAAGCATTTATGCACATGTATATATATAACCCTATTTAGGTCAGAACAAGTTCTGCTTAATTTTAAGCATGTAATTAAGCATTTTCCTATCTAGGAATGCTTTCCTGAATCAGAGCCAAAATGATCATGAAAATGGCAGAATGTGTCTGTTTTATTTTTACTGTTCTATTTTAATTACCCAAAAATAAAACATTACAAAGTTTTCTACTTTATTTTTGTAATGCATCTTTCTTCCCAGCTAGCCCTCTGGTGTTTTGAGGAGCTTTCACCTTCATTCTAGTAACAATCACTTCTCAGTGAGTAAGAGCATTTTGATTCCAACTGTGTGTACTTGTGATGTTAAATGTTTACAAATACTATAACCTCAAGGCTACGTGTACACGTGCACGCTACATCGAAGTAGCTAATTTCAAAGTAGCGACATCGAAATAGCCTATTTCGATGAATAGCCTCTACACGTCCTCCAGGGCCGGCAACGTCGATGTTCAACTTCGACGTTGCTCAGCCCAACATCGAAATAGGCGCTGCGAGGGAACGTCTACACGCCCAAGTAGCACACATCGAAATAGGGATGCCAGGCACAGCTGCAGACAGGGTCACCGGGCAGACTAGCGCTTCCGGGGCAACAGCTAGCTGCTCCCTTAAAGGGCCCCTCCCAGACACACTCAGCCTGCACAGCATGCGGTCTGAGGAGCCATAGGCACACAGACCCCAGGCGCCGCAGTCATGGACCCCCAGCAGCAGCAGCAGCAGCAGCAGCAGCAGCAGCTAGAGGTCCACCCAGCCCTCCCGGCAGGAGCAGGGCTTGCCCTGCTCCATGCCATGCGGGAGGCAGCTGAGCACCTCCTTGCCCCAGAGGAGGAGATGCCCCCAGGGCAGCAGGGCTCAACCCCTACCCCTGCAGCACCCCGCCCCCTCCCCCCCCGCCTCACACACCGGCGGCTGTGGAGCTACCCCACCAGCACCGACTGGTGGGAGCGGCTGGTGCTTGGGGAGTGGGACGACGACCGCTGGCTCAGGAACTTCAGGATGAGCCGGCAGACATTTCTGGAGCTGTGCCAGTGGCTCACCCCCGCACTCAGGCACCAGGACACCGCCATGCGGCGTGCCCTCACAGTGCAGAAACAGGTCGGCATCGCTGTCTGGAAGCTGGCCACTCCAGACAGCTACCGATCCGTGGGACAGCAGTTTGGTGTCGGAAGGCCACCGTCGGGGCTGTCTTCATGGAGGTAAGCGAACCCACGGGGGGAGGGGAGGGCAGGGCAGGGGAGGGGAGGGCAGGGCAGGGCAGGGCCACGCACACCCTGCTCACCCCTCATTGGTGCTGTCCCATGTGCTTTCTCTGCAGGTCGTGCGTGCCATCAACGCCATGCTCCTGCACAGGCTCGTGAGGCTGGGGGACCCAGATGCCACCATCGCCGCCTTTGCCACCCTGGGCTTCCCCAACTGCTTCAGGGCTGTGGATGGGACTCACATCCCCATCCGCGCCCCGCATCACAGCGGAGGACGATACCTCAATCGCAAGGGCTACCATTCTGTGGTCCTCCAGGCCTTGGTGGACAGCCGGGGACGTTTCCAGGACATTTATGTGGGCTGGCCTGGCAGCACCCACGACGCCCGGGTTTTCCGGAACTCGGGCCTGTGCCGCCGGCTGGAGGTGGGGACCTACATCCCCCAGCGGGAGATCCCTCTGGGGGACACCACCATGCCCTTCTGCGTCATCGCAGATGCGGCCTACCCTCTCCGGCCGTGGTTCATGCACCCCTACCCAGGCCATCTCTCCACTAGCCAGGAGCGGTTCAACCAGCGCCTGAACCATGCGCGCCAGGTGGTGGAGCGCTCATTTGGCCGCCTGAAGGGATGCTGGAGATGTCTCGTGACCCGCCTGGATGCGGGCCCCAACAACATCCCCCAGATTGTGGGTGCCTGCTGCGCCCTGCACAATTTGGTCGAGAGCAAGGGGGAGACCTTTTTCCAGGGCTGGGCTGCAGAGGCCGGCAGGGCAGACGTCCAGCCACCTGCTGCCCCCAGTTGGCAGGTGGACCCCGAGGGGACCCGGGTCCAGGAGGCCCTGTGGGCCCACTTCGACCAACAGGCCGCGGGGTGAACTCTGCCCAGGCCCCCTACTACCAGCCCCTTCCTCCCCCACACTCCTGCCCCAACGCCCACACCATGGAGCACCCCACCGCCCCCCCCTCCCACTTGTCCTGGACAAATGACAGCATGCACTTGTGGCTGAAATTAAACTTTTTTTTTTTCTTTCCGAACCTTTTTTTTGTAACTGTAAATAAATATTTGAACCCAAAACCTAAAACTATGTACAAACATGTTGAACAAAAGCAATATGTACAAAAATAAAACAATACAAAGAAACAACAGTCCTCAATAATCAAAAGAAAACCAGGGAGGATAAAGGGGAGAACTATTTACATGGGGGGGACGGGGCAAACTGGGGGCAGAAAAGAACAGGGTCCAACTATATACAAGGGGGGGGCCACGTCCCGGGCCCCTCGCCCCTATAGCCCGGCACCGGGCGTTGGCGGCCGGGAGCCCCGCCGCGGTCGCAGCCTGGTCCGTGGCTGGGTGGGGGCGGGCTGGACTGGAAGGTACGGTGGCCGGCGAGTGTCAGATGGCTCCAGGGGTCCCTCGGCGCTCCGGCCCTCGCCGGTGGGTGGCGGGGTGACGGCGGACGGGACAGCGACGGGCGGAGCAGCTGGTGTTGGGGCTGCAGGAGCAGGCAGGGCGGGCGATGTGGCGGCCGGCGCAGCATGGGGGGCCAGGTAGTCCACCAAGCGGTTAAATGTCTCCATGTAGGCCCCCCATGCCTCCTGGCGCCAGGCCAGCACCCGCTCCTGCAGCTGGAGGTGCTGCTCCGCGACCTCCAGCTGCCGACAGTGGATGGCCAGCAGCTGGGGGTCCATCGCCGTCGGGTGGTGGTGGTGCGGGGTCCGCCGTCTAGCCCGCCATGGGGCCGATCGGTCCTCGGCCGAGGGGCTGGCCTGGAGCGACGGTCCCGGAGGGCTCTCCGGGATGACTGACGCCTCGCCGGCGCTCTCTTCCGGTCCTTCTGATGGTGCAGGTGCAGGACACAGGAGAGGACGGGGGGAAGAAGAATGGAGACAGGCATTAGCGTGGGCCCCGAGCCGTGGCCTTTGTCCCCCCAGCCCTGTGCTGCAGGTTACCCATCCCCGTCCCCGGGAGATGCTGCTGTGATGGATGGGGTTCAGGGGTCCCCCTGCCCTGCACCCCGTCCCCTGGTGGGAGCGACTCTCACTTCACCCCCCAGGGTCTGACAGCAGGAGAGGTTTCTTAGGCCACAGATGCGCAGTTTCTCCCAGGAGTGACAGCACCAGCTGTCGGAAGAGACAGTCCTTCCAACCCATCCTGGGGAGAAGACCCCAAGGGGTGCCCCTCTGGGATGCAGCTTTCCCCCTCCTCAGGCTGTCTGCCTTCCAGCTCTCCCTTCCCCTAGCCTCTACCTGTGGGCCCCGCCCTCACCCCCCAAGTCCAAGCCAGCTCGGTTCCTCCCTCCTGTTTGTTCAGGGCAGAGGTGTCACCTGCCAGCTGTAGCCCCAGGATCCTCCTTTGCCCCTGGGAGCTATTTGGCTCTTGTTGCTCATATGTAGCCTGAGTCTCCCTTTGGCACTCCCCCCACTCCATCACATGCTGCTGCTGCGGGGTGTCCCACCCCCTCCTCCCGGGGGCCCCTCGAGGTTCTGCTCCCCCCTGGCCCGGGGATGGGGCATGGCACTGTCATGCGGGGTGGCGGGGGGAAGGGGCTGATGCAGTGCTGTGAGGGCCATGGCCCTGCTGTCCTTGGGGCCATGGCCATGTGAGCATGTGGGGGGCCCTGGACACATATCTCTTACCCCCGCCCCTCAAGCCCAGGGGTGTCCACCAGAGGCGGGTACCTACCTGTCGGTCCGCTCCCACGGTCCGGAGATCCCCGGGGGGGCGGAGGCCCTGCTGCTGCTTCGGGATGGCAGGAGGAGGATCTGCAGCCCGGATTCTGCGGAGGAGGAGCCCCCCTCCTCCTCCCCCTCCTCCTCCTGCCGCGATGTCCCGGGGGTGGCCTCTGGGGGGGGCCCCCGGGGTGCGGGGCTTGCCTCCGGGGCGGACTCCGTCTGCAGGGCCTGCTGGGGCTCGTCGGCCGAGGTGTCAAGGGTGGCTGGAGGGGAGGAGGTGTGCCGGGGGCCCAGGATGTCCCTGAGCTCCCTGTAAAAGGGGCAAGTGACGGGGGCGGCCCCAGATCGGCTGGCCGCATCCCGGGCCCGGGAGTAACCCTGCCGCAGCTCCTTGACCTTACTCCTGACATGGTCAGGAGTGCGGGCAGGGTGACCCCGGGCAGCCAGGCCGTTGGCCAGTCGAGCGAACGCATCCGCGTTCCGCCTCTTGCTCCCCATTACCTGGAGCACCTCCTCCCAACTCCAGAGCCCCAGCAGGTCCCGCAGCTCGGCCTCCATCCAGGAGGGGCCCTGCTGCCGCTTGCCAGCCTGGCTGCCCTGGCTCCCCTTGGCGGGGGGTCTGCTGGGGGAGCTGCTGGCCAGCCATCGCAGCTGTGTGAGGGGCTGAGGGTGGTGCAGGTTGGCCGCGTGTGCAGGCTGCAGCCTGCACGTTCCCTCAGCTTCCTGCACAGGAAGGGAGGGGGAGGGGACCTTTAAGGGGCCGCTCCACGCGGCCACCAGTGAGCTGAGGGGCTGGAGAGAGCGTCTCTCAACCCCTCAGCTGATGGCCGCCATGGAGGACCCGGCAATTTCGACGTTGCAGGACGCGGATCGTCTACACGTGCCCTACTTTGACGTTGAACGTCGAAGTAGGGCGCTATTCGCATCCCCTCATGAGGTTAGCGACTTCGACGTCTCACCGCCTAACGTCGAAGTTAACTTCGAAATAGCACCCGACGTGTGTAGCCGCGACGGGCACTATTTCGAAGTTAGTGCCGCTACTTCGAAGTAGCGTGCACGTGTAGACATGGCTCAAGACTGTCTTGGCCAGAGAGGAACTAATCTTCAAGTCCCATAGTCAGATTTCAGACGGCTGTTGTAAAATAGAATATCCCCTGGAGAACGTCTCGTAGCTTTGATGCCAAGCTTGCTTTAGATCATCCTGTAAGAAAGATTAAAGATATTTTTTTATGCTGCCTTTCGTGATAATAGAAAGCACCCTCCATATTAAACAAAGTACTGGAGCAAGAACTGTAGGGATGTGAGGTCAAAGGTTAAAATAGCGTAAACACTGAAAAAATTAGCAAGACTAAGGAGAGTAATAAACAGAAGAGGATAAGAGTGACGGTACAATACTTATCTCAGAGGGGTAACTGTGTTAGTCGGCAGCTTTGCAAAAAAGCAGTCCTGTAGCATCTTAAAGAATAACAATTTTATTTATTAGGTAATGAGCTTTCGTGAGTAAACTTATTAGCTGGTAAGTATAATACTTGTGTGGTTCTATCTGAAGCCAGGTGTGTCCCTCTGTGAACAGTTCTCTTTAAGGAATGGGCTTATTATTATTATTATTATTTTCCTTCCCCCTCACTTCTAATGGGTGCCTTTTTAAAAAGGCTTGCATGTAGTGAAGGAGGGGCACCTGAGGCGTTGACTCTACAATTTGCACCATCACAGATGCTGCTGCAAGTTCAAGGCTGTAGGGCCCAGAAGTATTGCCAACCCCACCGTTTCAAAAGCCATGAGTCAGGCCTGCAAAATTGGGAAGTTGGCTTTAAAATCATGAGAGTTTTGAAAAATAATTTACTTGCCTTTTGCTTTGTGAGCCTCTAGGGTTCATGCATTCAAGCTTTTCTCTACAGGTATAAGGTGTGGAAACTTACTTTTACAAAATGAAAGTTGAGATTCGCTGGTAGTCCCATGAATCCAGGGGCTGGAGTTTTAGGAAGACTGGTAAATATTACAATAAAGTCACAAGCATTGGCATTTCTACACCAGGGAAGGGGAAGGGCATGCTGAACACAAGGATAGCATGGAAGAGACCTCAGAGATGTGTCTGTCTGTGAGAGAAAGGCATAACAGGAATACTGAGGCTAATGTCACTGGTAGAGTGCAGCAGGGAGGTGGGATTATGTAAATCGATACTGAATCATTTGCAAACATCATTGCTGGGATGTTTATCCTCTAGGAGACCCTGAATGGCTAGAGCTAACAGAGATCCCAATGATCTCTTCCTCTCAAATGGATACCTTGCCATTTATCATCTTTACTCTTTTTTGCACAGTCTCAACCATTTTGGACCATGACGCCTGACGCCACCACTGATTTGCCTCCCAGCCCCACACAAGTTATTTAGTCTGCTTGTGCTTCTGCATCCCCGATCAACAAACAGTCTTGTGTACTTTGAAGACTAACAAATTTATTTATTAGGTAAAGAGCTTTTGTGGGTAAGACCCACTTCCTCAGATTGTCAGATGTAAAATAGACCCACATTTGTTTAACACAATCTGAGTGATGGGTGAAAAGCCACATGTATGCACCATTATACAGCATATTTTGAAAGTCCTTTTAAAAATGTTAACTAGCTAATCCTAATACCACCCCGGTGCATTGGTGAGTATTATTATCGTTATTGCACAGAGGGAGAAATTGAGGCAGGGAAGTTAAGCAAGTTGCTCAAACCTCCAAGGGGGAAATCAGTATCAGAGCTGAAATCAGAACTCAGATGTTAATAGCTCCCACCTCTGTGCTCTGTCTGCTAGAAAACACACCCCCTTAATGCTCTAGGATAGTGAATTAACCTATTGCTGTCTCAGCCCATTAAGCCATTACTCGGTAGAACAACAAGACAAATTGCTGTTTGCTATGTTTGGACCTCCAATCTTGGATGAGAGATCTTCTAGCTCAGTTTTCCAAGCCTGTAGAACTGGCGTGAGGGGCAGACCTTTGTGTGGTTGATTCCTAAGAGAAAACATGCAGAATACTCCAGTGTGCTTTTCTCTTTAAGGCACTTAAGCGAGTTTCTGAGAGGTCAAAGTGCAAACTCATAAGTAGAGAAGCTCTACTGTAGCCTTCCATAAACGTGGCATTCTTTACTCCTCCGAATCCCAGCCTCTCTTACAATTCCTGCTGCTTCAGTAGAAAGGCAGTTAAAGAGGCGTCCCATGCAGGTAAATCTCATACGTGACCTTTGTTTTCTTTTGCTAAGGATTCTATTTACACTTTTTTGGCTGCACATTGCCCTTTTCTAACTGGCTGGTGTGCTCTCTGGGCATAAACTGATGCCAGTTACAATCATAAATGGTAAAGCTCTTGGTATGCTAGGGGCCCACTCTAGATCAGGGATTTTTCTAGTGTGATCGAAGATAATTGAATTTTGTCCATCAATTTCTAATTGCTGTAAACTATTAGCCACTCTAAAAACATCAGAAAACTTTTGCAAAATGTTGACAAATTTTTGGAAACAAACAAATAAACCCCTACCCCCAAACCCTAGTGGATTTCAAAGGTTTCAACCAGCTCTTCTGCAGATCCCAATTTAGCAGAGATTATCTTGTGGACATTTTCCCTTGCATTGACTGTTGTGCTCTCCCATTCACAACTGTGCATGAATTGCCTCTTCTCCAATACCTGATTGCAGGGTGCCCATCTGGCAGGAACAGCAGCTGCTCATTTGAAGAAGTTACATTAGGAAAGTAATGCGTTTTCAGCAGCTTTTAATGCAGTTTAGCAGCTGGGAACTAGTAGGTGAGCCAGTATCACACAATTGGCTAACTAGCTCTTTAAGGACCACAATCAGTCTTGGGGCTATGTAGTGGAGTAGGATAATGTTGCTGGGTTTTCACTGAAAATCTTTGAACAGGTCAGAGTCTGAGTCGTTTTGTAGCCTGCTCACACACAGCCAGGAAAAGGTGTGAGCTAATTGTTAAATTCAGTTCAACAAGTTCCTCATTAGGGACAAATTACCTGACTTTGAAATCTGCTAATTTTCCAATCAGCGTGAGTGTTTGCACTTGTGATTTGGAAATAATTACCACATGGTATAACATCTCTACCTATGTGAAGGCTGATGGGTAAGGGATTAATTTCCTTGAAATGAGAAAGGGTGTGACGTGTGTTTTCCAATAGCTTTGTTCATTGTCATCCTTTTAGAGGTCTCATAAGCATAATTGATGATTATTGTGTAGTAAATTTGATTTTGTATTTATTTGTACTCTTAGTGTTAGCATGGATAAGCAATGTGGGCCTCAGGCATGGGCTTTGTTTGCTACAGGTCACTAATTTTGAATGAAGGTACCGCTATTTCCCCACTCCCACTTGTTAATCTGGTTTCTTTCTTCCTCCCTTCCCCAATCCCCGTCTAGCCCAGTAATACTAGCTCATTCTTGTAATGAGATCTATCTAGATGAACCTTATTGTTAAACCAAGGTTTTGGTTTGAAGCCTCTGGATTACAAGGCAGTTCTTATGGAATTCATGTCCTATTGCAGAATCATTTTTGTGAGAGAGACTAGAGAGACTGGGACTTTTCAGTTTGGAAAAGAGGCGATTGAGGGGCAATATGATAGAGGTATATAAAATCATGAATGGTGTGGAGAAAGTGAATATAGAAAAATTATTTACCTTTTCCCATAATACAAGAACTAGGGGACACCAAATGAAATTGATGGGTAGTAGGTTCAAAACTAATAAAAGGAAATTTTTCTTCACACAGCGCACAGTCAACCTGTGGAACTCCTTGCCCGAGGAGGCTGCGAAGGCCAGGACTCTATTAGGGTTTAAAAAAGAGCTTGATAAATTTTTGCAGGTTAGGTCCATAAATGGCTATTAGCCAGGGATAAAGTATGGTGCCTTAGCCATCAGAACAAGGGCAGGAGATGGATGGCAGGAGATAAATCACTTGATCATTGTCTTCTGTTCTCCTTCTCTGGGGCACCTGGCATTGGCCACCGTCGGCAGATGGGATGCTGGGCTGGATGGACCTTTGGTCTGACCCAGTATGGCCATTCTTATGTTCTTATGTAAATATACAACTGTATGGTAATTCTTTTGTAATGCTATCCGTGTAGCACTTTTGGATAGTTAAAGGGATTACCGGAAGAACAAGTACTAGCCTCTAGATTACTAAATGTACACTAGTGAAGGGGCTTCGTTTCCCTGTCTAGAACAATGCAGGTTTTTGACAAAAGGGTACCAGCTCAGCTCATGAGAGGATTTATCATAGGCGAGGGAGCTCAGAATGTGGTGGATGCAGAGTGCACGTAGAAAATAGCAGCAGGTGGACAATCTCCACGTTTTCATTCACTAAATTCCCCTTGGAAAAATACCACATTCACTGTGAATGTACTGGATCTTAGGAAATTCATACCCAGGCCGGGGTTACTAATCCTTGGGAGAACTTTGGGTGAATCAGTGACTGAATCCTCAAGAGTCAGTGATTTATATGCTGGTCACATTACTGTCCTACAGACTATGAGTATACTGGAAACTGTGTAGGGAGGTGTACTGTTTATCATTCAGGGATGTGTAATTTGCTGGGGGGGTACTTTACTATGAATTAGTAGGTTTCATTTAACCAATGGGTCCTTAGTAGGTCAGATAGCTGTTGTTATAGATTTGGGGTTCAGCAAAGCTGCATTATTTTCCCAACACTCTTTCCCATCTGTTTAGCAGTTACTTTTGTCCTCACTAAAGATCTTCTCCCCAATGGAGTCAACATTCAGTACAGGATGGGATGGCTCTTCAATCTTCAATATCTCTGCTTGAAGCCTAAAGTTTTCAGGGTGCCCATTACTGGTCTTTGGTATGCTGATGACTCTGTCCTCCTCATACACACATACTGGGAATGACCTTCATGGCCAGATCATACTGGATTTCCTCACACAAGCTTACCAAAGCCTAGGACTCTCACTTAATTTTGAGAAGACTAGAAAGTACTTTATCAGCGTGCTTCAGGCCTTGCACATGACCTACCACAAATCATCTCTGAGGGTCAGACAATGGAGACAGTTGAGCACTTTCACTATCTCAGTAGCCAACTTTCTCAAAACGCAAAAATTGACAACGAGCTCCAGCACTGGATCCAGTGCACAAGAGCTTCCTTTGGGAAATTGCTCTGATGTGTTTTCATGGTCTGTGACCCATGGGAGGACACAAAGATTCATGTTCAGAAGTCAATTGTTGTTCCTACTCTCTTATATGGATGAAAATGCTGGGTGCTCTATCAACAACAACTCGGGAGTCTGGAGAGAGACCGCCAACGATGGCTCTGGAAGATACTATGCGTCAGAAGACTCTCACCTCTAAAACCAGTCCTCTGCCATTACCACATTCATGGTCTGATATCCCAGGGCGGTCACCGAAAAGGCTACAAAGTCACACTGAAAATGTACCTTAAGAAAACTGATGTGGACATGACAAGCTGGGAGGCGTAAGTGTTGGAACAAAGTCTGGACACTGTGTATGAAGCAAGCAGGAGGGTTTCTTACACACAGCGCTGGTGGAGTGCCTCTTCGCCCACCAGGACTCAGTGGAGCACTGCCAGACAATAGATTGCAATTGATTATATAGATTATTGATGGGCAGGGGGTTGGGGGAACTATGACATGGGCGTCACCCACGCCTGGATAGGTTCTAGAAGCTAGACGAAATGAGCACAGTAAACCAATAATCGAAAAAGGTTACAAAGCATCCCCGCCCATAGCTTATAGAGCATCTTATCCCTAGTACAGGTGGTTTCCTTCACATGTTAATCAAGATAGGACAGAGAATGTGGCGATGTCTCCACACTGGTGCCTCTGTGGGGGATATCTGGAAGATTTAAAGAGCAAGCTATTCGAAGTCCTTAACAGCATACAGCACTAACAATTGGTTTCCACATGCAGGGCCTCCCCTTGGAATGTAGTTGCCAAAGTAGCTGTTCCTCCCTTCAGACTTCAAAGCCCTTCCTGCCCTTCTCTGGGTATTGTGGGAGAGATAAGGGAGAAGGGGTCCCAGCGAGGTATTTTTCCACTCATGCTAGCTGGGTTTCTTATTTTATAGGCCTACTCCAGACTTTAAGAATCAAATAGGGGGTCTTTAGCACAAATGATGGCCTGCCTGGGGAATTTTCACCCCACAGCAAGCCACCAACTGACCTCACTGACACCAATTGTCCATCAGGTAGTGTCTTGCTTTGAGAAGTGCCTTGTCCTCAGAGCTGGAGAAAGAGAACTTTCTCCCAGCAGGGAGCTGGCCTTCCACAAAATGTCTGTACCTACTGTGGGCAGAGCTGTGGTTCCAGGATTGTGCATGTGCATGTGCATGGCTGTCAAGCAAAGCTAATGCTGTGTGGACAGTGCCTTTAGGTCGGACGTTAACAGGGGGAGCTGCTTGAGTCATCTGTGAATTCTCTCCCCATGCTCATGCTTAGGGGTATGTCACGGGGTATGGATTATTTTTCTGCTTGGCTCTAGTCTGCAGTACTGTTATCCATTCATCCATTGTACTATCACTGTGTGTCTATGAGCTATTGTAAATGCTATCAGCAGCTGCTACTTGTATGTTGAGGATTTTGCCCATCTGATGAGGTTGCTCTGGTTACAGGCAGCTTATTGAATGTAAGATTCCAATAGTCGTAAGTGGGGATTTGTGTCTTGTTCTTTTTCCTTTTCGCAGCATTTAGGGAAACATTTTCTCTCACCCTTGCTGAGCCCAGCCTCACCAGCTACAACACAGATCACGTTACAGTCAGGGCAGAATTGGGTGCAGTTCCCGTCCTTCATTTGGAGACTTTCTATACTTCCTTTTATTTCAAAGAAGTGGACTGGATCTGAACTGAGCTATCATCTAATGCAAAGATAGTTCTCCCTGAGAAATAAGTTAGTGACCTCAAGCCAGTTCTGACTGAACAGGTATCCATAATAGCAAAACTAAAATTGGCAACTCTTCGGATTGAATTCTGTTCTTTCAAAGGGGTGACGCTCTTCGGCAAAATTCCTACCAACTTCTGTTTATCCAAACGAAGGCATAATTGGGCCCCTTGTTAGCTTATCTGTTTTACTGGCTCCTGTCTACTTTCCTATTTTTGATAGAATCTTTTTGTGAGACTAAGTTAAAATTCACCCACTCTAGTTCCTTTTTACCATCTCCGAGTACTATCTACCGAACCCCTTCAGAAACCCTCTTCTTGATCTGCTCTGGCAGAGCCAAGCCTAGAGGGCTAGCTTAGAAGGACAGAGAGCGGCAACACTAAACAAGCAGAGGTGGCCTGGCTAATTAGCAGTGGGTTACTTCAGGGCAGCAAGGACCTGTGGAAGCAGCCTAGAAGGGGCTTATGTAAGTCAATCAGGGCCAGCTGAGCTTGTCTGAGGCTGTCACAGGACTGTTTAAAAAGGCTTCCCTGGTGGGAGAAGGAGAGGAGCGTGGAGGAGGAAGTTGGAGTGAAGTGGTGATAGGTAAGGTGAGAGTGAGTTAGAAAGCCGAGAACTCCGGCATTGCCAGAGGCAGCAGAGGAGGTGAAGAGCCTCCACAGGGAGTGTTTGGGCTCCCTTCCCTCAAGGTGACTGCTGTGGTCATGTGGTGGCTGGGAATGACGTTTTACCCAACCCAGGCAGATGAGGGGACGCCTACCCCATCTCCCCTGCCAAGGGACAGAAATCCAAACTGTGGCTAGGGCATGTGGGGCCCATGGGACTGTAAGCAGAACATGGGGCTGGGGCCCAGGAGAGAGAGAGACTCTGACACATATGCTACCTCCTCCTCCTCTGCTCAGTCTCTCCTTAAAAAGCACTTTTTCGTGTCATTCCATTTTAAAGCTAACCAAAAAGCCCTCAAGAGGTGCAGTGCTAATACCAGTTTCCTACAATAGGTTGTTTTACTTCTTGCCATCCCTGTCTCTGATCTATGTCGCATTCCTTTTTCGTGTTGTATATTAACTTGGCACCTGCTCCTGCAAACCTGTGACTGACTTCAGTGGGGCTATCCACTGTAGTAAATGTCCAGAAATGAAACTGCTGGGAACCTTAACTTATAAGTCACAGTTTTCAAAGACAATTGTGTGGCTAAAAAGTCTACTCAGCTTTGAAACTAGGTAGAAATTTGTTAACTGGCAGTAAGACGGCAGTAGGTTAATTCACTCTCCTATGGCATTAGGCGGGTGTGTTTCCCAGCAGACTGAGCACAGATGTGAGCGCTATGAACATCTGAGCACAAATCCTGATTCTGTGTGTAACTTTGTTGGCTTTAAAACAAAACACAAGGCTGTAGACCGAGAAATGTGTGTATCTGTAACAGAGATGGGCAATGAGCAGCCTGTGGGCTGGACAAAGTTTGCCAAGGTTGGCCCCTGGTGCACCTCCAGTGCTTCATTTGCCTGAGAGGCTTGTAGCTCTGGTGGTGGTGGGTCGCTGCTCCTGGCCAACGGGAACTTCAGGAAGTGATGTCCTAGTCTGTGCAGCTACCCCTAGCTCCCACTGGCCAGGAACGGTGGTCTGAAGTCAACAGGAGCTGCACATGGCTGTACCTGTGGGCGCAGAGGTAGATGAAGGCTAACCCTGGTGAACCACCTCCAGTTTACTGCCCACCCCAGTCCTAGTTTTTAATGTGAAAATGTGGTGCCTGTGAAATGTGCCAACCTCGGTGCCCTGGAAACAGTACAGTCGGCAGCAGTGGTGTCAGGAACGGGGTTGCTATGGGATTTTACTTTTCACTCACATAGGCTATGACTACATGTGCTTTTCACTCACATAGGCTATGACTACACTCTGAGATAAATTCAAATTTGAGGCTGTTAGTGCGATATTACCACATGACTGTCTTCACTGTAAATACCATTAGCTTGATTTAGTGAGCACTAATATCAGTAATCTCGTCAGTACCTGCTGGGTGTAGGGTCTAGTTAGATTTTAAAAGTCCGAATGAAGGCTAATGTGGAAGCGCCATGTCTTTAAACGGAATTAATTAGCCTCCATAAGTGTCCCATATGTAACCCACAATGCCCCTCAGGGCTTCGCTCTGGCCGCTTCCATCTCCACTGCTCTCCAGGTATGCAGAAATTAGGTAACAGGGAGCCTGTGAATTTGAATTGGGCACCAGAAAGCCTGTGGGCTCATGCTTTTGTCAGAGGTCGAGAAACTTCTTTCTTTGCTCTCGGCACTGTGAGTGCATCTACCCATTACAAATAGCCCCAACGTGGAGTTCGTGGTTCTGTCTCTACCTCTGCAAGCTGAGCACTTGGGTTTTTTGTTTTTTTTCCCTGTGCTGGTGCCAGCCACTTCTCCACCACCCCACGCGGCAGCTAGGTTGTTTGGGGGTGGGGTATGCATGAAAGAGAGGCTGAAAAACTTCTTTTCTGCCGTTTACGTTTGTGCAGCCCCCCCGCATCCTCTCCTACAGTTGCCATTCAGACTGGGTCTTTCCTGCCCCCAACCACATCATGTGGCTAGCCCCTGACCCAATAAAAGGATGTGCCTGTGGGGCAGCGCAGACCATGCTGCCAGGCAGCACCATGTCCTGGCCTGCGGGCAGTGAGGGCTCCAAGGGTGAGAAAGATTTTCAGGTGCTGGCTGTTGCCTAGGGGAAGTCTCTCCCGGCAGCGAAGATTCTTGGGAGCTTGCTGCCGCCTGGGGGACTGCTTCAACTGATCCCCTACCCCCCACAAAAATATTTTTGGGGGGCTTGCAGCTATTGTGGGGACAATTTCAACTGGCTCTGCAACCATGATCCCTCCCCCCGCACAAAGATTTTCAGGTACCATGTCAACTGGCCCATCACCCTCCAATCCACCCAACCCTCTTCCCCCGGGGATGAGTGGGTCCAACACCCTGATAGTCAGTTGGGGTTGCCCGCCCCCCCCCGAGCACCACCACTGGTTGAAATTTGGTGAGCCCCATCCCATGTGTTGGACAACTCTATATAGTGTAATGGGAAGCCCAAAATCTTTTTCCTAATCTTTTCTATCCTCCTCCTTTAAGCTTTGTCTGCTTAACCCAGGGAAAAGAGGGCGGAGGGCCGGTTGAAAACACACAGGCTGCTGAGTGATTCCAGGGCACAGAAGCTGTGTAATGGACTGGGAAGCCAAAAACCCTCCCTCACCAAATCTCTTTTTTCCAAACCTTTACTATCCTACTCTTTCATCAAGCTTTGCATTGTTCCTGTATTATTTTCAGGGATCATATGTAATCAAGGGAGGGCAGCCAGTGGCTGGAGGGCCAGATGAGAAGACTCAGACACCAGCTGCTTTTTGTAAAATTTTTGATAGTTCAGCTACAGTTATAAAAAAACAATTCAGTTGTAGAAGCAAGAGCTCTCAGTTAATTTGGTGATCTTTGGTGATGCTGTACATTTCCTTCCTTCCTTCTGGAAAATGGCCATTTGCTTTCCACGGGAGGGGAATGAGGGCAATGCAATGTGGGAAGATGACATCACATACCCACAACCACTTGTGGAGCATGTTTTTTCCATCTTACACCAACAAAAATACCCAGAATGCGATGGGGTTTAGGGAACTGTGGGATAGGTTCCCACAATGCCCTGCTGTAGCAGTCGATATTTGGTGATTGAGCGTGGCAGCACTAGGTCAACTTGTGGGGAGGTGAAGATACTCCAATTCAAATGTATAAAACGCTGTATTACAAAGTTGATTATAATTCGAATTCATCTTGTAGTAGACATAGTCCAATGTCTTAAATGATAGGGTCTTGTATATGTCATCTGCCTGAGGTGGTGAATTTAATCTGTTCTGTAATGGCTTGTGTTCTGGAGTGAATTTATCCTTCCCACCAAACTGAGCAATGGGCCTAGCCACTTTAAAATACATAACTGAATGCAATAAACTAGACACTTTCTAATTTTCACGGTTCTTTACCTTTCAGATGTTAGTAAAATGTTCTTGGTTTAACTTTGCTGTGTTGGTCCCAGGATACCAAAGAGACAGGTGGTGAGGTAACATCTTTTGTTGAATTAAATTTTGTTGGTCAAACAAGCTTGTTTTTCATTTCGGTAGATGTTCAGCACTGGGGGAGGAGGCTTGTTGGGATCCCTCTGGAATTAGTAACCAAGGCTGGCAGAGACTCAGTTGCTACTTTCAGAGTGATCTCAACAGATTGTGTCGTAGGCAGTCTGTGGGTCAGAGTGATGAACCAGTGCTGCACAATACACAGTCATGGAACCACATGTTTGTCTGCTGGCAGCAGGTGTCCGCCACCTTGTTGCTCTTCTTTTAGCTAGCATGTTGAATGATGCATTGTGTATCCTGAGAGTAACCTGGTTTAATTATTTTGGAAAATATAAAATGCCCTAGGTTTTTTTTTACTTCTAATCACAGCTAATGTAGGCTGCCCAACATATTTTCATGGCAATGGGTACCTTTGAAAGACAAAACTTCTTCCAATCCTTAGTGTCACTAATTCCCAAACTAAAATGACCCCAGATAGTAATTCTTCATAAATTATGCAGGTTCATCAGGTATGGAGAGTCCATAGGATCACCGCCTTTTCATAAAGAATATAAAAGTTGTAGGAAAAAAATTCATTTGAAGCCATCACAGAGTCAACTGAACAACTTCCACAGGACACAATCAGCGTTAAGGTGTATAAAGCTTGTATATGTAAATAGTATTACAGTAGACCCCCGACTTACGTGGGGATTGTGCTCTTGTGCAACCACACTTAAGTCAAATTTCACATTACTTGGGGGAGCCAGGAAACTGATCAGTGCAGCTGCGCTGGTCACTTTTCCTGCTCTCCTGAGTGGGGGGCAGCCCAGAGCCAGGTGCCAGCTCCCCACCACTCTAAGTCACGTTAAACCAAGATACATGCAATTTGAGTGCACAAATCTCAGGGTTCTATTGTATATTATAGCGAACAGTCTTGTGAACATCATTATATTACAAAGACGTACCACTAGGTGGCACACTTGAACAGTTCACCATGGTCAATCTCTTACCTGGTGCCATCCCTGCCAAATGCATCCCACGCAAGCTTGTTCTTGACAGAAGCAAGAAGTGCCTTAAAGAGCACGCAACCTAATTAGCCACTTTTTGTGCTGGTTTGGTTTTCCTTCAGTTTTCTGCTTTACTTGGTACTTTTACGGTTTTAATACACAAAAGCTCATTTTCTGTGCCTGTAAAGTATCGGAGGGGTAGCCGAGTTAGTCTGTCTCTTCAAAAACAACAAGAAGTCCTGTGGCACCTTATAGACTAACAGATATTTTGGAGCATAAGCTTTTGTGGGCAAAGACCCACTTCATCAGATGCATCTGATGAAGCGGGTCTTTGCCTACAAAAGCTTATGCTCCAAAATATCTGTTAGTCTATAAGGTGCCACAGGACTTCTTGTTGTGCCTGTTAAGAATTCTTGTTCAGGGTCATTTTGAAGGACCTTGTGCTCCATTGCCTTGAGGAATGTCTGCAAAACATATACTGAAACCAGGCTTCCCTCTCCTGCTGCTGTCATTGCTGCTGCAAGACACTGCTTACTTGCTGGGACTTCCTTTTGGGGAAATACTGACCTGGGGCACCACAAACATCCGCTTGAGCTTTGACTGTTATTGTGGAAACAACCAACTTTTCCTTGACATTGTGCTTTGACGGGGAGAGGAGGGAAGAACACCTTAATTTACAATTCCAAAGATTTTAAAACTGTAAGAGCTGTGATGATTGGTAACATTGCCACAAACGCTGCATGTAACAGCCTCGCATCAAACTTACTTTCACTTGCCATAAGAAAAAACATAAACTCAGACTGCATGATGGAAAGAAATGTTTATTGATGATAATTTAAGGCTTTGTACAGGTTGAACCTCTCTAATCTGGAACTCTCTCGTCTGGCAAACTCCATAATCTGGCATGATTTTAGTTAGCTGGACGACCACTTATCATGGCAGTGGCCAAGTTTTCTGTAGTCCAATAAAGTTTGTTTCCAGCCACCGGTCCTGGCTGTCAGTGTTCTGTAATGTTATTTAGCTGTAATTTATCCCTAAATGTCTACTGAGAGCCCAGTAAGCCGTGGGAGTGTTGGGAATGTGCTAGACAATATTAATCTCCCATGGTCCGGCAAATTCTCTCACCTGGCACAGGTCAGGTCCTGGGGGTGCTAGATGAGAAAGGGTCAACCTGTACTATATGGTGCCTAGTAGGTTTAGGTGCTGTAAAATCCCCGAATAAACCATCATTAGTGCTGTATCAAAAACATGCCATCCTTATAGCTTAATTCTAGGTGAAATTTTCATCTCTGCAGAGGATTCACAAAAGATTATGCACAAGGCGTGTAGCTGTGCTGCTTTGCAGCTGCTGAGCATCTGGCCTATGTCCTTGAAAAGGGGCTTAGTTGAGCGTATTTATTACGTCCCACTGGGTATCATTTCCCCAAGTTTCTGTACTGTCTCACCATCTGCACAGGGAGCAGTTTTGCCCTTTATCCCATATAGATTAAAAGATCCTCCCGAATATTTTGAACCCCCCTCCTTCAGGTCAGATAGCAGCCGATGGATAACACGCAGCTTCCCAGGTCGCCAGCCTTTCCACCAGCAGTGCTGCTGTCTGTCGTTCGTCGGCAGGGCTACCTCTACGCAGAGGCAGAATACATGGCTGCGTGGGGCACCTGAAAATTTGGAGCGCTTCTGGGACAGCAATTAAGATCGGGTCAGCTCCCGCACACACTTCTGTCTCAGCAGGGGTGACTGGTGCCTTGGGGGTGCGGGGGAGGGAGGGACACCCATAGGGGCAGGAAGGGCCGTCTCATTTAGTGGCATGACTTTAGCTAGCTCTGGAACTGATCTGGTTATGGCCAATAAGAAGCTCCACCTCCCTAGTGAATCTGAGCCCTTTGATTGGCAGCCAGCTCCACTTGCCGCCTCCTGGGGGAGAAGCAGAGCTACTGCAGGCCCTCTTCCTCTCTAGCACCTAAAGGAGGGGTCTTAAAGTTCAGGAACAGGGACAGAATTCTTCCCTCCTGCTGCAGCTGCCAGCCTGAAAATGAGCAGAGAGGGAATAATCTGTGGAGCTGCTGTACCCCTACAACCCAGAAGGGGGATCAAGGATCCCTCTGCAACTCCCTAGTCCTGGGATGAAGACCCTGGAGAGGAGCATAGACGAGGAGAGGAACTAGGCAGGGCTTCACTGGGAAGGTGAGGGCTGAAATAGTTGCTGGGTTGGGGAAGGGCAGATGTGGCATGTGATCTCCTTTAGCAGCTGCCAAAAAGCTCCTTATGCAATGCGCATGGGAAAGGCTGTCGCTAGCAAAAGAACGTGAGAACTAAGAATTGTATTGGGAGACAGCAATCATGGACCTTTTCTGTTTGTTTATTTTCTTAAACAAAAGGACTGTACCTTTTCCCTAAGAAGGTAAACCGTACCAAGATGAATGCCAGCTTCAGTCTGCCAGGTGCATGTTGCTGAGTGAGCTACCTTGCTGACATCTCATACGATAGTGCCTACCAAGGGGGTAAATTTCCTTAGGTGAAAATTTAAGAAAATTAGGGGGAAAATTCTTGGCACAAGCAGCCGTTGGTGGTTGCATCTAAAGACAAGGATCTTTCTTTAGAAAGATTTGAGCTACAAATTCTACTACATCGTTTCCCAAACTGGGGGGTGTGTCCCCCCAGGGGGGCATGAAGAAATTCTGGGGGGGGGGTGCAAGGCAACCTAGCCCCCCCGCATCATTCTCCCCACCCCAAACAAAAGCCAGCCTTTATTTCCAGCTCTCAGTCCCTGCCTTTTTATGTGGGTGACCCGGCACAGCCTCTATAAAAAGCAGGCAGCCAGTGAAGGCCCCCCGTGAAGCTAGCTGCTTCCTGCAAAGGTGAGTGAGTGTGGGCTGGGGAGTGGAAGGGGAGGAGGATGGGTTTAGATGGGGACCCGGGGGGGGTCTGGCTCATGGGGGGGGGATGGGGTGAGAGTGGGGGGCTGGTGCTGCCTGGCTTTGGGGAAGGGGCAGGGCTCAGGCAGGGGGTCTTGTGGGGCTCGGGTGGCTTGGGCTGGCAGGCGGGCGGCTGGCCCCAGCAGTGTGGGGCTCCGGTGGCTGGTGGGTGGGCAGCTGGCCTGTGGCTGGGGTGGCTGGCCTGGCAGCATGGGGCCCCATTGGCTTGCAGGCAGGCAGGCATCTGGCCCCATCGGCTGGCAGGAGGGTGGCTGGCCTTCACAGCGTGGGGCTCGGCAGCTGGGACGGGCAGATTTATCAGTGCAGGCAGGTGGGCAGCTGGCACGGGCAGCTCTGGCAGTGGGCACAGGGCTCAGACAGCTGGGGCTGCACCAGGCACCAACAAGGAGCCAAGAAAAACAATTTGTGCTCATTTTTAATTTTAAATAACATTTTTATGTCAAGTTGTTGTGTTCATTTTAAATTATGAATTGAATTTTTTGTTAGAAGGGGGATTGGATGGTGGTAAAGAAGAGGCGGGGGGGCGTGAGGGTTTCTCAAAAATCAAAAGGGGGGCGTGATGCCGAAAAATTTGGGAACCTCTGCTCTAATATGTCAAACAGCTCTCAACAGAGAAGAAAGGAGTCTTTGGTCACTTGGGATGGAGCTCTACAGTGAATGAAATGTGACGACGAGCAGCGTTTCTTTGGTCATTTTAATTTTCCCCCCTACATCCTCTGCTCCTCTGGGTCGGCCATAACAATCTGACCAAATGGGCTAATGTGTTTATAATCGCTGTGTAAAACTGCTCCGTAGCGTGCGTATGGTTTGCTTTTCTTCTTGGTATTTTATTAGTAGTTTATTAGAAATAGGAGGAAAAGCTATTTAACAAAAGCAACTACTGCTGCAATAAAAAGAATAAGCAGCCAATCTGCTTTTGTGGCATCACATCTGCCCCCTGAGCGCTAGACTTGCTCCCTTCTTTGTCAGAAGTACAGATTATGGTTCTCCTCTAGAGCTGGAAGTGAGAGTCCTGTAAATGCGCAATCTCACCACTCAGGCTGGCTTGGGCTGTTAATCATTGTCATTATTTTCAGACCAAGGCGGCGTTTGAATATGGCTTTGAGGGTTTCCAGTGTTAATCCTCTCCTTTATTTGGGATAAATCTATTAAGCTCCACGTTTTCTATGAAGCTTTGTAGCAGCTGCATGTTCCATAAACCGAGCACAGTGATTAAAAACCACTTAGTTTGTGCTACCAGTTGGGAAGATGGCAGGAGCTGCAGTTAAATTATAATGTCTAGAGGTTGTAAAGCTCTGCTATCTCTTGGTAAGGCTAATACTTGCCTTTCTGTTGATTAGTTGGTTGGTGCTATAGCAGCTCCGGTCTTAAAGGGAAATGTAAGTCACTCAGCTGAATGAGGGTGTGCGGGTAAGAGAGCGCCGTACAAGCTGGTTGTTGGTTTGTTTTGGTGCCTGCCTTCAATATTGCCCCTTTGGGCTGTAAAAATGCTCCAGCCAGTCTGTGGGAATCCCATGTTGCAAAGACTCACTATGTCTCTCCTCCCTCTCCTGACTCTCTGTGCAGGAGCATGTGGGAATGCTGCAGCACTCTGGCTAATCTCCAGCTGGAGGAACAGGCCCTCAAGATGAGTTAGTAGCCACTGTAATCAGGGCTGCCCTTGGATATTTGGGTGCCCTATGCAGCCAGAGCACCTGCACCCCTGACTGGGGAGCGGGGCAGCACCTCTGCAGGGTGGGGGCTGGGCTCAGGGCTACAGAGAGGCAGGAGTTGCAGGGGCAGGGGTAGGAACAGGGCAGGGAGGCTGATGAGGGGAACAGGCTGAAGGGGAGCCGTGCTGCCTGCCAGAGCTGCAGGCTGGGAGGCCCAACTGGGGGTGGGCTACTGGGGCTGCGGGTGCTGGTAGGGGACTTGGGCCACCAGAACTGGGCGAGGGGAGAGGGCATAGCAGGGGGAGGGTGGATTCAGCCACTGGGGCTAGGAAGCGGAGTTGGGGGTAGGGCGAATCGGCCACTGGGGCTGGGAGATGGGGCTGCTTGAGGCAGCACGATCCTCCAGCTGTGCTGGGTGTACCCAGGGGCAGCACAGGACACTACTTAATTTGGGGCAAAGTGCTGCTCCAAATGCAGCAGTGCCCTACACAGCTGCGCACTCTGTGTGCTTAGGGGTGGCCCTATGGCAATTTAAACCAATCCTAAAACCTCTCTGAATTGTGCTGGGGCTTGAACTGGCTTCCAGCTGCCTTTAGGACCAGGGAAGCAGAAAGACAGTGTCATGGTTCCAGTGTGTGTTGTGCTCAGCCCTCTTTGCAGCCCCTTGCAGATAGGCACCCCAAGGGCCAGGCCAGGCTATTTTGTGCTTCCCTGAGTGGAACCAGGAGATCTGATCTGTCTGGATCTCTGGCAAAGTAGTGTCAGTTAATAACTGTGTTCACACCTCTGCAACTGCATTTAGCTGCTGCAAGAAATTTCCCTGTAGAAACTCATGACCAGCCGCTACTTAAAATGATATAAACCAACTCATTCACCCAACAATACGTAACTCTTAGAAAACAGGGGTATAACACAGAAAGAAGCTCCTGTCTTGCTCTCTTACCTAAATCTTACAGTCTCTCTCAAAAGCCTGGGCGCGTCTATTTTCTCCAGACCCATCCTGCAGGGCCTGGAGAAAAGAGTCCTCTGGCTGTCCATGAACGGCTCCCAGGAAACTGAAGCCTCCTCCTGCTCCAAGGATACTTGCTAACTGTTTACTATTACACAATGTCCTCTATTAGTTTGCTCCCATGTTTGCGGAAGCTGTATCTTTATTGTCAGAAGTGGGATGTGTAATTCCCTGCTTATGCTCAGTCAGTGGTAGCCATGGCAGCTGCTGCAGAGGAGACGGGACTCAGGCATTTTAGCACCGTATTTTCACTGCATTGAATTAAATCCTCTTTTGTTACGGCTTCTACTAGTGAAGGTGCATGGCTGTTTCAATTTTTGCAGTGGAGACAAGACCTGGGACTACTGACTTACACTATCCTACCCAATGTGCGAACTGAACACTACCTCAGAGGTTAGCTCTGCCTTGCTGTAGGGGAAATTATATGCTACAAACCACTCTTTTGATGACTCCGTCCAACTTCCTACAACCAATTTTGACACTTGCCAAGACTCCTAGCCCCGCCGAGGTTCTGCACTACACAGAATAGCTTCCTCATTTGTTAATGAGCAAGCAATGTGTTTCCTGATTTTTTTGGGGCCCTGACTGTAGGGGATCATAGGGCTTCTGGCTTCTCTGATGAAATCTATTGGGAAATGTGACTTAATTTGTATTCTCTCACCTAAGGCTGATTTTTTTTCCTCTCTGTCCTGCAATAAATTACAGATATTTCTGAAGAAAAAGGTCAAACATTAGCAAAATTGCCCAGTATAAGAGGCATTCTTGTCAGTGCTTTAAATGAAAACAAAAAATGGTTTTATGACAACTTCTCATGGGGCTCATGGCTAAGAGCTGGGAGGCTGTTCTTCAGCTTAGCCTCTTCTGACCTGCTGCTGACCCTGGCTACGTCTACACGTGAAGCCTACATCGAAGTAGCTTATTTCGATGTAGCGACATCGAAATAGGCTATTTTGATGAATAACGTCTACACGTCCTCCAGGGCTGGCAGCGTTGATGTTCAACTTCGACGTTGCGCAGCACCACATCGAAATAGGCGCTGCGAGGGAACGTCTACATGCCAAAGTAGCACACATCGAAATAAGGGTGCCAGGCACAGCTGCAGACAGGGTCACAGGGCGGACTCAACAGCAAGCCGCTCCCTTAAAGGGCCCCTCCCAGACACAGTTGCACTAAACAACACAAAATACACAGAGCTGACAACTGGTTGCAGACCCTGTGCCTGCAGCATGGATCCCCAGCTGCCACAGCAGCAGCCAGAAGCCCTGGGCTAAGGGCTGCTGCCCACGGTGACCATAGAGCCCCGCAGGGGCTGGAGAGAGAGAGCGTCTCTCAACCCCTCAGCTGATGGTCGCCATGGCGGACCCCACTATTTCGAAGTTGTGGGACGCGCAACGACTACACGGTCCCTACTTCGACGTTCAACGTCTACACGTGCACGCTACTTCGAAGTAGTGGCACTAACTTCGAAATAGCGCCCGTCGCGGCTACACGTGTCGGGCGCTATTTCGAAGTTAACTTTGATGTTAGGCGGCGAGACGTTGAAGTCGCTAACCTCATGAGGGGATCGGAATAGCGCCCTACTTCGACGTTCAACGTCGAAGTAGGGACCGTGTAGACGATCCGCATCCCGCAACGTCGAAATTGCCGGGTCCTCCATGGCGGCCATCAGCTGGGGGGTTGAGAGATGCTCTCTTTCCAGCCCCTGCGGGGCTCTATGGTCACCGTGGGCAGCAGCCCTTAGCCCAGGGCTTCTGGCTGCTGCTGCAGCAGCTGGGGATCCATGCTGCAGGCACAGGGTCTGCAACCAGTTGTCGGCTCTGTGTATCTTGTGTTGTTTAGTGCAACTGTGTCTGGGAGGGGCCCTTTAAGGGAGCGGCTTGCTGTTGAGTCCACCCTGTGACCCTGTCTGCAGCTGTGCCTGGCACCCTTATTTCGATGTGTGCTACTTTGGCGTGTAGACGTACCCTCGCAGCGCCTATTTCGATGTGGTGCCGCGCAACGTCGAAGTTGAACGTTGACGTTGCCAGCCCTGGAGGACATGTAGACGTTATTCATCGAAATAGCCTATTTCGATGTTGCTACATCGAAATAAGCTATTTCGATGTTGGCTTCACGTGTAGACGTAGCCGCAGTGCGTGCAGGTTGGATGGTTTTCAGTTAATGAGCAGCTGTTCCATAATTTGTTTTCACCTCAGATTTCGTCATGTGGCCCAATGACACTATTTACTGTACTCTATTCTAATCTGGCTCTGAAGACAGAATTATTAGTCTCCTCATTCTATGGCATTTATCATTTGAGTAGCTGAATGCTTCACATATGTTAAATTAATTTAATTGCACAGACAACCTTAATTCTGCAATTTCTTAACTTCTGAATGCTTGGCTTGCAATGACTACTGACGTTCTTTTAAACAGTCTCTCGATGTAATTTGTTAGATTTTTTTTTTTAAAAAAGCAAACTAAAAGCCCCTCCAAAATTTCATCACAGGCTTTGGGCTGGGAGGCACAATTGGGCTATTGACATCTGGGTGGTTCATCAGTAGGGTCAGAAATTTTACATCCATGGCACAGATCTCTGCCACGTGAGCTAATGAAGTAACTGTCAGGAAGAGTGGGCTATAATTTTCTCTGTGGCCCAGCATTAGAGCTGGAGGAGACACACTTTGTCCTTGAGTTTCACAGGTATTTACTTGTAGAAGAGGAATGTTGAGATTCAGGAATCCTGGGTTCCTGTCCAATCTCTGGAGGAGAACGGTCTCTGGTAGGCACAGACATTTTTACTCCATCCTTGACCCACTGTGGTCTTTTCATCACTTCTGGCGCCTTCGCTTTGTCCCAGTTCCCCTGTCTGAGTTTGCTATTTCAATCTCCTTCCTGACTTCTTGTATCTGTTCCTCCCCTCATCCTGTCTCAGTCTCTTTTCCTAACTGTCCCAGTTCCTCTGTTCTGGTTCATCAGCAAGTATGTCTTCCCTTCTTCCTCACACACTCTCCCAGGCCTAGTTTCTCTCCCCAGGCTTCTCATTCAGGTTTGGTTGCCCTCTCCATCCCCCCCGAGCTCCTCTCCCTTCTCACCCCACCCTCTGTCTCACTGTTCCAGTATGTTTTCCTGGCTGGTCCCACTTCTTTCTCTCCACCTCTGTGCCTTGTCAGGTGTTACTCCTCCCTACTGCCACCCACATTCTCACCCTCCCTGGGTCCTAGTCCCAGTATCCTAGTACAGCCAGTGCTACTCTTCCCGGCTCCTTGACTCATCTGAATTGCCCCAGTATGCCCCTTGTCCCTCATCAGCCCCTAATCTCCTTGCCCAACCTCATCTTCCTGGGTTCCTAGCCCCAGTCTCCTCACCCAGCCAGTCCCAGCTCCATGTTCTTATCTCATCCAGTCCCAATGTCACAAGACTGTGTGTGATGACCTATTCTTTTCCCTTCACCCAGGTCTGGCTAATACACCCTCTGCATTCGGGTCAGGTGGCTTCCTCCACTTCTGTGCTGGTTTGTCAGAATGGGGTTATGAAGAGCACAGGAGAGGCAAGTTGCCTGTTCATAGTCCCAGTGACTGACTTCACCCCAGCCCAGAGCAGCTGGGGATAGCCATTACAGGGTTAGTCCGGTTTCACCCCCGTGGCTGTGAGCTGGAGGAAGCATGCTCAGTTGGTCCTGTGGGGCAGGAGTACACAGAGTCTCCTCAGCAGCAGGATGCTTGAGGGAGTGCAGGGTGCACAGTTTGGTCAGTAGGACTAGCAGTGAGGTGCTCAACATGTTCAGAGATTGTAGCTGCTAAAATTGAAATCTCTGGGGGCATGCACAACCTGTGGTTTCCCAGCCCCGCCCCCCCCGCCCCCGGAGGCATACAATTTGACCACATTTGAGGGGCTTTGCGTGAGGACAACAACAGTCACATCCCTGACCCAAAGGGTCCAATGTCACGTTTGTGTTGCAAAGCATGGGGAGCTGTGTGGTTGTTTAAAGTTCACCAGCGTTAAATGTGCTGAAGACCATACATTTATTTTAACTCTAGCTTCATTCTCGAAAAAATAACCCCAAAACCTAAACTGTTTTGGCTGAAATTTCCCAGACATGTTCAGCCTGAGGCAGACAACCATCCTGGAAAATTTCAGCCCACATAGCTAATTCGGCACAGCTATAAGAAACTGCAAACAGGGTCTTATAATTGAACGTGCCAGACATCAGGTACTGCCACCCTGCCTGCAATGATGGCCTAAGCCTCAGTCCAGTTTCCAGCAGGTAGGTATCCAAATCACAAAATAACCTCACCATTCCCAGGGAAATAAAATAGTAAAGTTGTAGTGAAAATGGAAAAATTTTGACCCACCTGATTGTGGAACTTTCTAGATTGGTTAACTATTAATGTGGGGTTGATGAACCTGAACCGTTGCTCCCCAGTCCACTCAGAAAAGCAGCACTGTTCTCAGCAATAATAAATCCATCAGAGAAAGCTAATCATTCTCTTTCCTTCCTTCCTTTCTGGATTGGTGTAGAATAAACTACCATTTTACCTGAAGATGGTAGAGCCAAACGGTTACAACAGGCGTAGCAGAATTTATTGCAGTAACACCTCCTTCATGTTTATAAATTGGGCACTAGGTAGTAATAATCCTAATCCACCCTACAATACATCTACCAGACCATGCAGGAGTTTTCACATCACACGGTAATGTCTTTCATGGAATCAGATATATATGTATTAGTTTATGTCCTGTAACACAGCATTTAATTACTTTTATGATCACAAAGCAGGTGCAGTTTGCAGATAAATGCAAAGAAGTTGCAGTAGCGCTGTTTATTCTGTACTTACTCTTTGGAAGGAGGATCAAACTCCAGTGCTTTTGATTTTACAGTTTTCCTGAGGAATAAATCCACTTAAATGTCTCCAATCTAAAAACCACTATATAAAGTTTTTCTTCCCCAGGGGTTGTGTTTTGGGCACAGTCTTGGTTACTGCTCAGCAGAGTAGCTTGAAAGATAAGGTTTATTTTTGTGTTGCTTATGCTAAGTCTACACTAGGAAATAAAGCTGAATTTATTGATGTCTACTTTTTACTGCTAGATTTTATAAAGTCAAAGATGAGTGTGTGCAAATGTCAAGAAAGTTGACATAGTGCATCTCCTTTGCCTTAGCTTGTTTGACTGCATCAACAATGAATTGTGGGTACCTGTCCCACAGTGCCTGCAGCCCCATTGCATTCTGGAGTTTTGTGCCAGTGTTTTATGGGAAAAATGTGCCGCAAGTTTTTGTGGGTGTCTAATATCATCATCCCAGAGTATATTTCCCGCTCCCTCTCTCCCCCCGCTGCACCATTGGAAAACAAACAAGAACTTTGCACCATTTTCATGCTGTTTTCTCAAAGCCTGGCTCTGGCTTATATCACTGCATGGCGCTAGCATGGATCCCGAACAGCTTATAGCTGTTGCACAGCATGTTATGGCCACTTCCCTAAGTGTCGTGCAGTATTAGATAAAACCAGGGAGAGGATGAGGTAGATGTGGCTGATTGGGATGATGATATTGAAGAACTGGGGATCAGGAATGCAGAGCTGCTGGCTGCACTGTGCTTGCAGTGGCGCGCCAGTTCTGGAGATGTGAAATCAACACACACTTGTGGGACCACATTGTTTTGGAAGTCTGAGATGACCAGCAGTGTCTGCAGAACTTCCTCTTGTGCAAGGCCACTTTCATGGAACTTTGTGATTTGCCGTTCCCTGCCCTGAAGCACAGCAATACGAGAATGAGACCTGCTTTGTCAGTTCACAAGTGAGTGACAATTGATCTGTGGAAGTCTGCGATGCCCAACAACTACCAGTCAGTGGGAAATGAATTCAAGGTGGGCAGATTTACAGTGGTGGCCGCAGTGATCCAGGTAACCAAGGCAATCTGTGCCCATCTGATGCAGAAGACTGTGACTCTGGAAAATGTACAGGACATAGTGGATGATTTTGCTGCCATGGGGTTTCCTTACTATAGTGGGGTGATAGATGGAACGCACATCCCTAGCCTGGCTGCGGACCACCTGGCCTTAGAGTGCATCTCCATGGTGCTGAGGTATTGGTGAAATGACCTTTGTGATCCACCAACATCTACATGGGATGTTCAGGAAAGGTACACAATGTACGTAGCTTTAGAAATTCAGGTCTGTACAGCAAACGTCAGGATGGGACTTTCCTCCTAGACCAGAAAATCAAGATTGGCAATGTGGAGATGCCAGTAGTGATACTGGGTGACCCTGCTTACTTTCTGCTCCCTTGGCTCAAGAAGCCATTTAGGCACCCTGGACTGCAGCAAGGAGCACTTCGACTACAGGCTGAGCAAGTGCAGAATGGCAGTGGAATGTGCCTTTGGCCATTTAAAAGACTGAGTCAGGTGCCTTTTGACTCGTATGAACCTTTGTGAAGCCAATGTCCCTGCCATGGTTACAGAATGCTGTATTCTCCGTAAATCTGCGAATCAAAGAGGGAAAATTTCATACCAGTTTGGGTTGCAGAGGTAGATGTGCTGGCAGTGCTTATTCGTCAATGCACATGCAGAAGCAACGGCAATCAGGGATGCTTTGAAAAAAGTGTTCTGAATGACAAGACAGCTACACAAATCTGCTGCATTTAACTATTGTGAAATCACCCCTACAATGATGTGTGCTTGACCTTTATGAAAGCACCTCCAAGTGCACCCCGTCCAATGTGAACCAATAAATGACACTGTGGTTTTCATAAAAAACATTTTTTTATTTAGGGGGTGAGGATTAGGGGGGTAGGAAAATGGAGAGAAGCCTGGCATCATGTGTGGTGTAATATCAGCCTTTTGCAGCGTGGAGAAGTTCTGGGTGGGGTGGGGTGGACCATGAAACTGTGCTTGCCCCACCCCACTTTTGGGGCTGCCAGTGGCGGGGAGATGGGCAATATCGAGGGGAAGTCAGACAACAAGGTGAGGAGGCCATATAACTGTGAGTTCTGTGGTGGATGTCCCTCTCCAGTTCCAGCATGGACCACAAGAAGTCTGTTTTCTCCTTGACAGCCATCATGAGCTCTGCTGAATCCTGGTTTCTGGACTGAAGCATACTTTGTTGACACTGCAGCATGCTTTGTTGACACTGCTGGGTCCACTTTCTGTCAGCAGCAGCTTTGACTTGCACTTTCTCTTTCCCCTTTCAAGCTGCTGCAGGATAAGTTCCTGTTTGGATCTTTTCCTGTGACACTTCACAGCAACCTGGTCTCCCCCACCCTTACAGCCTGTTGAAGACAGTCAAGGTCAAAATTTAGATACCGTTTTTAAATGTGACACAATGCGCTGACCCGTATAATGAATGGGTCTCTTGACAATCATTGCAACTTTTATTTTGCAAGGCCACTTTTGGCTTCTTAAGGCTGGTAATGAATCAACCTCTGCAGAACAAAAGCTACTAGTTACCCAGACCATTTCATTGTGGATCTGATAAGATCCCGGTAGCTCAAGAATGGTAAGCGTGGCAGGGTTTGAAACAAAGCCCTGTAAACTGTAAAACACAGGAAAGAAGTTTTGTGGTGGCTCTTCATAAATCCTGTGCAGGGAAAAAGCCATTTAAAGTAGGAAAAGTCCATGTTGGACATGCTGGTATCAGGGAAAAGGGTCTGCACAGCCTGGCTGCCATGTGGAGGTGGAGGTGTCAAGCCAACTGATCACATGGGAGGCTGGGGATGGTCAGCCCTGTAAAATGTAAATTGCAGAAAAAATAACCCTCCTTGGTGACTGCTCATAAATCCTTCACAGCCATATGGTTGTGGTGGGAGGACAGGGAGCCCTCCAGAAGTGTGGTGTGAGGGGAGAGGGCCAGGAGACCCTGCCAGCCACGCAGAGCCGGGAGATGGAAAGCCTGCCAGCCAGGACAGTCCTAGGAAAGTTAAATGGCCAGGGAGTGGTGCAATAATGTTATGGGGATAAACTTTAATGAAACTTTCCATGCTTTTTCTAAGTTACCAAAAGAGACATCAGCCTCCTAAGAATAACAGAGTGAAAAAGAAAATATGCTCATACTGTGTGAGCACAGGACTGGAAGATTTGCCAGAATGTTTGGTGCCATGTTACCAGATTACTTACTGGTCACTTGGTGGAAGCCAGAATAAATCAGTCCTCCCCAAAAACCTTTGTGTGAAAAATAAGAGTACCTGGCTGAGACCTTTATGAAGATCTCCAAAACGGATAAGCGCTCCGTCGCCAGAAATATTAATGAGCTGTTCAAAGGGACATAGATCCAGCACATGTAAGACACAACCCACTTGTAGCAGTTTAAAAACATGCTCAACAGAAATAAATCTCATGATGGCTAGATGCAATGGCTCCTGAGGTGTGCTGTCCATGCTGGTCAAAAGAAAAATTCCTGCGCTTCCTTTATCTACTTCCAGTGCACCTGGAGAGCAGCAGAGGTAAAAGTGGCCAGAAAGAACACCTGTGGGGCATTGTGGGGTTGATGGGGTTCTCAGCCTCCAACCCCTGCCCCTGAGTGACTCTCCATGGTTCAGGTCCCTCCACACCCCCCCCACAATGTACATAGGTTGCCCCTCTCCCCATTGTAAATAGTTTGTGGTTGAAAGATTTACTAGTCAGAGTTTGAGATTTAAGCATAAAAGTTTTATTTCCCAAATATTTCCATGTCCCATGTGTGGGTGTGGTGGTGCATGTGGTGAGGGGTGCCTGTGGGTAGGGGCCAGTGGGGCCTGAGACTGAAGATTTCACAGATGCCCTCTGATACAGAGCCCAGCCTCGTTGGCCTGGCAACTGGGGGCAGTGACCAGCTGCTCAAAACTGGGGCTTGACCCCACCACCCACCCTTGGACAAAGGCATCCCTCTTGTGCTCCACAATGTTGTGGAGGACACAGCAGGCACCCACCACTTGCAGGATATTCTGCATCCTGACCTCCAGGTGTAAGAGGAGACACTGCTACCACCCCTTTAGGTGCCAAAAGGCCTGCTCCACAACATTGGAGGCCTGGTTGGGGCATGTGTTGAAGGCCTCCTGGGTGAGGTTGAAGTGGATGGTATAGGGCCATATAAGCCATGGTCGTAGGGGGCGTAAGTGGCATTTGCCACCATGCACAGTGGCATGGTGGTGTCTCTGATCGGAAGCTCCCACTGAAGGATGTAGGCCTGGCCCTGATACGCTGGCACAGGCTGGAATTCCAGAAAAGCCAGACAGCGTGTATGTGGCCTGCCCAGCCCACATACATGTCCACGAACCAGCCTTTGGGATCCACCGCTGCCTGGAGGACTACTGAGTGGTAGCTCTTGTGGTTGATATAGTAGCCAGTGCTGTGTGCTGGGGTGCAGATGGGAATGTGCATCCCAGCCAGGGTGCTGAAACATTGCAGGAACCCAAGTGCTGTGAATCCCCTGACTGCAGTGTCCAGGTACCCAATGCGGATAACTCTTTGGAGGAGCAGCGCATAGATTGCGCAGATGACCTGCATGGGATGAAGGACCAGCACTCTTGTGAGGGCATGGAAGGGATTTCCCAGCCCCTGCACCCCCACCCCCTCGCAGCCAGCAGCCCTTGTATCCCCACCCCCTGCCAACGTAGTTCCCCATGCCCAGGAGCCCCCTCTCCATTCCCAATGGCAGGTATGTGACCTGGGCCTGGCTTGTTTCCAGTGAGGACAGCCCCAATGGTGGTCTTGCCCACCCCAAACTTATGCTCCACAGAAACTGTGGCCAGTTTCCATATAGTGGTTGTGACCCACTTCTCAAGGGGGAGAGCGGGCTGCATGGTGGTGTCCTGGTGCCTCAGTGTTGGGGCAAACCAGTGGCAGAGCTCCTGGAAGGTCTCCCTGCTCATGCAGCAAGTCCAGCAGCCATCTGGCATTGTCCCATTGCCCCAGAACCAGCCGCTTCCACCGGTCTGGGCTGCTGGGGGGGGAGGGGCTCCAGAGGTGCCGGGGCACCCAGAGGCAGGATCCAGGCTGGGAGAGGTGCCTGGGGAGGAGCGGGCTGGCCGCAACCACTGTGCACAGCAGCTGTAGCAGAGTGTCCACAATATCAGTGTGTAAAGTCAGGAGCAGGTGCTCATCATCCATTCTGCTGCATTCTGGGGTCTTCTTGGCTTAGGGAAGCTCCACAGGCCTCGGTTTGTGCAGGGTGAGGATGGTTGTGAGGTGCCCTTTAAGGAAGCAGCTGGCTGCAGGCCCTGGCAGGCTTGGCAGCTATGCTATCCCATCCATGGCGTTGTCTTTCCGGCTCCGTTCTTTTGAAAGAGCACACGTAGCTGTGTGGACGCTCCCTTTCAAAAGAATGGAGTGATATTTTGAAAGAGAAGATCAAACCTTCAAGCTGCTTTTGGTGTGTAGTCACGCACTTTCGAAAGGCTCGATTTCCATTGTTATCATTTTGAATTTTAGCCTTTTTCAAGAGAGCTCCTGTGTAGATACAGCTTACGTGTAATGCCTTTCAGCCATCACTAAGGAGTGTATTGGGATACAAATGGAGTTTTCCCAAGTAACAGACAGAAGGGGCTGTGATCGTAGCAACAGTCAGCAGTGGGCTAGATACTATTACAAGTGGAACTTCTTGGTAACCCCACTGGTGGCCTTTCAATGTAAATACAATTACAGTGCTATAATTCATTTAATGTGAAGTACCCATCTTTGCATGCTGTTAGGCTACTGCACAACAAAGGGAATAACAAATCTAAACTTATCCCAATGAATTCTAGGTATGGACAAACTGCGTAAAAGTAAGAATCAAACCCAAATTTTTGGAAGGTTGGGAAAGTTTAAGACTCTTGTGCCTTACCCGTTCCATGTATGACACATGATTCTAACATGTACTCACACTCTCTGCTGCCTTAATTTATCCTTAAAGTTGCTGTATTTTCTCCCTTGCTTTTATATGTTATTGTTGAGAAAATAGTACTATGAACGGATGTAATTTGTAGAAAATGTATACTATGGCATCTGAAGTGTAAATAACTATACTCATACCAGTTTCTCTGTACACTGGCTGTTTTACTGATGCTTTGTAAATTATGATTTGGGAGTGTAATGCTTTAGGGGAATTTCCCCAAAATAACTGCTATTGGTTTCTATTATTAATGTTTCAGCTGAAATTTATTATACCCATTCTCAGTACTTGTGCTTCAGAACTTTAAGATATAGGTATTAGAATAACTTTAGAATGGATTTTTTTTCATTAAAGTAAAAATACTATAAAGTCTACAATGAAAGTCACATCTAGAATAAAATAATAGCCATGTTATCCTTGTTTCATGACTTAACATGCAATTTTCCCATTCTTCTGCTATCCCAAATGGTCTATGATGATGAAAAATTCTTTAGTGAGATTGTAGCAACAGCAATTTAACGTACTGAATGGTTTATTAACAATGGCATTAACTAACCCCAGTTAGACAAAATATTCACTGTAAAAACTTTTGCTTCCAAGACTCTAATAAGCAGAAACTGAAGTATGTGCAGAAACAAAGCTTTGGAAGTACAGGACATGGAATAGAAAAAGGATTTAAAATATTACTGCTGTGCTGCTTCTGCCCACTGCCACAGCATTTCAATGTAGATACTACCTAGGTTTTCCCTTTGGTGTAGGTAAGCCTCCCAAAGAGGAGGTAGCCAGGTCAATGGGAGAATTCTTTCACTGGCCCAGTGCTGTCTACATGGGGGTTTAGGCTGCCTGGTTAACAGTGCTATTTCATGGTGCGGATTTTTCACATGTGACTGATATTGCTAAACTGACCAATTTCTAGTATGTAGCACACCACAAAAGATTAGGTCAGATTTGGTCACATGCTCTTTTTACATTTTATGGGATGTCTCACATGACTAAAGACTAGTCACACATGTGAGGGCCTGGCAGCGAAAGCCTTTATCTGTTAAGTGCATAGAATCCTATACAAACATCAAAATATCTAAAGCATAAAAACTAGAAAAGAACGAGATAGAGCTCTATCTCCTGCTCCAGCTCCACACTCCTTCAGGCTATGGCCACACATTAAAGTTATTTTGAGATAACAGCTGTTCTTCTGAAATAACTTTGTGAGCATCTACACTATGCACATGCTATTTTAAAATAAACTTGAAATAGCAGGTGCATTATTTCAAATTTAATAAACCTCAATGCAGGAGGAATAATGCCTATTTTGAAACAACTCTTTCAAACTAGGCTCTCTTAAGACATGGAATAGCACTATTTCAAAATAAGCCATAATGGTATTCAATGGTGCTATTTTGAAATAGGCATTATGTGTCTGTATCACCGATTTCCAAATAGCTGGGGGCTATGTTGAAATGCATTATTGTGTGTAGCTGTGTTAGTCTGAAATAAACTATTTTGGAATAGCTATTCTGGAATGGATTATTTCGAAATAATGCTGATGTGTAGACATAGCCTCAGAGACCCACTGCCTTACACCATTGCTTAATTTGCAGTGACGGAGGGTCTGGAGACAGATCTTGCAACCTTCATGAGTTCAACAGGATGAACTGTGCGAGTCAGGATCCTTGCAAAGTAAAGGTTTCAGTATCAAATCTTTAGCTCCTGCAGATAGGTGTCAGCACACTCTCAAGAATAAAGTAAGGGAAGGAGAAAAACCTAGGCAAAGTGGGTGATGGACCCATCTTGTGCTAGTGCAGAGACGCTGAGAGTTGGTGGTTGCTGATAAAACCGAGCAGGATTTCAGGCATTTAATCCGAGGTGAATGTCTGAAATTATTTCAAAAATAGACAATAATAATGAATGACCCCGGACTAGCTGTTCCCCGGCCGCTGGCATCCCTAGCTCCTGCATTTTCCTCCTGCTGCATATGGGAAAAGCGACCCGAATGACTGGAATGGAAACTACAGCTGCTCACTGCCCTCCTTAAAAGCTATGCCCTTGCACCCTCAGTGTATGTCTTCACCACACAGAAGATTGGCTCTGTCAGGGTTGAGCTCCTCCTCCTCCTCATCATCATCAATAACTGTGGGCTCAGCACCCGTTGGTGTCTGACGCCTCTCTTACTATTCCTTTCCATCTTTCCCTGTCCAATGAGGAATGGCTTAGTTTCTGTAGACTAGCTCTGCACCAATCTACTATATCATCTGTCCATTCTCTGTGGGGTCTGCCTCTCCTATTCGAACCATCCATTATGCCAAATACCAGGGTCTTGATTTTTCGTTCATTGTTCACTCTGCAAATATGTCCAAATTGTTGTGGCTTCCATTTTATAACCTTCTGCAGCAGGTTCTCTTTTGGCTGTATCTTTCTATATAATCCCTCATTGGTGACCTTCTGCATCCATTCTATTTTAAGAATCTTTCTATAACAACTCCTTTCGAATGCCAATATTCTTCTTTTTGAATGTTTTGTTATCACCCGTGTCTCACATCCATACAACATGCTGCTGAATACACACATTTTCAAGATGCTCAGCTTCATTCCTCAGCTAATAGCATTCCTTTGCTTTTCAAGATTTTATCCATCACCTTCAAAGGCATTCTTGCTTTCGCTATTCTAGCTGCTATTTCCTTCTTACAGTCTAGATCATATGTTATGTTGCTCCCCAAATATGTGAACTGCTCTACATTTTCTAGTTTAATACTATCTACTGTCAGGGATTTTTTATCCCTAGGACATTATTGCCCCCCCTGTGTCAGGGGAAACAAGCCTCTGGCACTGTAAAATCAATGCAGGTACATGGAAAATCTAAAGTCTCATAGGCTGCCATTTAGCAGCCTCCCTCAACGGTCACTCTGAGGCAGCTGGTTTCTCCAGTAACCTGAACTCATGAATAATTCATGAAGCCAGGTTTGAAATGGAGTCCTCCGATTGGCTGAGGGTGAAGGGTTTCCAGAACCTTCAGCCAAGAGGAGGACATGTTTGAAAACCTTGGCGTAGAATCATGAATATTAAAATCAGCTAATGAATAATCATGAGGACTCTCTATAAATTCTGGGTGGCCAGCTCAGTTGCTGGCCCTTCGGTATTGGGACAAGGACTCCACAGACTGTATACGGGAGTGTTGGCCAACAAGGTGTCCGCTGATCCTAAGGCCAGCTCAATAAGAGCGAAGGGCTGGAATCACTGCAGCACCTGCCTCTGGGTGGCGCTGAATCACCACGGCTGCAGCTCACCTCAGGGGCGGTGGGGCAGCTGAGAAGCGGCGCCTTCGCACCAGCGCCTCTCCGTACCCAAGCACCCTGCTTGCGTCTAGGAGCTCCAAGTGGGCTTTATGGCGTACTCACCGGGTGGCGAACTGGCCCGTGGCTCTGGCCACGGGTACTGCGTACCCGGTGAGGAAACCGGAAGCCCACCAATGCCATCTCGTCGCTACCGCTCCTTCGGCCACTCCATCGCCTGCATCCTGCTGCTGTGACAACCTACCCAGACTAGACAACCTATCTGAATTGAACCATTAACCGGACTGGACGTCATCATCTCATCGAGACACGTATCTTTACTAGGCCAGTGGCCGAGCCCGAGGCCTCATTCATCACAGAATTAGACACACACACACATTTTATTGAAAGACATTTTATATTTTTGTGGGTACCAGGACCCCAACAGGGGAACGGAGGGTCGCGACCTCCGTTGTGCTGTCCTTTGGCAGGAGGAGGGCAGAGCCTGGGGGTCTGACCCCTTAGGGCCGGGCCTAAAAAGCCCACTTCAATTAGACACACTTGATTAAACTTCATAGTTTTAGTTGGTTATAAGTACAGTATTTTTAGGTAGTTAAATATGCTTGTAATATACAGTAATGAATTTAATGTCATTAGGTATTACTACTATTACCCTATCCCTTTTCTTTTCTACCCTCATATTTTTCTCCCGAGTGGGTCAGAGACCCCGGGAAAGGGCTGGGGTTAAAACGGGGCTGACTTCGTCTGAGACCCGGCAGTGCCCACCACCAGCCACTTGGGCCAGGCGTAGCGCCCCGGCCCAGATCCCCTTACCTTCCCTCTTCCCTTTATCCACTAATCAAATTTTTCTTTCCAGTAAAATAAAAACAAGTACACAGGAGAGCATCAAGAAGTGTAATTTAGTGATTGTAAGTTAAGTTTAATTGTGTTGACAATAATGATAGTGTAGATTTATTCATGGTTATTCTTACTGTAGTTTAATAAATAATATATAATAGTTATTACTTGCTTCTCTGTGCCTGAGTCTCCCTCTCGCTGTCCAGACCTCTACCTGCCAGGGAAATAAAGTGTAAACCTCAGCACTTATATTGCCCCAGGAGTGACTGCGTTCTTCCCTTGCCTGGGGGTTGGTGGGATCACCCCCTCCCGGGGACCTTGGGTTCTGACGCCGGCTCACCCGCATACATTTGGCCATCTCTTGCGGGGCGTAACCAC
The DNA here is from genome assembly GCF_033958435.1 of Carettochelys insculpta. Classification (NCBI taxonomy): domain Eukaryota; kingdom Metazoa; phylum Chordata; order Testudines; family Carettochelyidae; genus Carettochelys; species Carettochelys insculpta. The sequence goes on from NC_134137.1 coordinate 156,708,314, forward strand.
CGGGCACTGTCATCTACATTGATCTTCCTTCCTATTTCCTTATTTCCAAATACCATTTTTTTTGTTTTACTGACGTTCATAATCAGTCCATACCCTTCCTTTCTTCATTTAGCACCTGCACCAGTTTCGCTAGCTTCACCTCACTTCCTCAGTGATAGCTATATCATCCGTGAACCTCAAGTTGTTAATGCTTTTCCCATGCACAGATCTCCCTTCTACCACTTCCTTGATCTTGTTCTTCGCTCTCTCTAGATGCATGGTGAAGATACTTGGCAATATCGGATCTCCTTGTCTTGTACCTCTACTTGTTTTAAACCAACTTCCCAACTCCCCGTATGTTCTCACCACTGCCTCCGCATTGTCATTGATATCCTTCAACAACCGTATCAGTCTGCTATCCACTCCATATGACTCCAACACCACCCAAGTCACTTTCTGATCTATACTGTCAAATGTCTTTTGAAAATCGACAAAGCAAGTGTATAGGTTCTTGTTCTTTTGTTGAGCTTTCTCTGCTATCAATCTTAGTGCCAATATCTGCTGTACGGTACTTCCATCTTTTCTGAACCCCGCTTGCTCATCTGCTATATGTTCTTCTAACTGCAATCTTAGTCTTTTCATCAGTATCATCATCAGCACCTTGCCTAGATGACTTGTTAGGGCAATCGTCCTGTAGTTCTTGCACTCCAATGTACTTCCTTTCTTGGGTATTGTCACTAGCACAGATCTTGTCCATTCCTTAGGCTCCTTCCCTTCTTTCCATGCTACATTACATAGTCAGTGTATTTCCTGAATCATGCTTTCTCTGCTGTATTTGATCATCTCTCCCGTGATCTTATCATTTCCAGGGCTCTAGTTCTTTAGTCGTTTCACTGCTTTTTCTACTTCCTCCTTCGAAATATTGGTCCTGCTCTCAGTGCTCAGTGGAGCTATCTCTTCCAGTTCTTCATCAGTCTCTCAGAGATGCTTGGGTCCAACTGTGCTGTGTATAGATCAATGCAATATCTCGTCCATTGCTGCACAGTCTTCTCCCTGTACATGAGCACATTTTCGTTCTCATCTTTGATTGCCATCTGCTTTGATTGCCATTTCTTATTAATAGTCCTAATCGCCTTATAAACCTCCCTGGTCTTACATTTGCCATAATACCTCTCTATATCTGCACATGGCTCCTCTAACCATTTCTCCTTATGCTTTCTGGCTGCTTTCCTTACCTTATTGCATTTCACACTATATTGTTGTTCCACCATCTCAGAAATATCTCTTCGGATCTTCAACGCTCTCTTCTCTTGAGCCAACTTCAGTGTCTCCTGAGTAATCAGTCCAGTTCTTATTGATCTTCTCTTCTTCTGGAACAGTCTGCTCAATTGCTTTTTCTATCGCCGTGGCTATCCCTGAGACTCTGTTATCTAGGTCTTTCTCTGTGGTGATATTCTTAATCTTCTCTTTGAGCGCTGCTCTGCATGCATTCCTTGTTTCTTCCTCACATAGCCTTGCCCCATCTCTTCTTTTCTTAAACTGTGTCTTACACTTTCTTTTGAGTTTTATCTTAATGTTTGCGATCACTAGACTGTGGTCTGAGTCTATGTCTGCTCCTTGGAAAGTTCGGTGCTGCTGTACTGATGTTACCCATCTTCTTTTTATCAAAATCATATCTATCATGTTGTTGGACTTCCCATCATTTGATCGCCATGTCCACTTCCTACAGTCCTTTTGTTGGAATCTCGTGTTGCAGATCACCATCTCATACTCCATAGCAAACTCTAGTAGTTTCTCATCTCGTTCGTTTCTTTCTCCATAACCTAACCTTCCCATGACTCTCTCCCAACCTTCATTATCTGTTCCAACCTGCACATTCCAATCTCCTCTGATGATTAACACATCTTTCTTCAGTATCTCCTCCACCGTCTTTGTCAAGTTTTTATAGAATAACCCAATCTCTTCCTCCTTACTGTCTGACATGGCTGCATACACCCCGTTTTTCTTCGAATCTCGCTGCCATCATTCTTGCACTCACTGGTTTGTATCCTAATAGTGCTCCTCTAGCTGTTTATGTAAGAAGGAATCCAACTCCTTGTTAGCCGATGGCCAAGGATGTTTGGTGAGGTGCCAGCTATGCCCGTTTTATACCATCCGTGACTTTAACTGCTAGGACACACTGTCCCTTCGCGGCGGGCAGCCCGGGCTAGGCTGATGGATGCCCCAAGGTCCTAAACACCCGTGACTTTAACTGCTAGAGCTCAGAGCCCCTTCGCAGTGGGCAGTCAACACTGACTGACAGGTGCCCCAATGGCAGCACTAAGAGCCTTTCCACACCCGTGACTTTAACTGCTAGAGCTCAGAGCCCCTTCGCAGTGGGCAGTCAGGATTGACTGACAGGCGCCCCAAGAGTTTGCCCCGTGGAGGCGGCACAACTCAACGCTAGGCTCTTAGGACTCTCACCTAATGTTAAGTGCCCTGTTGTTTTGGCTCCCTTGTGTTCCCAGCAATGCTAGTCTGAGAGGGGGCTGGCTGTCTGGCTACACTCCTGCTTCATGCTTCGTTTAGTTTCCTGACCAAATGACTTCGCAACTGCACATCTCTCCTGATCCCATCCAGCGCACCTCTGCCAGTCCAAGTATCTCGCATCGGTATCTCTCCATCTCCTTCTGAAGCAGCTCTAATTTTCCAGTTGCCCACAGTGTTTGGACGTTCCATGTTCCAATCAATAGCATATGTGTTAGCTGTAATTTTCTTTCGGTGGCCAACTTATCGACCCAACCCCAATCGCTCGATTGGTGTTGTGGACCTTGTTTATGTGGGTGACGTCCGAGCTGGCATCTTTCATCATTTGGTCATACTAGTATCAGATTTCATTTGTATTGTTTTTTCCAGGGCAGCACATTGACACCCATCTGACAAACCCTCTTCCTTCATGCAGGCTCGGGACTGGCATAGTGCCCGTAGAGGCTTCATGGCAGAGTTGTCAAGCTCCTGGGATTCGATTTTGTTTGCCTAGTAGTAATGTGTGAAATTGAAGTATCTGGGGTTGGTCCTCAATATTGCAAGCAGTTAGGGAGATTGATGGGAGAGTTTCTCCTTTCAACTTCCCTCAGTGAGGACAGCAAGATAAGTCGATTGCGGAAAAGTTGACTCTAGCTGTGCAATTGCCATAGCTAGAATTGTGTATTTACTATTGGCTTTAATGTCCACTGTAGAGCTGGCCTCAGGGGGCTCTGAGAGGAGGAGTGAGGAGTAATGCCAGGGCTCCCTGCACCTAGATCAGTTTCCCCATCTGGGCTGTGTAGGGGAGACCAACAGCTCCTTATGGTCGCTTCATAGCACAGCCCCAGGTAGAGAAAGTGGCTTGGATACATGAAGCGCTTGGTGTTGTTCTTCACTCCCCATCTCACAGTCTCCTGAGGGAGTGCATTGGAACCTGGGAGCGAGCAACATCTAGGTGTCACTGATTATGTCTCCTGCCCCCCTGCCCATTCCTCTGCCAGAAGGAAGCAAGGAGAAAGCTGGACACCCTTCCACATATCATGTCTCTGTGTTTGGGGAGCTCCTGGAAGCACACACTCTGTGATGCCACATGGCATCCCCGTGAGCTCAGTGGCCTGAATGTTTACCCAGGTATCCCATCCTTAAGCCCAGGCCTGCCTTTGGCAGCTGAAAAATCCACAGTAATGGGTCTGTTGATTTTTGAGAAGAGTCTCAGCTATTTTAAAGCGCTGCCTCTATGGCTTACCATAACTTACACTAGTACCACTAACTCCCCACCCCACCCACAAGCCCTGAGCTGCCTTGCCTGTCTGCTTCCCCCCACCTCACATGACTAGAGGGGCATCAAGGGGCTACCTCCCCTTGAATTGTAGCTTGAAATATGGGTGTGCTAAATGATCTGGTTCACCTTGTATTTGGTTGTGACACTTCAGATATATTTCCCAGATCTGAAGGAAGGCTCTGTGTCAGCCTGAGAACTTGTCTCTCTCACCAGCAGAAGTTGGTCTAATAAAAGATATTACCTCACTCACCTTGTCTCTCTACTCTCCTGGGCTGAACATAGTGTTACCACACCAGTACTATTGAAAATTCATGACCAGACAGCTGTCTGTGACTATGTGAAGGCTTCTGCTGTGTGGCAGACATGACCTATGGATAAAAAGAGATTCAGCTCAACAGTGCCAGAGGACTGACCGGAGGAATAATCCCCATTGTGAAACTGACACTGTGGCCTTCTGTCAAATCATGTAGGACAACATTTTCAAATGTGGGTGTCTCAAGTTAAGCACCTAAAGCTAAAGCCACTGATAAGTCAAAGCTTCCAGTGACTTCAGTCTGAACCATGAGTGCTCAGCATCTCTAAAGATCACTTTTGTGTAGATGCTTAACTATAATCAGGTGCTTAACTTCATTTACTCAAGTTTTGAAAATTGGTGGCCTTAAACTTTCTGTATCCCGTTTTCTGTCTCTGTAACCTGGGATACTACTTACCCATGTTACAAATGCCAACAATTATCACTACATCTCTGTGAAGTGCTGTGTAAGTTCTAAAACTCATCATTTCAAAACCAATGGGCCTATATGTAGAAGACAGGCAAAATTTGGCCATACCTGTCAAGATCCTCCATAAGAAGGGAGATAAATAATGGGAAAAAGATTAAGTTGCAAAACTTAGGCCAAACACGTGCTACAGGAGATGCATATTTGATATTTAAAATGCCCAATTATGTGTTGCTGGTGAGATCATAAGTAAAAGTGGAAACTTTATTATAGAGCTAAAGAAAATTAGCCGCTCAATGATCATTTAGCATTTTGATTGATGTCATCTATTCCTGCTCAGAGGACAATTGGACAACACAATGATTTAAGAGCTGATAGTGCACACTTGCATTCTGTTGTAATAATCAGACTTACACATTTACCCTAATTAGGAGCTCCAATGTGAGAAGTAAGTGAAAGTTCATATAACATCTGTAGCCAGACAGCCAGCCCCCTCTCAGACCAGCATTGCTGGGAACACAAGGGAGCCAAAACAACAGGGCACTTAACATAAATTCCAGCACAGCCTTTGAAGCTGTGAGAAGCACAGGTGTGCTGCTACAATGTGCCTCTGGGAACATATACAACGATTAGGCTCACAGCAGACAGAGAAGCTGTGACAGACATGGCTCTTAGCCCCTACTAAATAACGTGATGCACACACACCAACATCCTAGGTGGGAAAATATTTACCCTAATAAAAGGAATGTCCAGTAGTCGAAACTTATTGTTTCTCTCCCTTGCAAGTGTAAACTACTCTTGCGAGAGCTGGCGTCACCCAGACAGACCAGCCCCAATTTGGCATAAGAAAGGAGAAAGAGAATAAAGGAGTACAGAGGTATAAGTATGGGACCTACAGCACCATGATTTTTGAGTGCTTTTCACTATCTATCTGCTGGTCAGATAAGTGACAGCCTCCCAAGGCTTCTGCAGCTAAGAGGGTCTCTGAGCCTTGTCCCTTATTCGTCTTTCCACGGAATTGAGTGACCGATCCTGGCTTGGCACCGCTGGAATCGAGAGATGCAAGGAGGGTAAGAAGCACCCACACCTGATCTCCTATCTTTAGTGTACACATATTTTGAAATAGAGCTCTATACTTTGTTTTCTTTCTTTGGGATAGTGGCTTCAGTTTTGTAACTTGTTTGTGTGTGTAACATCTATACATTTAAATAAGTAGGCACTAGCAATTTTGTAACCACATGATTAAAATCTAGTTTAATAAATTTTGGGTAACCGTTTGTGCATAAGCCTGACTTGTTTCTCTGGTTTACTGTAAAACAGCCAACACAATTAAAGAACCTCAGCCATTTTGGCTATAAAGCCTGGCCATTAGGTGAGAGTCCTAAGAGCCTAGCGTTGAGTTGTGCCGCCTCCACGGGGCAAACTCTTGGGGCACCTGTCAGTCAATCCTGACTGCCCACTGCGAAGGAGCTCTGAGCTCTAGCAGTTAAAGTCACGGATGGTATAAAACGGGCATAGCTGGCACCTCACCAAACATCCTTGGCCATCGGCTAACAACATCACAACCTATAATAATAAATGTTGGCAGGAAAAGATGCAAAAGGACTGCAGAAAGACTGCATTGGTCCAGAAAATGGGCCAACTTGTATAGTGGAAGACCTGTGTTAAGATTATGAATACTAAACAAGAGAGGAGTAGAACCTGGAACCTAATTGAATCCCCCTCAGAGGTGACCACTGTGAGGAGTCTATGGGGTGCACTGGCCAAGTGCCCCTGTCTTGCCCCCTTCCTGTCCCTGCTCCACACATTTCACCTGTGCTCTGCTCATGCCCCACCACTTTCCTGCCCCTGCTCTGTCCATACCCCACCCTTTCCCTGCCCCTGCATGCCTCACCCTGCAGAAGCACTGTGTCACTGCCAGTGGGGTGCAGGGGCAGTATCCCCATACCTTAGCGCATGGTTTGGAGGAGTCAGCTTGTAACTGCATGAGGATTACCTTAATTCTAGTCACATCTAGGACAGTGATTCAATTTGTGGCCCACGGCAACTCACAAACTTTCTGAGTAGTGTCTGCTGTGGGATGCATCTTGTACCATATTCAGCCATTTACACGTGAGCAAAAAGGATGTAAAAACTACCAAATTAGAACAGACACATTTTATAACTACTCTGACTCCATGGCTGTGTCTACACGTGCCCCAAACTTCGAAATGGCCATGCAAATGGCCATTTCGAAGTTTACTAATGAAGCGCTGAAATGCATATTCAGCGCTTCATTAGCATGCGGGCGGCAGCGGCGCTTCGAAATTGACGAGCCTTGCCGCCGCGCGGCGCGTCCAGACGGGGCTCCTTTTCGAAAGGACGCCACCTTCTTCGAAGTCCCCTTATTCCCATGAGCTCACGGGAATAAGGGGACTTCGAAGTAGGTGGCGTGCTTTCGAAAAGGAGCCCCGTCTGGACGCGCCGCACGGCGGCAAGGCTCGTCAATTTCGAAGCGCCGCTGCCGCCCGCATGCTAATGAAGCGCTGAATATGCATTTCAGCGCTTCATTAGTAAACTTCGAAATGGCCATTTGCATGGCCATTTCGAAGTTTGGGGCACGTGTAGACGTAGCCCATAGGATGAAAGACTGGGGAGACTGAGGTTCTCTTTTTCCTGTGTATAAAATGTAGTAGTAGTACTTCCTTTATTGTGAGCATTGAACTGATAGATAGTGAATTGATAAGTAATGATTTGAAGCTGAAAACTATGAATTTGTGTAAGTAATAAAGAAGAAGATTATATCAACCTCTTGACTTCTCAAGACTCAAAGTTAACTTTTCTTTCTGTTCTAAATATTAAATAGCATCTTATAAAATATTACATGCAGGTGTGCACTGTGCGAAGGGCAAGACAACTGAGGGTCGTACTATAATATAAAGGAAAAAAGCTTATGGCACTGTTCTAATTTCATGGTTTTTCCCTAACGGATTAGTTTTCTGAATTCTTGCATCTTTATATTAGTGAGACAGTTAGACTAAAGAACACAATTAATCTCTTGTAGCTGGAAAAATAATACTTTTTATGACTTCCAAGCCGCGTCTACACAAGCCGGCTACTTCAAAGTAGTCATGCCAACTTCGAAATAGCGCCCGCCACGTCTACATGTGCGAGCGCTATTTCGAAGTTGAAATTGACGTACGGCAGCAAGACGTCGAAGTTGCTATCCCCATCAGGAGATGGGAATAGCGCCCTACTTCGATGTTGAGCGTCAAAGTCGGACACGTGTAAACGATCCGTGTCCTGCAACATTGAAAGAGCGGGGTCCACCATGGCAGCCATCAGCTGAGGGGATGAGAGACGCTCTCTCCAGCCCCTGAGCTCTATGGTCGCTGCATGCAGCAGCCCCTTAAAGCTCCCCGCCCCCTGCGTTCCTGTGTAGGAAGCTGAAAGTGTGTGCAGGCAGCAGCATTGCCATGCGGCGAGCCTGCACGCCTCGCAGCAGCCCCAACCCACCACCCTGCACTGATAGCTGCTAGGCAGCCCCCCAAGTGCCCCCAGGGCACCCCCCTAAGGGGAGCCCGGGCTCCCAGGCTGGCAGCGACCCTGGGAAGAGGCAGCGGGGCCCCTCCTGGACGGAGGCCGAGATCCGGGACCTGCTGGGACTCTGGGGTGAGGAGGAGGTGCTCCAGGTAATTGGGAGCAAGAGGCGGAACGCGGATGAGTTCGCTCGGCTGGCCGAGGGCCTGGCTGCCCGGGGTCACCCTGCCCACACTCCTGACCATGTCAGGAGTAAGGTTAAGGAGCTGCGGCAGGGTTACTCCCAGGCCTGGGATGCGGCCAGCCGATCTGGGGCTGTCCCCGCCACTTCCCCCTTTTACAGGGAGCTCAGGGCCATCCTGGGCCCCCGGTACACCTCCTCCCCCCCCTCCCCCAGCCACTCTTGACACCTCGGCTGACGAGCCCCAGCAAGCCCCGGAGACGGAGTCCGCCCCGGAGGCAAGCCCTGCACCCCAGGGGCCCCCCCAAGGAGCCCACCCCTGGGATGCTGGGGGAGGAGGAGGGGGAATCCTCCTCCAGCAATGGTGGGGGCTCCACATCGCCCTCCTGTCCCGGAGCTCCAGCAGGGCATCCGCCCAGTGGGTGTCCCCCGACCGTGGGAGCGGACCGTCAGGTATGTACCCCCCCGGTGCACACCCCCGGAGTTAAGGGGCGGGGACAAGAGACATGACCAGAGCCCTCCACATGCCCAGATGACCATGGCCCCAAGGACAGCAGTGGCATGTCCCTCAGAAGAGTGCACCAGCCCCTGCCCCCCAGCAGGACAGCGCTATGCCCCGTCCCTGGGGATGGGGGAAGCAGAACCTAGGGTCCCCCGGGGGGCGGGTGGGACACCCATGATCATCATCAGCATCTCCCGGGGACGGGGATGGGGAACCAGCAGCAGAGGGGTGGGGGGACAAGGGCCACGGGTCAGGGCCCACACTAATGGCTGTCTCCACTCTTCTTCCCCCGTGTTCCGCAGCTGCACCATGGAGGGCCCGGAGAGTGCCGGCGAGGTGTCTGTGGTCCCGGAGAGCCCACCAGGGCCCTCCCAGCAGGCCAGCCCCTCAGTGGAGCACCAACCAGCACCAGGACGAGGCCAATGGCGGAGCCACCAGAGGACGGCCACGGACCCCCAGCTACTTGCGACCCTCCGGCGTCAACTGGAGGCGTCAGAGCGGTGCCTGTGTGTGGAGGAGCAGTGGCTGGAGCTACAAGAGCGAGCGCTGGCCCGGCGCTAGGAGGCTTGGGGGGCCTTCATGCGGACCTTCGAGCGCATCGCGGAACACCTGACCCCCCATGCCGTGCCGCCCGCCGCTCTGCCCGCCACTCCGCCCGCCGCTCCGACTGCCGTCCCTCCACCATCCGCCACCCTGGGGCCTGCTGCCGAGGGGGACCTGGGGCCAGGAGACACCGGCCAGCCGTATCTGCCGGTTCGCCTGGCCCCCACCCAGCCTCGGCCAGGGCTCCGGCTGAGGCGAGGATCGCACCCTCCAACTCCAGGTGCTGGACATTAGGGGTGCGGGGCCGAGGACGTGCCCCCCTCCCTTTGTACATATCCCCCATTATTTGTATATAGTTTGTGTTGGACCCCTGTACTGTTCTGGTACCTGCCCCCCCATGTAAATAGTTCCCCCCTTTTTTATGTGTGTATATATATATATATATATATATATATATATCTTATGAATAAGAGATTGCACTGTTTGGTTTCAAACAACAGGTCCATTTATTTGCAAGAAAAGTCAGGGGGTGTGTGCTCTTGGGTGCTCTGTGGTGTGGGTGTGGGGGCAGGGAGTGTTGTGGAGGATGGCGGGGGGCAGTGGGGGGCCTGCCAGCGTTCACCCTGCAGCCTGGTCAAAATGGGCCCGCAGGGCCTCCTGGACCCGGATCCCCTGGGGGTCAACCTGGTGACTGGGGGCAGCAGGTGGCTGCACGTCGGCCCTGCCAGCCTCCACAGCCCAGCCCTGGAAGAAGGCCTCTCCCTTGCTCTCCACCAGGTTGTGGAGTGCACTGCACGTGCCCACAACCTGGGGGATGTTGGTGGGGCCCGCATCCAGGTGGGTGAGGAGACACCTCCAGTGCCCTTGAGGCGGCCGAAAGGGCGCTCGACCACCTGGCGTGCATGGTTCAACCGCGTGTTGAACTGCTCCTGGCTGGCTGTGAGATGGCCCGTGTCAGGGTGCATGAGCCAGGGCCGGAGGGGGTATGCCGCATCTGCGACGATGCAGAGGGGCATGGTGGTGTCCCCCACAGGGATCTCCCGCTGGGGATGTAGGTCCCCGCCTCCAGCTGGCAGCACAGGCCCAAATTTCTGAACACCCGGGCGTCGTGGGTGCTGCCAGGCCAGCCAACATAAATGTCCAGGAAGCGGCCCCGGCTGTCCACCAAGGCCTGGAGGACCACCGAATGGTAGCCCTTCCTGTTGAGGAAGCGTCCTCCGCTGTGCTCCGGGGCACGGATGGGGATATGGGTCCCATCCAGAGCCCCAAAGCAATTTGGGAAGCCCAGGCTGGCAAACCCCGCGATGGCAGCATCCAGGTCCCCAAGCCGCACGAGCCTGTGGAGGAGCAGGGCATTGATTGCACGGACGACCTGCAGGGGAAGGACATGAGAGAGCTCCAGTGAGGGGTGTGCAGGGTGTGTCTGGCCCTCCACCCCAGGGCTCCCTCCCCCCTGCCCGGGTCCTCTTACCTCCATGAGGACAGCCTTGCCCACGCCAAACTGCTGACCTACGGATCGGTAGCTGTCTGGAGCGGCCAGCTTCCAGACAGCGATGCCGACCCATTTCTCAACCGTTAGGGCACGTCCCATGGAGGTGTCCTGGTGCCATAAGGCAGGGGTGAGCCACTGGCAGAGCTCCAGGAATGTCTGACGGCTCATGCAGAAATTCTGGAGCCAGCGGTCGTTGTCCCACTTGACGAGCACCAGCCGCTCCCACCAGTCTGTGCTCGTGGGGTAGGCTCCACAGCCGGTGGCGTGTGTGGCGGGCGGGGGGGGGGAGCAGAGAGCAGCAAGGTCTGGGGCTGCTTCCTCCTCCCCTGGGGGCAACTCCTCTTCCACGAATAAAAGGTGGTCAGCTGCCTCCTGCATAGCACTGAGCAGGGCAAGCACTGCTCCTGCAGGGGCGGGTGTGTGGACCTCTGGCGGCTGCTGCTGCTGCTGCTGCTGGGGGTCCATACTGCTTCGATGGGGTGTGCATGCCTGTGGCTCTGCAGACCGCGTGCTGTGCAGGCTGTGTGTATCTGGGAGAGGCCCTTTAAGGGAGCGGCTAGCTGTTGCCCCGGAAGTGCTAGTTCGCCCTGTGACCCTGTCTGCAGCTGTTCTGGCACCCTTATTTCGATGTGGGCTGCTTTGGCGTGTAGCCGCTCCCCTGCAGCGCCTACTTCAATGTAGTGCTGGCACCAGCCCTGGAGGACGTGTAGACGCTATTCGTCGAAATAGCTTATTTCAATTTCGCTACATTGAAATGAGCTATTTCGATGTAGCATCCCCGTGTAGACGTAGCTCCACAGTGAGAACCCAAATTGCTAATTTAGTATTTCTTCTTAAAAAAACCCCAAACCCACTTACATTTGTGTTTAAGGCTGATTGAAACCAATAGGATTTAAGTATATGCTTAAGTGCTTTCTTGAATTGGATAAAGATTTGGCTTTAAAGTTTTTAAAATAAAGCAAAAATATTCCTGGACTATGCATGGACATTTATTTTCCCTGTGAGGAAGACAAAGAAGGTAACATTTTAAAAATTTGAATATCCACAAACATACAATGAATTTATTTTTATTTGAATAGTGGCAAAATTGTAATAACCTCACCTGGAACTTATCAAGTCCCCATTCTCTACGAGGCTATTTCTCCGGTACACTAGCACCTTGATCCTTCAAACATGCACATGATTAGAGTTAATCATATGAATGTGTACAGGATTGGAGTCCCTGTTCAGTGCACAGGACAAATCTAGTTTGAGTGGAAGCCTCATCCTATCTTAACATCTGTTAGGCTATGTCTACACTAGGACACAACGTCGAAGTAGCCTATTTTGAAGTAAGAACTTCGAAATCGGCTACTTTGACAATTATCGTCTACACATCCTCCAGGGCTGGCAAACGTCGACGTTCAATGTCGAAGTAGCGTCGGGGAACATCGAAAAGAGCCGCCCCAGAGGGAAACGCGGAGCATCCACACACACAAGTCCCCTCTTTCGAAATAAGGGGCCAGGAAAGCCCTTGAACCGGGTCACAGAGCACATTAGCCCTTCCGGGGCAGCTGCAAGCCGCTCCCTTAAAGGGCCCCTCCCAGACACACTTGGCCTGCACTGCATGAGCAGCCCTGCGTTGGTGATACAAGCCTCGCAGACCTTGAGCCTGCAGACAGGGACCTCCAGCAGCAGCTGGAAGCCCTACAAGCTGTCTCCTGCGGAGCAGGCGCCCTTCTAGATGTTGCCTGGGCAGCCACCCAGCAGATTCTGGAATGGGAGCCCTCCCCAGGAGCACCAGGAGATGCCCCCGACCATCGGGCCATCCTCGCCCTCTGCTGCCGGGTGCCCCACCGACTCTGGAGCTACCCCTCCAGCACAGAGTGGCGGGAGCACCTGGTTATGGGGGAATGGAATGATGACCAGTGGCTGTGGAACTTCTGCATGAGCCGGCAGACATTCATGGAGCTCTGCCAGTGGCTCACCCCCGCACTCAGGCACCGTGACACCCGCATGCGGCGCGCCCTCCCCGTCAAGAAGAGGGTCGCAATAGCTGTCTGGAAGCTGGCCACTCCAGACAGCTACCGCTCCGTGGGCCAGCACTTTGGAGTGGGAAAGGCCACAGTTGGGGCTGTCCTCATGGAGGTAAGGAGGCCTGGGGCTGAACTCTCTGCTGGGGAGGGGGGCCTGGGTGAGCAGGGCCTGGGTGAGGGGGGCCTCAAGAGGGGGGCTTGGGTGAGGGGGGCCTGGATGAGGGGGTCACACTCTGCAAACCCTCACAGGCACCCGTGTTCCCTCCCCACAGGTGGTGCGTGCACTCAATGCCCTGCTGCTGAAGAGGGTTGTCCGAGTTGGGGACCCGGAGGCAGCCATCGAGGGATTCGCCACCATGGGATTCCCCAACTGCTTCGGAGCCCTTGATGGGACCCACATCCCCATCTGTGCCCCAGATCACAGCGGTGGCCGCTATGTCAACAGGAAGGGCTACCACTCTGTGGTCCTGCAGGCCATGGTCGACAGCCGTGGCCGCTTCCAGGACATCTACATGGGCTGGCCCGACTCTACCCACGATGCCCATGTTTTCGGGAATTCAGGACTATGCCGCCAACTGCAAGTGGGGACCTACATACCACCCTCTGGGGCATACCACCACTGTACCCCTCTGCCTTGTGGCAGATGTGGTATACCCCACCCCCCGCAAGCCCTGGCTTATGCGGCCCTATACAGGCCACCTCTCTGACCGCCAGGAGCGCGACAACACCCGCCTCAACCATGCCCGACAAGTGGTCAAGCGAGCCTTCGGGTGCCTGAAAGGCTGCTGGCATTGCCTCCTGGCACGCCTAGATCTGGGCGTCCCAAACATCCCCCCAGGTTGTGGGGGGGCCTGCTGCACACTCCACAACCTGGTGGAAAGCAAGGCGGAGGCCTTCATGCAGGGCTGGGCACAGGAGGCCGCAACAGCCTACCCTCAGCCAGCTGCCGCCCCGAGCTGCCAGGCCCACCAGGACGGGGTCCGGGTCCGGGAGGCCCTAAGGGAGTACTTTCACCACAGGGCCCAGTGAGTGACCCCCCCACCCCCGGCCACCCTGCCCCAGCACCCACACCTCACCCTCACCAAAAGCACACGGGACACAGGTTTTGGGAAAAATAAAACTGTCATTATTTACAAGAAAAACAAAAATGTCACCTCTCTTTGGCAAATAAATAATAATATTAGCAAAAAGAACAGATTAATGAAAATAATAACGATGTTCAACTGGGGACAGCTCTACAAACTATAATGGGGGGGGGGTCAACTACAAATAACTATATACAAGGGTGGGGACAACTATTTACAGGGGGGAGATGTGGGCAGGCTACCCATCGGCCCATCTTTCTGGGGCGGGGGTAGAAGGCTGTGACCCCCGCCATGTCCAGCTGGCCGGTCCCCCTCTCAGCCGGGGTCCCCGGCGAGGCTGGCTGGGGGCCGGGAGCACGGGGAGGTATGGCCGAGGTGGGTCCATGGCCCCAGGTGGCTCCTGCTCTGAGGACCTGGTGGGTGGGGCAGCAGGCGGGACAACAGCAGGCAGGACATCAGCGGGCGGGGCAGTGGGGAGGGCAGGACGGAGGACATCGTGGGGAGGCAGATGGGCCACCAGCTCCTCAAGGGTATCGGCCACCCGGTTAAAGGTGGCCATGAACTCGCGCCAGGCCTCCCGGCACCAGGCGGCCTCCTGCTCCTCGAATTGGAGCCTCCGCTCCATGAGGTCCGCCTGGCGCCGGAGAGCAGCAGCCACCTCCGGGTTGTAGGTGGTGGTGGTGCGGCGGTGTCGTCCCCAGGAGTGGACCCGGACTGGGGCAGGCGGTGTCCCTGACAGCTGGTGCTCCGGTGGTCTGGGAGGGCTGTCGGGGACGACAGATGGTGCAGCTGCAGAAATGGGGGAAAGGGAGAAGGGAGGCCATGAGAACCCAGTCTTGACCCCATGGCCCACCCCCCATCCCCCCAAGGGCCTGTGTCCCCTCCCCATCCATCCCCCATTGGTGCATGCAGTGATCCTGTGGGTGGCCCCCTCCAGTGGCCCTCCCCTCTCCTCTCCCACTGGGGGTTGGGTATGGCACTGTCCATGGGTGGAGGTGCTGCTGGGCACTGGTGGCTGTGGCACCGTCCCTGTGCTGTGGACTGCCCAGGCCATGTCAGGCTGGGGTGTTGTGGGGGGCCCCCGGTCAAGTGGTGCCCCCACCCCATGCTCAGGGAGTCTCTGCCCTGTGGGGTACATACCTGATGGTGCACTGCCAGGCTCCAGAGATGCCCATGAGGCAGACACCCGGCTGGAGCTGTGGGACGGCACGTCCAGCACCAGCTCCCCCTCCTCACTGGACCACTCTGTGGCTGGGGTGGAGGGTCCCGGCTGTAGGCGTCGGGGGGCAGGGCTGGCCTCTGGTCCTGACCCTGTCTCCGAGGCCGGCTGTGTCTTGTTGGCCATGGTGTCAAGGGTGGCTGGGGGGAAGGAGGTGCCCCGGGGGCCCAGGATAGCCCTGAGCTCCCGGTAATAGGGGCAAGCGGCGGGGACAGCCCCAGACCACCTGGCCGAATCTTGGGCCCAGGCGTAACCCTGCCGCAACTCCTTGACCTTGCTCCTGACATGGTCAGGAGTATGGGCAGGGTGACCCCGGGCAGCCAGGCCCTCGGCCAGCCTGGCGAATGCCTCCGTGTTCCACCACTTGCTCCCCATGATGTGCAGCACCTCCTCCTCCCCCCCAGAGCCCCAGCAGGTCTCAAAGCTCAGGATCAGTCCAGGAGGGGCTCCGCTTCCTACCCCGCTAGCTGGAGGCCTGGGAGCCCTGGGATGGCCCGGAGGGGGAGCTATGGGGGCGCTCTGGAGGCTGGCTGGCTGCCGTGATGTCCCTCTGGAGCCGTGTCTACACGTGCACGCTACTTCGAAGTTACATGTGTCGGGCTACACGTGTCGGGCGCTATTTCAAAGATAACTTCGACGTTAGGCGGCGAGACGTCGAAGCCGCTATCCTCATCAGGAGATAGGAATAGCGCCCTACTTCGACGTCCAACGTCGAAGTAGGGACCGTGTAGTCGTTGCGCGTCCCCCAACGTCGAAATTGCGGGGTCCTCCATGGCGGCCATCAGCTGAGGGGTTGAGAGACGCTCTCTCCAGTCCCTCAGCTCAATGGTGGCCATGTGGAGCGGCCCCTTAAAGGTCCCCTCCCCCTCCCTTCCTGTGCAGAAAGCTGAGGGAACGTGCAGGTGGCAGCCTAGACACACGGCCAGCCTGCACGTCCCTCAGCCACCCAGAACAGGGCCAGCACCTGCCATGGCTGCCCAGCAGCCCCACCAGCGCCCCCAGGGCAGCACCCCCCAGGGGAGCCAGAGCAGCCAGGCCAGCTAGCCCGGCAGCCAGGCTGGCAAGCGGCAGCGGGGCCCCTCCTGGACAGAGGCCGAGCTGCAGGACCTGCTGGGGCTCTGGAGCGAGAAGGAGGTACTCCAGGTAATGGGGAGCAAGAGGCAGAACGCGGATGCGTTCGCTCGGCTGGCCGAGGGCCTGGCCGCCCGGGGTCACCCTGCCCGCACTCTTGACCATGTCAGGAGTAAGGTTAAGGAGCTGCGGCAGGGTTACGCCCGGGCCAGGGATGCGGCCAGCCGATCTGGGGCCGCCCCCGTCACTTGCCTCTTTTACAGGGAGCTCAGGGACATCCTGGGCCCCCGGCACACCTCCTCCCCTCCGGCCACCCTTGATACCTTGGCCGACGAACCCCAGCAGGCCCTGCAGCCGGAGTCCGTCCCGGAGGTAAGCCCCGCACTCTGGGGGCCCCCCCTGGAGCCCACCCCCGGGACATCGCGGCAGGAGGGGGAGGAGGAGGAGGATGGGGGGCTCCTCCTCTGCAGAGTCCGGGCTGCAGATCCTTCTCCCACCCTCCCGGAGCAGCAGCCGGGTGTCCGCCCCCCCAGGGATCTCCGGACCGTGGGAGTGGACCGACAGGTATGTACCCCCCTCTGGTGTACACCCCCGGGGTTGAGGGGCAGGGGTAATAGATATGTGCCCAGGGCCCCCCACATACCCACATGGCCATGGCCCCAAGGACAGCAGGGCCATGTCCCTCACAGCAGTGCATCAGCCCCTGCCCCCACCCCCCACACGACAGTGCCATGGCCCATCCCCGGGGCAGGGGGGAGCGGAACCTCGAGGGTCCCCCGGGAGGAGGGGGTGGGACACTCCGCAGCAACAGCAGCAGCAACAGCAGCAGCAGCAGCATGTGATGGAGTGGGGGGAGTGCAAAAGGGAGACTCAGGCTAGATATGAGCAACAAGCTGAATAGCTCCCAGGGGCAAAGGATGATCCTGGGGCTACAGCTGGCAGGTGACATCTCTGCCCTGAACAAAGAGGAGGGAGGAGCCGAGCTGGCTTTGAATCGGGGCGGGGGCCGCAGGTAGAGGCTAGGGGAAGGGAGAGCTGGAAGGCAGCCAGCCTGAGGAGGGGGAAAGCCACACCCCAGAGGGGCACCCCTTGGGGTCTTCTCCCCAGTACGGGTTGGAAGGACTGTCTCTGACTGCTGTGCGGTCACTCCCGAGAGAAACCGGGCATCTGTGGCCTAAGAAACCTCTCCTGTCAGACCCTGCTGAGTGAAGTGAGAGTCACTCCCGCCAGGGGACGGGGTGCAGTGCAGGGGGACCCCTGAACCCCATCCATCCCAGTAGCATCTCCCGGGGACAGGGATGGGGAACCTGCAGCACAGGGGTGGGGGGACAAGGGTCACGGCTCGGGGCCCACACTAATGCCTGTCTCCATTCTTCTTCCCCCGCTCCTCCTGTGTTCCGCAGCTGCACCATCGGAAGGACCGGAAGAGAGCGCCGGCGAGGCATCAGTGGTCCCGGACTCCCCTCCGGGGCCATCGCTCCAGGCAAGCCCCTCGGCCGAGGACCGACCTGCCCCACGGCGGGCTAGATGGCGGACCCCGCAACAGCACCCGACGGCGACGGACCCCCAGCTGCTGGCCATCCATTGTCGGCAGCTGGAGGTCGCGGAGCTGCGCCTGCGGGTGGACCAACGCCGCCTGGACCTGCAGGAGTGGGCGCTGGCCTGGCGCCAAGAGGCATGGGGGGCCTACATGGAGACATTCAACCGTCTTGTGGACTGCCTGGCCCCCCATGCCGCGCCGGCCGCCGCTGCGCCCGCCCTGCCTGCTCCACCCGCCGCACCACCTGCTGCTCCACACGTCGCCGTCCCGTCCGCCGTTGCCCTGCCACCCACCACCGAGGGCTGGACCGCCGAGGGACACCTGAGGCCAGCTGAGACTCGCCAGTCATATCTTCCGGTCCGCCCGGCCCCCAGCCAGCCCCGGACAGGGCTGTGGCCGTGGCGGGGCTCCCGGCCACCCACCCCGTGCCGGACTTTAGGGGCGTGGGGCCCGGGACATGGCACACCCCCCTTGTATATAGTTATATATGTCCAAAAAGAGGATTGTTATGGACCCATTTCATTTATATTTGTGCCCCCGCTTTGCCCCGTCACCCCCATGTAAATAGTTCTCCCCTTCCTTATCATCCCTGGTTTTCTTTTTATTGACCACGTCTCCGTTATGTGCAATCCTTTTTATTATTGTTTTATTTGTACAGAATACTTTTGTTAGAAGAGGTCTTGTATATAGTTTGTTCTTGTTTTAATTATAGTTAAAGAAAAAAAGTTCTAAAAGAAAAACCACTTTAAGTTCAGCCACAAGTGCGTGCTGTCATTTGTCCAGGAAAAGTGCGTGTGTGTGGGGGGGTGCTCCGTGGTGTGGGCGTAGGGGCAGGGAGTGTTGTGGAGGAAGGGGTGGGCAGTGGGGGGCCTGGCAGAGTTCACCCCGCGGCCTCATCATCGAAGTGGGCCCGCAGGTCCTCCTGGAGCCGGGTCCCTTCGGGGTCCACCTGGCGACTGGGGGCAGCGGGTGGCTGCAGGTCGGCCCTGCCGGCCTCCACAGCCCAGCCCTGATAAAAGGTCTCCCCCTTGCTCTCCACCAAATTGTGCAGGGCGCAGCAGGCACCCACAATCTGGGGGATGTTGGTGGGACCCGCATCCAGGCGTGTGAGGAGACATCTCCAGCGTCCTTTCAGGCGGCCAAATGAGCGCTCCACCACCTGGCCCGTGTGGTTCAGGCGCTGGTTGAAGCGCTCCTGGCTGGCGGAGAGATGGCCCGTGTAGGGGTGCATGAGCCAGGGCCGGAGTGGGTACGCCGCATCTGCGATGATGCAGAGGGGCATGGTGGTGTCCCCCACAGGGATCTCCCGCTGGGGGATGTAGGTCCCCAGCTCCAGCCGGTGGCACAGGACCGAGTTCCGGAAAACCTGGGCGTCGTGGGTGCTGCCAGGCCAGCCCACGTAAATGTCCTGGAAACGGCCCCGGCTGTCCACCAAGGCCTGGAGGACCACAGAATGGTAGCCCTTGCGATTCATGTAGCGTCCTCCACTGTGATGCAGGGCGCGGATGGGGATGTGAGTCCCATCCAGAGCCCCAAAGCAATTGGGGAAGCCCAGCGTGGCAAAGGCCTCGATGGTGGCATCTGGGTCCCCCAGCCTCACGAGCCTGTGCAGGAGCATGGCGTTGATGGCACGCACAACCTGCAAGGAAAGCACATTGGAGAGCACCAATGAGGGGTAAGCAGGGTGTGCGTGGCCCTGCCCTGCCCTCCCCCACCCTGCCCTCCCCTCCCCTGCCCTGCGCTGCCCTGCCCTGCCCTCCTCTGCCCGGGCCCCTCTCCCCTGCCCTGCCCTTCCCCCGTGGGTCCTCTTACCTCCATGAGGACAGCCCCGACGGTGGCCTTGCCGACACCAAACTGCTGTCCCACGGATCGGTAGCTATCTGGAGTGGCCAGCTTCCAGACAGCGATGCAGACCCGTTTCTCCACAGGGAGGGCACGCCACATGGCAGTGTCCTGGTGCCTGAGTGCGGGGGTGAGCCACTGGCACAGCTCCATAAATGTCTGCCGGCTCATCCTGAAGTTCCTGAGCCAGCGGTCGTCGTCCCACTCCTCAAGCACCAGCCGCTCCCACCAGTCGGTGCTGGTGGGGTAGCTCCACAGGCGGCGGCGTGTGAGGCGGGGGTGGGGCGGGGTGCTGCAAGGTTGGGGGTTGAGCCCTGCTGCCCTGGGGGCAGCTCCTCCTCCGGTGTAGCAAGGAGGTGCTCAGCTGCCTCCCGCATGGCATGGATCAGGGCGAGCCCTGCTCCTGCCGGGAGGGCTGGGTGGACCTCTGGCTGCTGCTGCTGCTGGGGGTCCATGACTGCGTCGCCCGGGGTCTGTGTGCCTATGGCTTCTCAGACCGCGTGCTGTGCAGGCTGAGTGTGTCTGGGAGGGGCCCTTTAAGGGAGCGGCTAGCTGTTGCCCCGGAAGCACTAGTCCACCCTGTGACCCTGTCTGCAGCTGTTCCTGGCACCCTTATTTCGATGTGTGCTACTTTGGTGTGTAGACGTTCCCTCGCAGCGCCTATTTCGATGTGGTGCTGCGCAACGTCGAAGTTGAACGTCGACGTTGCCGGCCCTGGAGGACGTGTAGACGTTATTCATCGAAATAGGCTATTTCAATGTCTCCAAATCAAAATAAGCTACTTCGATGTAGGCTTCACGTGTAGACGTAGCTTGGCAGTGCAGGGACACCACATGGCAGGGCTGCTGCGTGCACGCTGCCAGCTTCCTGCTACAGGGTTTCTGGGTCCCTGCAGCTTTAAGAGCCGCTGAGTGCAGAGACCATAGAGCCCCGCAGGGGCTGGACAGAGTGTCTCAACCCCTCAGCTGATTGCCGCCATGGAGGACTCTGCTGTTTCGAAGTAGCGGTACACGGATCGTCTACACACACCCTACTTCGACGTTCAATGTCAAAGTAGGGCGCTTTTCCCATCTTCTGATGGGAATAGCGATTTCGTCGTCTGGCCGCTTAATGTTGATTTCAACATCAAAATAGCACCCGGCGCGTGTAGATGCGACGGGTGCTATTTCGACGTTGTGCCGGCTACTTTGAAGTAGCCAGCTAGTGTAGACGTAGCCTTATTCTGACATCTTGCCATCCCTATATGGATTGCCATTCAGGATGCTTAGGCTATGTCAAGATTGAAGAGTTTTGTCTGCAAAAGACACACAAATTGCACAGTAACAGAGAGGAAGCCATGCTAGTCTATACACTATCAAAACAAAAAGCAGTCAAGTAGCACTTTAAAGACTAGCAAAAAGGTTGCACAGTGTATTTGCATATCACCTGCTGACAATTCTGTCAGGAGAGGCTTTCCTGACATTTGGCCTGTCCACACAGGGGCAACTGTCAGGAACCTCCACTTTACCAACACATTCCTTCTTCCTTACGGAGGATGACTGGGATGTCAGCAGAAGGCTCCCAGAGTGGCAGACCTCTGGACTCTCAACAGAAGCCTGCAATCTAGACATAGCCTTAATGACATCCATCCATTTCCCTCGCCTTTTTGTCTTCCTCAGCCTCACAATCCAAGTAGCTCCCAAAATTGCTTTCAAATATGAAAATTCAAATATACCCTGGAGAGGGGAGACATAAATATCTCTTGGATATTAAAATTATTTCATTATTGAGGAAATCAGCTAGAAGTGACAAAGGCCAGAAAAAATATGAACAATTCTGAAATCTGCACAGAAATAACACAAAAGGCGAAGTGGTGAAATGGTTAAAGACACAAACTACCTTTGAAACAAATATTTCTTACAAAATTATTGTAGGCACACTAAGATTTGGGGTGAAAATTTGACTGAAGTCAATGGAAGCTTTGGAATGTGGCTTTTCAGAAAGAAAAAGTAAAGAAACTTCTAAAAATATTTGGCTAGCCTAAGGTATTGTGGCACAGGCAGGTTGATTTGGATGATGTGACACTACCAAGACAGCTGGGTTCCATCTCAGGTCTGTCATTGATGTGCTTTGTGACCACAGGCAAATTATCTTCCTTTCTCTTCTCATGCTCTGCCTGTCTTACCTGTTTAGATGAAGAGTCCTTGCAATTTGCAACTGGAATTTTTTCTTAGAAGGTGTTTATACAGTGCCTAACACAAAGGGACACTGGTCACAGTGGACTCCTGTGACATAATAACATAGATAATGCTTCCTTTGTGTCAGCACACACTGACAATAGTCCTTTGATAGGAGGGCTCTAAAAGAGGGTGTTAGACTAGAAATGGAGCAGTCTTCTCCCTTATCATCATCATCAACACCCACGAGCTCAGCGCCTGTTGGTGTCTGATGCCTCCCTCACTGTTTGCTTTCATCTTTCCCATCCAGTGCAGAGTGGCTTAGTTTCTAGTTTTTAAGTTTCTTAGTTTTTAGACTAACCCCACACCAGTCTACTATATTAGCTACCCATTCTCTGTGGGGGTCTGACTCTCCTATTTGAGCCATCCATTATGCTGAATACCAGGGTTTTGACTTTGTGCTAGTCGTTCATTCTGCAGGTATGCCCGAATAGCCGTGTCTTCTCCCTGCACATCAATACATTATGATTTTTTGTGAAAGAACAGGCTGCATCTTAAATTCCAGGTATAGGCTCCAACATTTCATTTAATAGGTCAGTATACTGGTGTGTCCAACCTCCTCTCTCTCTACAACATCAGATGACCCAAATCCTTTCTCTCTTTTTTGTATTACATCAGGCTGTTCCCTTTCTTCCCCATAACATCATCTCAAGATTTCTGGTCCTTTGCTTCTGGCCCTCTAATTTATGCTTACTTTGATAATAAAGTCCTCAGATACCACTCTTATCAGTGCAGTTGCTGTTAATAGTGTCACTCTGGACTCAGTGACCTGCCAGTACTCAAAAGCCTTTTCGATTAGTGTGACTGACTAATAAAAACAGAAATATTTGTCACTTTTTGGTTCTTGAGAATCCTAATCTTTTGTGCATGTGGTGAGATTGCTTTACCATGGACACATGTCAGAGCTGTATGTGGACTTCTCTCTGTCCCTCAAAGCAGATTTTGCTGTAGTGTAGTCTTTCAGGTGGATATTACTGTATGTTTAAGTGTGGAGATGGGCAGTATAACTAGGTGAGGTAGGCCGTGATTTCATTAGGAAAAACATTATTGAAGCCAAGTTATAGTCCTAGTGAAGCAGTTATAGTTTTTATCTATCTAAGCTGGTCAAGGCAACAAACCAAGGGGTGTGTGTGAAAGTTTTCTTTGAACAGCTAATATAAGTCAAAAACTACAACTTGTCTTATCCATATTAGAATTCTAACAAGGGTTACCCATGGATCACTGGAGATAGGAAGAACAGGTTAGAGAGACATCAATCAGGATGGTCTAGATCAGGTATGTGCAAAGTGGGGGCGTGACTCCCAGAGGGAGTGCGATGTTTTGTAAGGGGGGGCATGCAGCATGATCAACTCCTATCCCCCATGGCTTCTGCTGCCTCCCCAGCCCTCTGCTTCCTCCCAAGTGGCCTCCATCGCTGCCTTTGCCAAGGGAACACCCCACCCCCCTCGCTGGGCAATCAGAACGTGCAGAGGCCCTGAGTCAAGCAGTGGGGCCAAGCTGGCAAGTTCCCAGCTTGGAAAGATGGTCATATTGGTCCCCACAGACCATGCATGCTGGCCCCTGGGAATCCCTTGGCATACCAGTGAGGAGTTTTTTCTTTTATTTTCTTTTAAAATGAACACTTTATTAACAGATAGAAAGCTACAACATGGTAACTGCTCAGAAACAGATCTGATGGTATGATGTCCTTGGATCCTGCCCCAGTGGAGAAGGGAAGTCAGTTTCCATTAGCCCTTTCAGTCACTGGCCTCTTGGCTGAGACTACCAATAAGCTGATCAGATCTGACAGTGGTATGGGTTTTGTTTTGTGCTTGTTTGTTTTAAGTGGAAGTCACATTTTTCCAAGCTACTTTAATTCTTTGGCTCTAATAGCCTAGCCAGGGGTCCTGTCAATTCTTTCTCGTTAGAAATGCAATCTTCCTGGCCATCTCTGCAGTATAGATCCACTGGCACATCTCGTAGGTCTCCTGCTGCCTCTTGGGTTTCTCATGTTACTGGCTCCATTTCACATCCTCCTGCTGCTCCCCACTACCCTGTTCCCGAACATCCCACCCACTTCCTAAGCGCTACCCCCCGCATCCCTTCCTGTGGTCCTCCCATAGGTTGGGGGGCCCACAGCTAATTGCAGGGTCAAACAGTGGGGCCTGACGTAAAGTTTCCTCACCCCTGGTCTAGATGGTACTTGGTCTTCTTGTGAGGGCAGGGGACTGGGCTCGATGACCCCTTGAAGTCCCTTCCAGTTCTAGTGTTCCGTGATTCTATGATTAATATGGGTTAAAATACACCATTAATTGCAGATCACAAGACCCTTACAGTCTCTGTCTTTTGCACGGCAAAGGAGGTTCATTTTACATTGAGATGCTTAACTCCAGAATCAAGATCAATCTAGATGAAACATAGTTTTTACCTGGATGTAGCTAGTTGAGGTCAACCCACACTGCCACCTGGTGTTGACCACAACTCTCTATATCAAGGTAAAGCTAATAGTGCTTTGTCAGAACTGGTATTTCATACAATTAACCACTTCTCTGAAAAAAACACATTTTTTTTGCAGTGAATATGTCTCCTATTTCCCCATGTGGGGATGAACAGTGTGGCAGAGGCTGTTTTCTTCTGTGGTGGGGAAGGAGAGAACAAGAATTTTGTTGTTTTTTCATGTATTTTCCCCTGGTGTGGGTGTGGGTGTGAGTGTGACTGCCGGGCCTACGATGACAGTGTTTTCCCTTATGTGGGTTCTCATTTAGTGGTTCCCTGGGTGTGGAAATGAGTGTGGTTGCTGGGCCTATTGTAACCGTGTGTGCCTTTATGTGGGAGGGAGAGGCAAGGGGACATGTGAGTCTATATCCTTGTGGCAGGAAGGATACCAAGGGCATTGCTGTGTGTGTGTGAGACAGTCTCTCCACCTGTGCCACAAGGGGGACGCTGTTGCTGTGTGTGTTAGTCTCGGTGCCAGCAGGGCTACGCGGACAGTGCTGCTGTGCGTGTGCGTGTGCGTGTGCGTGTCAATCTCTCCCCTCGTGCCAGGAGGGACGACATGAAGGGTGTCCGCAGGGGGAAGGAGATGTCTGCGCGTGTCACTGACCCCAGGAGGGTCACGTGGAAGGTGTTGCTCTCATATGTGCGCGACAGACCGTCTCGGAATGTGCGTGTGCGTGTGCGCGCGACAGTCTCTCCCCTTGTGCCAGGCAGCACGAGGGACAGGCAGGCTGCCTGTGCGCGCGACGCTCCCTCCCGCTGCGTCAGGCCGGCGGTCCCGGCCGCAGCCCTCCCCTGTCAACCTCCCCGCGCTCCCCTCCCCGCCCCTGGCCGGAGCCAGGCGGCCGGGCCGGCTGGCGCATGCGCGCGGGGAGTGGCGGCGGCGGTGCCCGTGCCCGTGCCCGGCGCTGGCCGGCTGCCGGGCTATGCGCGCGCGTGCCCGCGCGCGTCAGGTGCCGTCGCTCCCTCGCTGCCCTGAGCCGGCGGGGCGGGCGGTGCCGGCCTCGCTGTTGCCCGGCATGACGCGGGGCGGCCGCGCTGCTGGCCCCGCTCGTCACTAGCCCGGCCGAGGCGCGGCGCATCATGCGGCTGTGCGGGGCGCTGCTGAAGAGCCCCATCCCCAGGCAGCTCGAGCACTACTCGCGCTTCTCCCCCTCGCCGCTCTCCATCAAGCAGTTCCTCGACTTCGGTGAGTGGCGGTGCCCGGGCACAGCCCCCCCCCTTCCGCCGGCCGTGTGCGTGGGGTGCGGGCGCCGAGCGGGGCGATGCCCAGGGGGCCGGGGCTCTCTCCTGGGCGGGGCTCTCTGCCTCGGAGGGGCCGCCGCCGCCGCGGGAGGCCGAGCGGGCTCCCTCTGCGCCGGGTTCCTGCCTCCCCCCGTAGCCACGGCGGCTTCATGCGCTGGTTTCTGGCTGCGCCCGTGTCCCTGCCTGCCCAGACGTCCGCAGGTCCCGGCTCGTGCTCTGGGCGAAGCGCTCAGGGGCCTGGCTCGGGCAGGATTGTTGCTGGTATTACGACCGAGGGACCTTGAGAGCTGGAAGGGCCACGATGAGCCACTGACGTTGAGCGTGCAGGAGGGAGAGAGGCGGCTTTTTCTGTCGCTGTGAACTGTCTTCGCAGCCGTGGCCGAGAGTTAGCCGGGCTAGCTCAGGTGCGAGCCCTCCAGCTCACTGTGAGGCGCACAGAGTGGCTGCATTTGCAGAATGGTGGCAGAGAGGTAGCTGTGTTAGTCTGTGTTCTAACAGAACAAACCAGCAGTGCTGTAGCACTTTAAAGACTAACAAACTAATTTAATAGCTTTTGTGGGACACTATCTGAAGAAGTGGGGCTGGGCCATGAAAACTCATCACCTAATAGATTATGTTGTCGGTCTTTAAACTGCAACTGGACTGCAGTTTTGTTTCGCATTTGCAGAGTGCTCCATCCTCACTGTATTACTTGGTCATCTCTGAGCACTTGTCACCTTTCCCGTGTGTGAACTCTGAAGTGTCTGTGGAGGAACAGGTCAGCAACATGTGTGACCCTGGGTTACAGGACCTGATACCTTAATGAGCAGGCTGTATTGTAGGCCACTGTTAGGTTAGTGAAAACAGTGCCTGTTTTCAAATTTCTTTAGAAACCATTTTCAGTGAATATGTTCAGTGCAAGTACTTGGTCACATGTACTGTGGCCTCAGGGAAAGCTCTCTTGCTCAGGGCTCAAAATTCTCTCCATGTCAGATGATAAGCACTGTTAGGGCCAAGAACTCCAGTGTCTTAAAGCACACTGAGAGAAGTTATATGGATAGCTTGATGCTTGATGTGGATCCTTACTAGGCTTTTGGAGGCTAGCAACTTTTGCAGTGCACCATATCTTTGGTAGCATACTGTCACTGAAGATCCTTGTAAAGAACTGGACAAGCCAAAGACAAGCACAGGGGCCAAGGCTTTTCAGGAATTCTGGAGATACGTTGTCAGAACTCACTGCTGTTCCACAGTTCATGCTAGTGAACACCTGCCAAGTCGACTGCTGATCATTTGGCATTTGACCTCTATACTTTCCTCCCTGACAACAAGAGTAAGGTAAGTTGATGGGAGTGTTTCTCCTGTTGACCCCAACCCTGCTGCGTAAACCCCACATTATGCAAGTAGTGCAGAGGTGGGCAATAATTTTTGTTGGGGGCTGCTACAAGATTTTGGTAAGTTGTCAAGGGCTACACTTTTCTATGGATGTGTGTCTGGGGTGGAGGCTGGATGCAGAAGGGAGTGCAGAGTATGAGACTGGCATGCAGGAGAGAAGGTGGGGTCTGAGAGGGAGTTTGAGGGAGGGGGAGGGCTGTGACTTGGGTAGACTATTGGGGTGCAGGGGAGGATTTTGGCATGGGGAGAGGTGTAGAAAGGGGTGCAGAGTCTGGGAGGAAGCTGGGGTGCTGGAGGGGATGGAGTGCCAGAGTTAGGTTCTGAATGGGAGGGCACTTACCTCAGTAGCTCCTGCCTAGCAGCACTCTCAGGCAGTCTTCCCTGCCTGCCAGCAGCCTCAGACCTCTCAAAACAACTGGCTATTCCACCTGGCTCTCTGGGCTGTGGGGAGAGGGGGAGGCTTTGGGTGGAGGTCTGCCACCTGCAAAATCTCTGATCTCCTGTTGGCTGGAAATCGGACAATGGGTGCTCAGAAATTGTGCTGCACAGCCTCCTGCCTCCAGAAAAATGTCTCAGCTCCCATTGTTCCCAGCGGGAGGCCCCTCTACATTCGCTGTAGTACCTAGAGAGACAGGGAGTAGCTAGCTGCTTTGAGCATCACTGCTTTGTGCTTCAGGGCAGGGCTGCAGGCCAGGTTAAAAGGTGTGGCAGGCCGGATCCACCCTGTCATAGCTGGAGTTCGTAACTTAGCTTGACTTCCTGCAGTAGTGTAGACATAAGTTTAGATAACTTTCACTCCTTTGGCTCTTGTATTTTCCAGGTAACTGTGGTCTTTCAGTCATCTTTTAGGTTTGATTTCTAATATGAAAGGTAAGGAAAGTCTGAGGGGGAAAAGAACATTTTAGGCCTTCTTCACACATAGTAAATATGTAAAATAAAGCGCAAAGCCATTTTTTCTTTTGAATTATTTTCTTTAAAGTAGACCCTGCTGTATCTCTGTTAGCTGAAATTCCCAGTAACAGAAATATTCATTATTTGAAGGGAAACTGTCAGGTACCCTAATAACTCCAGAATTGGGTTTGTGTAAATGGGGTTGGGAATAAAATGAAATAATGTAAAATACAAAATGTCTTGTTGAGACTTAAACATTTCTATGTTCTGTGTTTGCAATCCAAACAGTAAAGTATTACTTTGATACAATGGTTCTTTAGCTGCTTCTTTTTACACTTTTCTTGGATTTCCCTCTGCAGGCAACCCAGAAAGTCAAACCGACAACTCTGTTTTCATTGCTAGGTTGTGTGAGCAAAAAAAATGAGACAAAGTGGGTGAAATAATGTCTTTAATTGGACAAGTTTCTGTTGATGTGAGAGAGGGAGGTTTTAGATCTTACTAAGAGCTTTTCTTCAGGTTTGGAAGCTAACTCAGGCTATGTCTACACTACCAATTACTTCAGTATAATTTGTCACTCAAGTTGAATAATCCACATCCTGACTGACATAAGCACCAGTGTGGACAGCATTGTGATGGTCGGAGCACTTCCCTCACCACCATAGCTAGCATGTCTTCTGGAGGCAAGAGTGTTAAGCTGAAGGGACAACTGTTTTCCAACAGCTTAGTCCATGTCTATACTAGCTGTCTTACAGCATCACAGTTGTACTGATGGGTGCTGTGGTGTAAACTCAGTGTCACTGCAGAATGCAAAGTGACCTGAAGCAGAGTTCTGTGTAAGACTGAAAAACTTATCTTTCCCACCAGCAGTAGCTGGTCCTCAGGAGGTATTATCTCTCTCCCCCGGTCTCTCAAACATAAGGTGAAACAGCTTGTTCAGTATAAGTAATTCACCTCGAATGGTTCTTTGAAATGTGTGGTGAGTGGGGTACAGATTATAGTAAGCCATAAATGCGCTTTCTGTTCAGTCAATTAAATTTAGTGTCTAGCAAAATTATGAATTTAAGATCCTAAATTTGTCTTTTGAAAGTGTTGAAAGCAGATTTTCTTTGAGTATAAAGACTGAAGTCAGATGTTTACCTGATGTCAGAAGTGTTTACCTACTGTTTTTTTAATCTTTTAACTTTTTCCTGCAAGAGCTCATTTGTATCTCGCCTACCTTGTCTCTCTCATATCCTGAGACCAACAGGGCTACAACAACATGACATGGAAAAATAATGAAAATTAGATTTGGAAAGTACTACCCTTTTGTATATACAACATTAACAACCTGCACCCCACCATCAGTCTCAGCCTTGACCATTCCACACAAGAGATCCATTTCGTGGACACCACAGCACAAATCACCGATCACCAAATCAATACCACTCTTTACCAGAAACCCACTGACTGCTACACTTACCTACCTGCCTTCAGCTTCCATCCAGGACACATCACACGATCCATCGTTTATAGTTAAGCCTTTAGATAAAACTGCATGTGCTCTATTCCTACTGAGAGACCAAAAACTTCAAGATCTTCACCAGGCATTCATAAAATATAGTTACCCACCCAGGGAAGTGAAAAAAAACAGATTGACAGGGCCAGACAAATACACAGAAAACAGCTACATCTAGATAGGCATAAGAAGCTCAATAACAGAACATCACTTGTCATCACCGATAGCCCCCAATTCAAACCTCTCCAGCACGTTATCAATAATCTATACTGGAACATGATGCTGCGTTCTTGGAACTCTGGGTGAGAGACCTGTCCCTTTTCTACAGACAAGCTACCTAACCTCAGGAAATTTTCACTAGTAACGACAGGCCGTGCCACAGAAATATTAATCCTGGAACTTTCCCCTGTAAGAAACCCCATTGCCAACTCGGTCCACATATTTACTCTGGAGACGCTATCACTGGACCAAACCACACCAGTTACATGATCAGGAGCTAATATTCCTGTACTTCACGAATGTTATATATGTCATCATGTGCCAGCAATGCTCTTCTGCTATGTATATTGAACAAACTGGGCAATCACTTTGCTAAAGAATGAGTGAACACAAAACAGACATTAGGCATCTGGATGCGCACAGACCTGTCGGAGAGCATTTCAGTGGAGTAGGCCATAGCATTCATGACCTGAAGACCTGAATCCTAAAACAGAGACTTTAACACCAGATTACAAAGGGAGACAACACAGATAACAATTACCTTATGCATTACAAGGACAGTAATGGAGAGATAGCCGTGCTAGTTTATATACTATCAAAACAAAAAAGCAGTCCAGTAGCACTTTAAAGACTAACAAAATAATTTATTAGGTGATGAGCTTTCGTGGGACAGACCCACTTCTTCAGATCATAGTCGTACCAGAACAGACTCAATATTTAAGGCACAGAAAACCAAAAATAGTAATCAAAGTTGACAAATGTAGAGAGTTAATTCTTTGTCTTTGAGACAAAGAATTATTGGGCACAAGACAGACATAAAAAACACTCCCAATCCACAACCCGGTCAGCCACCAATTTAATGGAGTGGGCCATTCTGTTAATGACCTGAAAGTTTGCGTCTTACTGAAGAGGAATTTTCACAACAATTTCAAAAGAGAGGCTGCTGAACTCTTTCATATTCAAATTTGACACATTAACACATGGTTTGAGCCAGGATGGGAATTTTTTAGGTCATTATAGGGGCCTGTTTGCATACTTGGCTTAATCTAATACTTGACTTCCCCCTCCCACTTCTGCCCCTCCGCTCTGTGATTTACTCACCTTGATAATATTTTTCTGATTTGTCAACCTTGATTACTATTTTTGGTGTTCTCTGCCTTAAATATTGAGTCTGTTCTGGTACGGCTATGATCTGAAGAAGTGGGTCTGTCCCATGAAAGCTCATCACCTAGTAAATTATTTCGTTAATCTTTAAAGTGCTACTGGACTGCTTTTTTTTTTTTTTTTTTTTTTTACTATTACAAGGACAGTTTCCCCATATTTGATATTGATGGCGATCTCAGGCAACTCACTTAACTTTCAATAAGTCATTTTCTTCCCCCCTTTCCTTCTTTTGTTTCCCCCTCCTTCTGTCCTTTTTAGCTGATTCCTCAGTTTTCTTTTAATTTTTCCTATCTTTCTGTTAAATTCTCGTTGTGTCAATTTACATTTATCTAAATTTCCAGATCTGAAGAACTGGGTCTGTCCCACAGAAGCTCATCACCTAATAAATTTTGTTTGTCTTTAAAGTGCTACAGGACTGTTTTTTTGTTTTATTAACTTTTTTGGTTAAAATAACAGGTTTTTTCACCTTGATGCTGTCCTGTGTCCCTCTGTGAATTTTCCAAGTATTATATTTAACACTTTTGTTATTTAAAGGTTCTTCTTTGAGTGCTTGTTTTTTCCCTGTTCTACACTACAAGCTCATGTTGCTATAAATATGGTGGTCAGGATTTTCCTCCACCCTGATTAATGCAGTTATAATAACAAACTTCCAGTGTAGCTAGATCTGTGTGATGGGAACTCTTCTGTTGTCATTGTTACTGCCTCTCGGGGAGGGGAAGTATTTACGCCAAAGCTGATGAGAGAAGCTCTTGTTGGTTCACTAATTGTCTCTGAGGCTTTGTCTACATCGGGTGTGCAAAGTGTGTGTGTTTGGAGGGGCATGGATTTTCATAAAAGAGGGGCTCAGCATAATTGACCTCCCCCTCTCTCCCTGGGCCTCCGCTGCTTCTCCAGTGGCCATGGAGGCACAGACTGCTCCATATAAAAGTTGTAGTGGCTGAAGGAATTAATCACTTTCAAAGTGCTACTGGAAAGAGAATTTCAGAGCTAAAAGCCCCTGGAATACCACAGTGCCACCAGCTGGATTCAAGAGGCATGAACGAGAAAAGTGCAGTGAATACTAGTCTGTACAGTGCCTCTTACTACAGGTTTAACCCCTCCCGTCCGGCACCCTTGGGATCTGGACCACAGGAATTCAATATTGTCTAGTATGTTACCAACAGTTGCACTGCTTTCTGGGCTCTTACAAGACATTTGGGGTAAATAACAGCATACTCTTACACTGAACACAGAGCCAGGACTGGAGGCTTTATGGGACCACAGGAAACTTGGCCACGCCAATGGTAAGTGGTCATTTGGCTAACTAAAATCATGCTGGATTATGGACTTTTGCTGGATGAGAGTGTTCCGGATTAGAGAGGTTCAGCCTGTACAGAGAAAGAAGGCAGCCCTTAATATGACAAGTCTTACAATTTTTCCAAAAAAAAAAAAAGGTAAAAATTCTACTGCCATCTCATCATATGTTCTGGCTGTGGGAGAACTCAGAGTGAATCCCAAGATACGCAGGGATCAGCTCTATTGTCTCACAACACTGCACTGTAGGATATATACCCACAGTGCATTGTTCACACTATAGATCTGGGGTCAGCAACCTTTCTGAAGTGGACTGCTGCCATTTGACCTTTTGCTCTCTGTGCATCGCCTGAGTGCTGGTGATACTTTTTAAAGTTACTAACTGTTCTACTTACAACAGCTTCATTAGTAAATACATTAAGCAGCAGACCTTTACTGTTCAGGTGGTGTTGGTAGCATTAGCTGATCTTTTGTTAATCCACAGGTGGCATGGCTTTGAGCAAGCTCCCTGCTGCATGGGCGAGGGTGTGGGGCTGAGTTCCTGTTTCCTGTGCCAATGAAAATTGGCTCATGTGCTACTCTTACCACCCATGCCAGGGATTGCTGACCCTGCTATGGATGCTGCTACCCCCAGAGTGGACATGACCTGTAAACAGTGGGAGCAAGTGTGGACACTTACGGGAGATACTGGTTTAATCAACTTTTGGGTTTTGATATAAGTGAAGCTGACAATACTTCGTAGTTTAGAAATACACTTTATATAGACCAGTGACAGAGAGGTAGCTGTGTTAGTCTGCATTCTAACAAAACAAAAGAGCAGTCATGTAGCACTTTAAAGACTAACAAAATGATTTATTAGATGATGAGCTTTCGTGGGACAGAGAACAAGAAGTCCTGTGGCACTTTGTAGACTAACAGATATTTTGGAGCATAAGCTTTTGTGGGCAAAGACCCACTTTATCAGATGCATGGGGGGGTTTCAGAAGGGTATTTAAAGAGTGGGGTCCCAGAAAAACCATGAGTCAATTATGTGTTCATTTGTGGTGTGTATGAACCCAGTATACTGGAGATCAGAATAATTTAGCCAGGAGTATCCATTTGTGCTTTTCATGCCCTTGACCCTGCCCTCTTCACTAAATGAGGGCATAAAAGGGGCTGAGTGACCAACCAATCCTCAGTTTCTTCTTGTGTCTGGTGGTGCCAGCTAGCTAGATCTTGCACTTGTGCTCCTTCTTTTTATTCAAGTAATTTTTTATTGTAAGTAGCTCTGCACCATGCTATTAACTATTATTATTCAAGATGATACAGTGTTCTCTCACTCTTCAGTGATATATTAAGGCATTCCTCTAGCATTGAAATCTCTGCTCACCCATCATGGGTCCTCACTGTAGTACCTGCTTGGATGGGTCCTTCATTTAAACCATTAGCTTCATGTTTGTTAATTCTCCAGACTCTGAACTCCTGCTTTTCTCATGCATCTGATGAAGCAGGTCTTTGCCCACAAAAGCTTATTCTCCAAAGTATCTGTTAGCCTCTAAGGTGCCACAGGGCTACTTGTTGTTTTTGCTTTCTGTGTGACATTGATTTTGTACGCAGACTAGATGAATTACAGATCTTTGTGACTGGAACACCATAGAGTTTTGCACTGAGACAGCTTTACACTCAATCCATACCCTAAATTCCTCCAGAATAGTTTTGTTTTTCATTGAAATCAGTGCATGCCCTGACATGTTTTTTCTTTAATTGGAATTAATTCAAAGAGGGGCTGCTTTATTTCTTCTTCAGGCCCGAACTATTTTTTTTGGATGGCTTGTACAGTAACTTACTAAATTGTAACTACAATTATGGCAATTTTAGAGTTCAGTCAAGAAAAGTAGCTTGTTATCAAAAACCCATAATTAAGTCCTTTTGTGCTATTAGATTAGCAATTGAACTGGCTTGGCCAGTTATCCCAAACAAAGGAAACATTAGGGCAGAGGTCAGTAACTTTTGGCATGTGGCCCATTAAGGTAGTCCTCTGGTGTGCTGGAAGCAATGCAAGCTGCAGGAATGTGCTGTACGCCACTTCCAACAGATTCCATGGGTTGGGAATGGCAAACCCTGGCCACCAGGGGCTGTGGGGGACCACGCCTATGGGTAGCCAATGTAAACAAAAGTTCTTGTGGCCTGCCAGCAGATTAACTAATGGTCTGTATCCCAAAGGTTGCTGACCCATTTATTAGGGCATGGGTGAGCAAAGAAGCCGGGGGGAGGGTGTGAAATTTTGCAAGTGGGGGACAACATGATTGGCTGCTAGGTCTCAGGCTTCTCCATCTCATTAAAATTGTTGAAATATATTACTGTTTTTATGTGTGTGTAATCACATTTATATATCGGTTCATAAAGTTCGTACATTCTACATAATTTTCTTACATAAGCCAAACTGTTTTTTTTCTTCATATGAACATAACTGAAGTTTCCATTTTTTGGATTACATCAGGCAGGTTGGAGTGGGCGGCCCTGCTAATTTCAGGGCTGAAAAGTGGGGCCTGATGTAAAAAGTTCGTTCATGCCTGCGTTAGGGTATAGTTCAGCATTACTACATTTTGAGATGGATTCTGCAGCTATGAGATGAAATTTAAATTCAGTTGTGTTTAAATTTATATGTAATATGGTTAACTAACTAAAATATTTAAGTTTCAGAGGGGTAGCCGAATTAGTTTGTATCTTCAATAACAGCAAGAAGTCCTGTAGCACCTTATAGACTAACAGATAGTTTGGAGCATAAGCTTTCATGGGCAAAATCTTGCTTCGTCATATGCATGAGTGGGGGGGTTCCAGAGAAGGGTCTAAATATATAGGCTCGTGAAAATATTTAACTTTTCATTTAAAAAGTACACTCATCCCTAACTGTACAAGTACAATTAGTTCCCAAAGTTCTCCTTGTAGGCAAAAACTCATAAAGGTGGCACTAAATTCCCATTAAAATACACGTAAAAGTCTTCAATTTGTTCCAAGTGCTTTTAACTTGACATAAACCATTTGAGTTTAGGTATTTTTCTGATGTATCTGAATAGTTTGGCATCAGAAGTAGGATGTAGTGTATGTGTGTAGAGCAGGGATTCCCAACCTATGGGTTGGGACCCAAACATGGGTCCCATTAAATTTATTAAAGGTTGACAGCTGGGGAGTTTCCAGCTGCATGTGGCTGTTAAAGAAGCCATTTGCAGTTTCTTAATACTGCTGCCTCAGGCAGATAGCTATCAATAGCGAGAACTGCTGGAGATGGCAGCTATCTCTATCACTAGGGACAGCAGTTACCTTATGCCTAGGTGCTGAAACCTTAACACTTAAGTGCTGGAAGCAGGAGTGCTGGGGGAGCCACCCAGCCTAGCAGCCCCAGTGAAGAGGCTGTGCGAGGAGGAGTGTTTAAGACTGGGGTTGTTGAGGGTTTGGGGGGGTTGTCTGACTGGGGGAAGTTTGGGGCTGCTGCGGAGGTGTAAAGCTGGGTGCAGTTTGGGGCTACTGGGGGAGTGTAAGGCTGGAGGAGGTTTGGGGCTGCTGGGTAGGTTTAAGGCTGGAGGCAGTTTGGGACCGGTGAAGCAGTTAAAACCTGGTCAAGGGTGAGGACAGTGGGGTTGGAGGGCCTAATACAGTAAACCCTGGAGTTACGCAGGTGTTGTTCCTGCAACCCCTGCATAACTCAAATTTTCCTGCAAGGGGAGTGGAGCCAGGAACCGCCAGGGCTGGTCGGTTTCCTGGCTCCTAGAGTGGAAGTGGCTGGTTCCAGTCTCCCCATGGCTTGCAGGGCTGGCAAACTCATCATCCCATGGCTGGTTAGTTTCATGTTCCTGCCATTACAGGTGAGGGAACCAGGCTAAGAGCCTTCTCCCTCTCTTCCACCAGTTGCAGGGCTGTCAGACAGCTGCATGTCTGAGAGAAGGGAGGGAGAAGGCTCCAGGTGTGGGTCTTCCAGCCCCCAGCCAGGGACCCCACAGCTGGACCTGAGCCGGCTGCAGGTCTGCCCGCCCCCCGGCCAGGGACCCCACTCATATAAGCAGGGGAAGTTCACTTACATAGTGAATGAAGGTAGGTATATATGTTCCTCGTTTTAGCCAGTACTCATAAGTAAAGTACTCATTAAATGCGGGATGGGTGTAGAGATGAGACTTTCCCTCCTTTTAAAAATGACTATAATATTTACAAATTCAAATGTCAGCTAGCCATTGTTTACGTGGGGGTGGGGAAGAGAAGGAGGGGGAAGGGGAAGAAATGCTTCCTTCGCTTCCCTTCTACACTAGATCAGTTTTTGACCAATGATTCTTAGAGAATCATAGAAGATATCAGGGGGTTATCAAGTCCTGCACTCCACCCTCCCCTCCACTGCCCCTTTCCACCTCCCCAAAGCAGGATCAGTCCCAACTCAGTCATTCCAGCCAGGGTTCTGTCAAGCCTGGCCCTAAAATCCTCTAAGGATGGAAGGTCACCACCTCTCTAGGTAACCCATTCCACTGCTGCTTCTTCAGTTGTGACTTTGTGGGTATCTCTTAACGTATTCTTGAGCATTCCCAGTGATCTTTCACATTTTTCTAACTCAGTCTTCCTCCCAGCTGATTGTTCATAATTGTTTAAAGCTGAGTGAAATTGGCCCCTGGAAAATACCAAGTATGTCAGAAATAATTTTCCTAATAGGTTTTAAGGTGTATCCTGACTCATTTTCCACCCAAGTATTTTATTAGTCCAAGGGCCACTTGTTGGTGTTTACGTTTGAAGCACAAATCTAAGCTTATACATGCCTATATTCCATGTCCCACCATTACAATTAAGGGCACTGACTGAAATATTCAGAAAAGAATCAGGTGTGGGAAGCACCTTCCCGTTGTGTTGTGATTCAGGGGGTAAGGGCTGAGGGGTTGTGTTAAGGAAAGCTCTGACAGGAAGAAAAAACTAAGGGTTTTTCCTTCACTGTAGCAAACAAAACAACTGATCTCTTTGCTGGTAATTGGACTTTAGTTAGGGTGGAGGAAGCCCTGTTCTGTGCCCTGATCAAGACGAGATTAATGATACGGCTTCTTTCTGCAAGGCTTGATCTCATTTTCCCATATTTCTCCCTAACTGGTGACCTAAGCATTTCTTTGTAAAAAACTAAACAAACTAAATATATACTGCACCTATGACCTAATGAGCAATATTTCTTGTTCTGTGGCCTCATCCCTAATCTTAAACAGTATAATACTGATATTTTAAGAATCACCGCAAGTTTAACACAAACTATCCTCTTTTCTTATGATTTTCTTCTTTTTTGATTACTTGCTTTTAGCTTATTTCTCATGCTAATATCTAAACTCAATTTAAGCCATAGTTCATTTGGGATTAATGTGGATCTGCATCCTATAAAGTACATCTATCACGAGTCTGGTCTTCATTCTGTTTGCACGTCAGAACTGATCAAGTTTATAATCCCTTTAATCTAAATTACTGTTAAATTTTAGTTCTGTGGCTAATGCCTCTTTATCTGTCAAGACAGAATCTAATATAGAATTCCTCTGATGGATGCAATGTTTTTTGAGTTAGAATATTGACAACTATAATATTTAGAATTTCCAGGGAAGTTTGAATTCTGACAACATGAAACTTCCAGAGTTATGTCACTCAGATTGAAGTCCTCCATGAACATAAAGCCATTTTCTGCCTCTACACCCTCTAGAAAGGTAGATAAAAAGCCTTTTATCCTGTTTCCTAAGTGTGATTTGGTGGTATGTAGCAGATACCAACTAATCCCTGTTAGCCGATGGTCAGGTGAGGTACCACCTATGCCCTTATTTTCATCTGAGTCTTTAACTGCTAGGACAGACAGTCCCTTCGCAGCAGGCAGCCAGGACAGGCTGACGGGTGCCCCAGCGGTTGCACTGAGAGCTTCCCACACCTGAGTCTTTAGCTGCTAGGACGAGAAAGTCCCTGCGCAGTGGGCAGCCAAGGTGGCTGACGGGTACCCCAGAGAGTCTGCTCCATGGAGGCAGCACGACTCAGTGCTCAGCTGTCAGCACCTTCTCACCAATGACCAGGCTAATGCAGCTGAAAAGCAGCTTGGTTCTTTGTTTTGTGTTCAGCTTGCACAGTAACAGGGAGAGTCAGGTTAAAAACTTAACCAGTTACTTATTTATTGACTAAGGAGACTTAATTCTTAGGATTACAAGATATATACTTTGTTGCAAGCTTACAAGATTTATACTTTGTTACAAAGATTACAAGGTTTACACTTTGTTCTTTAGTTGCCAATAGCTAGCATATAACAATTCATAGATCTAGTATTGCATATGCACAAAGAAAACAAAAGGAAAGCAATACACTTAACAGGTCTTATTCTCACCCCTGCATTACCAACATGGCGTGGCCAGTGTTTTCACTCAGTCCCTCTGGAAGAAGCAATAATAACGGGGAACGGGCATCTCCTAGGACTTGGGGAGGCAAAGACCCTACTGACCGGCAGGTAGAGGAAATTGGAGCTCAGTTAGAGGGTCTGCCAGACTCTTACTTTATACCCATTGGGTCACGTACGCTCCTCCTTATCTCAAAAGATGCCAGTTGAATTAACTTGTCTGAGACACTAGTTCTCACAAGACTGGTTCACACCTGTGGGGTGGAGATGATTTTAGGGCATTCTTTCTTTATGGGCCGGAGATTTTTTTCTCCGTCTGGGATGTTTGTGTAGGCGAATCAACTGATGGTACTTAGCCAAGGGCAGTCCTAGGCCTGGCTGTTTATTAGCCCATTGTCTTTGCTCCGGAGCATCAAAAAGACTGTGCCTGAGATAAGCACATATGCGCTCTCGGGCATTCCAGGGCTGAGCTGCTTCTTTTAACCCTTTGGTGCTGTGAAGCACCCAGGAGAGACAAGATGGAGTAGAGAAAAGGTGGGGGGTTCTGTTTGGCTGCAATCCCTCATCATGTGCTTTATGTCGTAGGATATCGATCCAGAAATTGTCTAGATAATTTTTTTTCCAAATTGTCAGTGACCATCAAACAGGTGATGCTATTGTCTCTTCTCATTCACCTACTCAATCTTGGCAATTGGGTTATGATCCCTTATCACTGGTTTTAACATTTCAACCCTGGGAATCATCCTACCAGATTTCAAGTAATATCAGCTAGTTCAAATTTATTTATGTAAAGAAGTAAGTCTAAAAACCATAAAATGAAAACAAATGAGAATTTAGTTAATTTTAGGATTACAAGCATATCTGCCGGATGCTTTGGCTCAGGCAGTCAGAAAGATAGTGAGAGTGACTAGTCCATTGCAGCCTGTATTACCTTCAGCAAAGGGTTCAAGGATAGCTGGGAGTACAGTTTGACTGAATGGACACTGCTTCTGCAAACTTGTGTTGGAAGGCCCGCCTTTCCCCAGGGGAGTTAGGTCCTTACTAGCACTCATCCCAGAGGGGCAGCTCCTGTGGGGTGGGCTTGTTGGGTTTGGCTGTCTGCTCTGGGGCATTGACTCTCTGGGGTTGCAGTGCTGCTCAGGTTTGGCCTCAGTCCCCTGACTGGATCAATTTTGTATATATGGAATTGACTGAGCTCGTGTGGTCACAGTGTCACTCAATTTTGGCCTATCTGAGCAAAACCTGAGTGGCACTGAGACCCCAGAGATTTCAGTGCCTGGACTACACAGGTGAGACCAGCTGGCCGCATGGGATAAGAGCCACAAAAGCTGGCCACCCCATGGGCTGAGAAACCTTGCCTTAAATGGAAGCCTCCTGTGAAATACCATCTCCACATTAAGCATGTGTACAAAAACTTAAACATTCCATGGTCTGGGTTATTACCACTCAGGGTGTGCTCCAACCTGTATTCCCTGTCCACTACACTTTTTCTGCCACAAGTCAATCTGTAGAAAAGCTCGTAAGCATTTTTCAGTAGCAGTGGAGCTGCAATAGTGCTACCAATAATGAAACCATACATGGAGACAGATATAGGTGTTTCCACTAGAGTGTCATCTCAACATGCTTAGGTGACCCACTGATTTAAATAGATGTATGGGGTTTACACTTTGGTTTAAACTGGTACGGAAAGAGGCTTACAAATTTTCTTAGCATAGGCAAGATCCAACAGTCTATAAGCTGAGGCACTCCTTGTTTATCTTTTGGTGTGCAGTCTTTCTGAGGTGGGAACCCACCATGTTCATGTTCTTCCCACCTTTCATTCTTGCTCCTTCCCCACACAATAAGGCTGCCATTCCTATGCTGTGATTCATGGGATTGTTAGACATCTGCATGGTATTGGCTGGTTGACAGAGAGAGCTGCTGGTGACATTTCCAGCTTCCACATTTCAAAAGGCTGCTAAAATACAAAATGTTTTCCCACTGTTGGAAGATAGATGAGAATGGATGAGCTCGGGTCACCAGATTGAAGATGGATGAAGGGAAATTCACAGCGCTTGAAGTCTCCATTCAGTACCAGGACCTCAGTATGCAAACTGTTGATGATACCTTTGAAGATCCGTCTGATCAAAGGATATGGAGAGATGTATGGAACTTACGGTAGATAGCAGCTTGGTCCAATCTGTAAGAAGATTAAGTTTGCCCACAAAGAATTCTCCTATCATCCATGGAAGGTAGATGATCTGTGTTGGGAACTCAGTGCTCAGAAGACTCAAAAGAACATACTACAAAGGACAGGTAGATGGCAGGGTTATTTGGTGCTTTCCCAGAACCACACTAAGATTTGGATAGGGTTTTGAAGTCATCGGGAAAGTATCCATTCTTCTTCGAGTGGTCCCCGTGGGTGCTCCACAGTAGGTGTCGGGCTCGCCCCGGCGCCGCAGCTCGGAAAATCTTCAGCAGTCTCCGTCGGGTCGCGCATGCGCCGATGCGCGTCGGCTCTTCGCGCACTTACGGTCACGTGCGCAATCCGGTCCCCGCCAGTTCCTTCTCAACCGCTAACGGCTGCAGACGGAATCCTCTCCGGCTCCAACGCCTGAGACAGATAAATCTTATTTTTTCTCGTGTTAATAGTTTTCAACAGTTCATAGTTAGCAGTTCTATAGTTAGTTACTCTGTTAAAAGTTGTTAAAAGCTAAAGACTATCTTAAAACCGCAGCGGCCGCCTCCGGGCGGGCCCGCTGCTTTTGTTTGTCAGCCTTCAAAGGCCAACGGTTATTAACATCACCTAATAGACTGTTAAGTGTGCTATTAGCACCTATGGACTCAGAGTTAAGTTTTAACAATGCCATCCCCTGGCTTTAAGAAGCGTGAATCTTGCCGGGAGGCCATGCCTGCTTCGGATGGCCATAGCAGATGCATACGGTGCCTCGGGGAGATGCACGTTCCCCAGAAGTGCTCCCATTGTTCCAAGTTGACTAATAGAGCTAGAAAAGATAGAGAAATGAGGCTGAAGATGCTGCTAGTTGACAAAGCACTTCAGCCTGCCTCATCGGAGGCAACGCATGCGGAGGGCTCTTCAGGATCGCACAAGAGGAAGGCTGCCTCTTTGACCTCCTCTGCGCAGAAGAAAAGAAGAGCCTCGCCTACTCGATCCCTGCCCTTTACTGTTGGGAGCGGGACGAGTGTAACAAAGGGCCCGCTCACACTGACTTCCTCCACTGGTAAAGCCGCGGCGCATGCAACCACTCAAGGCCCTGCAGCTACTGGGGAGACAGCACCGAGAGCCGTGCGGGCACTAGTCAGTCCGGCACCGGCTACTGCGGCACCGATCGAGACTTCCCCAGAGGCACCGGGATCGACGGCACTGGCGACAACGGCACCGAGAGCAGTGGAAATCAGCATGACACTTGCTCCAGTACCAAGCTCACCGATAAGACCACCCGAGAGGGTAAAGGCTAAAACGAAGACCAGGCACTGCAGCCCCTCTCCTGAGGTAATTGCGCTGCCTCTGTCACCACGATCACCACCGGAGATTCGACGGGCAGCAACACCTTCAGCCTGCCACAGACGTCCTTCTCCTTTTCTTCGGAGTCCATCCCAGGGGTCTGCACGCTTTTCTCCATCATCTAGCAGAGATCCCTACGAGTCTTCTCACAGAGGCTCTCCTCGTACGTCGGTATCATCTCGGAGGTCTTGACATTCCAGGCACCACCCTTACATCCTTGGGTCATGATCCAGGTCTCCATCGCCGGGCCCCTGTCCCTGTTGCTACGACCGCCATCATTATGCAGGGCGTCAGCATAGGAGGTCGACGTCTCACTATGGATCCCCGTCGACCACCCCTCAACGCCACAGTGTTCTGCTTCCACCTGGGGGAACACCACGAGTTCCCCAATCAGAGGCTGAGTCTAAAGACATTGAACCCTACCTCGAAATTCCACAAAGGCAGTCACATCAATACAGCCAGGATCCAGAGGAATTGGAGGAGAGAGACCATAGTGATGCCTCCTCATCCTCGCCAGACGAGGCCATGGTCCCTGGAGACATTTCTCCCCCAGATGACCTGAAACAGTTCCAGGAGCTGTTCAAACGAGTAGCTCAATCCCAAGATATTCAAGTGGCGGAGGTGCAGGAGAAACACCACAGACTTCTTAAAAATTTCAGGCCTCCATCTTCTTCTAAAATTGCTATTCCTCTGGACGATGCAATCATGGAGGCAGCCACTAATATATGGCAGACTCCAGCATCCGCTCCTCCTACCAACAAAAGAGCGGACAAAAAGTACTTCGTCCCTGCGAAAGGTATTTAATTTCTATTTAGTCATCCACAGCCAAACTCGCTAGCGGTTGAATCGTCCCAACACAGGTCCAAATCATCCCAGTACAAATCTGGGGGATTGGACAAGGACATAAAGAAACTGGATCTTCTGGGTAGAAAAGCCTACTCCTTCTCTATTCTGTTGCTCCGCATGGCCAACTATGCCGCTCATTTGTCGAATCACAATTTCGACAACTATTCCAAGCTTACTGCCCTCATGGACTTCCTTCCGGAGGATAAAAGGCCAATTCTTAAGGCAATTGTGCAAGAGGGCTACGCGGCTTCTCAAGCGGGCGTGCAGATTGCACTGGATGTGGCGCACACAGCAGCCTGCGCCGTGGCCACTGCAGTGCTAATGCGGAGAGAGTCATGGCTTCACACATCTGGCATTCCAAAGGAGTTACACGTCAAAATTGCAGACCTCCCCTTCGACAAAATAAAATTGTTTGCTGAGTCGACCACCTCAGTCCTACACTCGAGCAAAGATTCCAGAGCGACAGTTCGGACTTTGGGGATATATACCCCACCGTTCAGAAGGAAGAAATTTTATCCTCAGCAACGCCGTTATGGTTACCAACAGCAACATACCCAATTTCAACGGGGGTGTGATCAGGGACGTCATCAACAAACACATTATAAGGGCCCCAGGTGCCGGCCACAGCAGGGCAACGCCTCCGCGGGGCAAAGTGCAAGACAGCAAGTTTGACGGGTATGTCGAGGGCTACGAAGCCAAGACCGTACCTCAGTGCCAATCTCAGTACATGTTCCATCACCGACTCAAGCCATTTTACCCACAGTGGAAAAGCATCACGTTGGACAAGTGGGTATTGGAGATTGTAAACACGGGATACACGATCCCCTTCCAGTCTTTACCTCCACCAAATCCTCCCACCGCACCCCTTCTCAGAGACCCCTCTCACCTACCGGAATTAAGGCGGGAGGTGGACCACCTCCTATTCATAGGGGCGGTGGAGAGAGTACCGGAACAATTTCAAGGCAAAGGGTTCTACTCCAGGTATTTCCTGACGGAAAAGAAGACAGGATGGTGGAGACCCATTTTGGATCTACGTGCACTGAACCAGTACCTACGCGAACAGCGCTTCAAAATGACTACGATGGCTTCAATAATCACGGCACTAGACCATGGCCATTGGTTTGCAGCCCTCGACTTACAGGATGCGTATTTTCATATCGCAATTCATCCAGCCCACAGGCGTTTCCTCCGGTTCCTTGTGGGCACAGATCCTTTCCAGTACAGAGTCCTCCCATTCGGACTCTCTTCAGCACCCAGAGTCTTCACCAAGACCTTAGCGGTGGTGTCAGCATACCTACACAGACAGGGAGTTTTCATTTTCCCGTACCTGGACGATTGCCTGCTAAAGGGAACTTCCCGGGCGGAGGTATTACGGATGATACACATCACCACAAAAACATTTACCTCACTGGGCCTCATCATCAATTTCTCAAAGTCAAAGACCGACCCCACGCAAAATATAGAGTTTATAGGGGCTCGGATAGACTCAGTCACGTCAAGGGTGTATTTACCCGAGGCTCGTTTTCGTGCCATCGAATCTCTCGTACAACTACTAACGTACAGCCCCACTGTTCCAGTTCTCACGTGCTTACAACTGTTGGGGCATATGGCAACCACCACGTTTGTGGTGCAAAACGCCAGGCTGCATATGCGAGGATAGCAGCACTGGTTGGCAACCGTATACAAACCCTCAATGCACACCGTCCACAAGAGGGTGTCACTTACAACAGAGGCACGAAGCTCGCTAACATGGTTGGGAAACCCCAAGAATCTCCTGACATGAGTGCCCTTCCGCCAACCGCAAATTACTGTGTTCATTACAACAGATGCCTCCCATATGGGATGGGGGGCTCACATGGACAACAAAACCACTCAAGGATTATGGTCCCCCACGGAGAAGACACTGCACATAAACATATTAGAGCTCAGGGCAGTGTTCAATGCGTGCAGGCATTTTCACAATTATCTGCGCAGAAAAATAGTCAGCGTGAATACCGACAACACCACCACCATGTTTTATGTGAACCGACGGGGGAGCCAGGTCTCGTACGCTTTG
The DNA here is from genome assembly GCF_033958435.1 of Carettochelys insculpta. Classification (NCBI taxonomy): domain Eukaryota; kingdom Metazoa; phylum Chordata; order Testudines; family Carettochelyidae; genus Carettochelys; species Carettochelys insculpta. Next base: position 156,752,942 of record NC_134137.1, read on the forward strand.
TGCGGAGGCGGTCTGACTCTGGAACTGGTGCATCGTCAACAGTATAATCATAAAAGTTTCATACCTATCGGGGGTCCACAACGTCAAGGCGGACCAACTCAGCAGACACTTCACGCCCACTCACGAGTGGCAGATCTGTCCAGACCTACTTCACCAAGTGTTCTGCAGATGGGGTTTTCCCCAAATTGACTTGTTCGCCACCTGAGAAAACAAGAAATGTCCCCAGTACTGCTCCAGAGTGGGCATGGGACAGGAGTCTTTGGGGGACGCCTTCATGATCCCATGGAAGGGCCCTCTACTTTATGCGTTCCCTCCCACGACACTTATACACAAGGTCTTGGAGAAGGCCAGAAGGGAGAAAGCACGCATGATATTCATAGTCCCAACCTGGGACCGCCAACCGTGGTTCCCGTTGCTCTTGCGCATGGCTCAACATCGGCCATTTCCCCTACCAACAGTACTGGACATTCTCACTCAGGCTCGGGGGTCAATACTGCACCCGCATCCGAAGAGACTTCGGCTGCAAGCATGGCTAATCGCCTTAGAGGCTACATGCTCAGAGGGAGTACAACAAGTCCTTGAATGTAGTCGGAGAACTTCCACCAGAAAGACTTATCGGCACAAATGGTTGCGTTTTTCCGAATGGTGTTCCTCCAGGCAACTAATACCCCAGGACACCACCATACCTACGATTCTGGATTATTTGCTACAACTCAAACAAAACGGACTTTCGCTATCCTCTATAAAGGTGCATCTGGCGGCTATATCAGCGTTTCGGCATGAAGAGGATGGATCAACCACATTTGCCCATCCTGTTGTCTCGCGTTTCCTAAAGGGGTTGGTGAATCTGTACCCCCCTCAGAAACCAATACCACTGTCATGGAGTTTAGACCTAGTTCTACACACCCTCTCGGGACCGCCCTTTGAACCATTGGCTACGGTCCCCTTTTGACTACTTACTATTAAAACGACTTTCCTCCTGGCAATCACGTCAGCTCGCGGAGTGAGTGAGCTCACGGCCATAATGTCCACACCACCCTGCACGATCTTCTCAAAAGAAGCGGTGGTCTTACGATTACACCCAGCCTTCGTTCCGAAGGTTTCTTCAGACTTTCATATCAACGAACCAATAGTGCTGCCCTCGTTCTATCCTAAGCCTCACAACTCAAATGAAGAGGTATGGTTGCACTTACTTGACATAAGAAGGGCACTGGCCTTCTACATCGATAGAACTAAACCTTTCCGGAAAACGGACAGACTCCTGGTGTCCATTGCATCCAGGTCAAAAGGAGAAGCACTGTCCTCACAGAGGATTTCAAATCACATTGTGTCTTGCATAAGACTGTGTTACGAGATTTGCAAGACTCCTCTGCCAGTTCCACCAAGAGCCCACTGTACTAGGGCGATGGCGGTGTCAACGGCCTTCTTCAAAGGCATTGCGCTGAGAGATATCTGTAGAGTGGCGACGTGGTCTTCTTATGACACCTTCGCCAAGCACTACGCCATGCACAGGATGCTTGATGAGGATACACGCCTGTCGACAGCAGTCCTTTCACGGGCAAGCTGCGCATAAATCGGGTACCCACCTCCTTTTTCGGGGGGGGGGGGGGGTTACTGCTGGGTAGTCACCTACTGTGGAGCACCCACGGGGACCACTCGAAGAAGAAAGAGAAGTTACTCACCTGTGTAGTAACAATGGGTCTTCGAGATGTGTCCCCGTGGGTGCTCCACTACCCACCTGTTCCTCCCCACTTCGGAGCTCTGTTTGTGTGTTTTTCAGGGGCGTCCGGAGCGGTTGATCAGGAACTGGCGGGGACCGGATCGCGCACGTGACCGTAAGCGTGCGAAGAGCCAATGCGCATCGGCGCATGCACGACCCGACAGAGACTGCTGAAGATTTTCCGAGCTGCGGCGCCGGGGTGAGCCCGACACCTACTGTGGAGCACCCACGGGGACACATCTGGAAGAACCATCGTTACTACACAGGTGAGTAACTTCTCTTTGGTGATGGCTCATATTGGCATTAATAACATTCAGTTGTGGGATATCTTGCGGATGATAACTTTTGGAAACCTCAGAAGTGTGCTGAAGAAGCAGAATGGTCAAGTAATCTTCTCAAATTCTTCCCGTCCCACAAGAAAAGGGAGACAGACAGAAAGTAGAATATTCTAAAAATGAGCTCCTGGCTAGGTAAGTGGTATAAACCTGGGTTCATATTCTGTGGAGAGAGGGAGCTGTGTAGTTTGCAGCACCTCTAGCTCAGAAGGGGCACCAGTATTTTCAGGGACAGGCTGGCTAGAGTAGTCAGTGTTAAACTAATAATAAAAGTGGAGGTTGCAAGTAAGGGAAGATGACCAGTCAACACAAAATCAAGATATGAGGAACAAAATTAAACAAGGAACTAAATGACATAAAAGAAGGAGTTCTTTAATTGCCTATTATACCAACATTAGGAGTCTGGCTAACAATGAAGAGGAAAATTCATGTGTGTGTAAAAGTAAGGTACAAGTTGATATTCTGGGGGTGGGATTCTTCACCAAAAATTAAAATTATGCACACAAAAGCTAAACATTCTGCACACAATATTTTGAAGTTCTGCAAAACTCTTCATATTTTGTCAAAATAATTCAGTATAATCCCACCAGTCTCTGATATTTTGGTAATTTATTTCAAAATACTTTTCAGATGAAATGTGTGTAAAAGTACAGATGACAAAAGATATTCAGGAAATGTATTTTGACAAATAGATTCCTTACTAGGCAAATTAATACAGAACTCTGGGTAATAATTTATATAATATACTGTGTGTTCTCATACCCCGTCCACATGACCCTTCCCCCAACTCAGACATATACTCCCCCATTCCCACGTGGTTCTGCATACCCCAGTTAGCCCTTAACTGCTGTCTCCAGGTGTCTCTGTGCCACCTGTTCCCATGTGGCCCTGCATCCCTGTCCCCATGCGTCTCTCACTCAGCCCCTTTACCAACCCCCCACCCCGGCTCTGCACCCCCTGTCATTCACCCCATCCTGTCTTCTGCATTTAGCCCTTAGGAGTCCTCTTTTGCCCATTGGTGTGTGTCTCCCCATATCCCCTGACCTGGCCTAATAGGTGCAGTGAAGAAGGGACTGCAGGTTCTTTCTCTTTCCCATCTGGCTTGCAGTGGTGTCCCTCTGGTGGGCAAAAGGGAGAACTGCAGTCATTTTCTGGCAGAAGCTATTTTTATTTTTGTTTTTATTTTTTGCAGAAAATGCATGGTCCATTAGTTCTGTGTGTTCGTAGTGGCACAGAATTTCCCTGGAAGTAAAGTTGGCCTTTCTAGGCTACGTCTACACATGCATGCTACATCGAAATAGCTTATTTTGATGTAGCGACATCGAAATAAGCTATTTCGATGAATAGCGTCTACACGTCCTCCAGGGCTGGTGCTGTCGACGTTCAACGTCGACGTTGGGCAGCACCACATCGAAATAGGCGCTGCAAGGGAACGTCTACACGCCAAAGTAGCACACATCGAAATAAGGGTGCCAGGAACAGCTGCAGACGGTCACAGGGCGGACTCAACAGCAAGCCGCTCCCTTAAAGGGCCCCTCCCAGACACAGTTGCACTAAACAGCACAAGATACACAGAGCCGACAACTAGTTGCAGACCCTGTGCATGCAGCATGGATCCCCAGCTGCAGCAGCAGCAGCCAGAAGCCCTGGGCTGAGGGCTGCTGCACACAGTGACCATAGAGCCCCCCAGGGGTGGGAGAGAGAGTGTCTCTCAACCCCTCAGCTGATGGCCGCCATGGAGGACCCCGCTATTTCGATGTTGTGGGACGCAGATCGTCTACACATTCCCTACTTCGACGTTGAACGTTGAAGTAGGGCACTATTTCCATCCCCTCATGGGGTTAGCGACTTCGACGTCTCGCCGCCTAACGTCGAAGTTAACTTCGAAATAGCGCCCAACACGTGTAGCCGTGACGGGCGCTATTTCGAAGTTGGCGCCGCTACTCTGAAGTAGCGTGCACGTGTAGACACGGCTCTAGGGGCTCAGAAGCCAATGGGATTGATTGCACTCAACAGTGCTTTCTATTATAGTTGTAGTGTGTGTGTGGTTTTTTTTTCCATTGCATGCATGATCACTGCATACATGCTTGAGGACATTCAGCTTTTTGTTGACCACTTTGCTTGTGTCTCAAAATGCTTTGCTTTTACAATCAGCCTGAAGGAGGTGGAAGTCATGTACCAGCCAGCACCAGACTGCTAGTTGTTGCAGTTGACAATGTGCTGCTCAGCACACACAGGAAATTTTGTCAGCTTGGTAGCATACTTTTCCAGCAATGTTTCATGATATCATTCAGTGCCTAGAAAAGCCCAGGCTGGCATCGGCAGAGCATCTGGAGGGAGCATGGAGTCTGCCTCAGAATCAAAATAAACCTACTACACATTTGTAATTGCCTCATTCCTGTATGTCTGTGAGAGGCTTCTGGTATACCAAAAACCATGCTGTGCAGTTAGCAGGGCACAGGAACACGATCACAGGATCAACCCATTATCAGATATAAATACGCCTTTGGGCCAAATTCAAAGCATGTGAGATAGGTGTTAAAAGCTGAGAACTTGTTGCAGTGTATAGACTCAGATGGACTAGTCTGTGCCATGATGCTGTGTCTACGAGCAAATTGTAGGGACAGTATCACAAATCCTCCCTGCAGCAGCAACTACACCTTTGAGAGATGTGTCCATATTTTTATTTTCAGGATTGGAGGGGCTTCCCACGTGAGAGCCATAAAAACAAAATTAATGCAGAATAAGTGTCTTAATTTACTTGCCTTTCTGCATGCGTTGGAGAAGTACAATACTGAAATAATACAAATTACAATGAATCACTTCACGCTGCTAACAACTGTACTCACATCTATGATCAGAAATACACTCATTAATAAACAACTCACTTTTGGACAGTACGTATTGGAATAAACAAACTAGACGGCATGCTTATAATTTATCGTGGATGTCAGTTTCTTATCTGAGGCTGGAGTACTGGGGTACTACAGTTGACGATTGAGGAGTATATGTAGGGTTATGTGGGGATGTTGCCTGTTGCATGCAGTTTCTCTGGCTTCAAATTCAACTGTGACAGAAAAGTTATTTTTAAAAATATAATTTCTGAAACATTCTTATTTCTCCCCTCAGCGTCTTGATTCTCAAATAGTGCTGGTTAAATGCATAAGCACCATAAGTCTGTGCCCAGAGATTAAGTTCCTGGAGTCACTTGATAGCTCAAAATCTCAGCTTCCATTTAAAAGAAAAGCGTCTGCTCTTGTGGGATCCTGAGTATGCATGAAGGGTTGTCAGCCAAAATCGTCTTCACTTCTAACTCTTCCAGGCAGGAATCACGATTCCTCAGAGCTATACGTACTTTTTATATAATTTAACAAGACAGCATAAAGCTGTATTTGTGATGTATTCCTTCAAGTATGAAAACAGCAGGCTGTTGAGTTGTAATTTATAACAAGAGCTGTGTTTATGGTATGGTGTGGTTTACCTTCCATGTAGAATGCCTTTCTATACCCTTATAATTTATTCTCTCTCGACACCAGCCAAGTCTTAAACTCTTTTTAGAAACCTCAGTTAAAAATGTTTGACACGCACATTTTGGGAATATATAAAATATGAAGAGTGATGGCCCCCATGTTTAAAATATTCCCTCCCAATTCGCCTGGCTTTTTCTTTATTGGACAGCTCTTTTCTCTGCTATTTATTCCTTTCATCCAAAGCTGTAGAAGTGTGGTCACATCTTTATTAATATTTTACACATCTCTGTTTGTAATACAGTTCCTTGGAAGGGGCTCCTACATAAATGCATTGTAAATTTAGGGTCAAATTCTAATCTCGCCCACACCAGTGTAATTTCAAAGTTATTCTGGTGCTACAGGTTGAACCTCTCTAATCCGCCACTCTTTGATCAGGCAACATTTGTGGTCCAGCATGATTTTAGCTAGCTGGATGTCCACTTATAATGGGTGTGGCCAAGTTTGCCACAGTTCTACACAGTTAGTTTACAGCTACCAGTCCTGGCTCTCAGTGTTCTGTGCTGTTATTTAGCCGTAATTTACCCCTCAGTGTCTTCTTTAGAGACCACTAAGTGTTGGAAGTGTTGGTAATGCTGCAGACAATACTGACCTCCCATCGTTCAGCAGATTGTCTGGTTTGGCACCAGTCATGTCCAAGGATGCCAGACTAGAGAGGTTCAACCTGTAATAGAATTAATCCATATTTACACCCACATAACTGGTACTAAAATGTGACCAGAAGTATATGTATTGACTAATTATAGTGATAAAAATAAAACCATGAAACCATTTCTTTCTTGTAGGAGACTGGACATAAAATACTTTTTCATATTGAAAAATTAATCAGTAAGACGAAAAGTTTGACAAAGGCAACAGTAAATTCAGAGATTTTATTTTCAAAGGTTCATTTTAGTTTGAACATGTTAAAAAGATTGTGAAATTTAATAAATGATGGTTCTTGGGGAGCATCTTGGAGAGTCTTTATTGTGAAACATGTTTTATATCTGTATTAAGCAGTAATTACTTAAAATAATGCACCTTATCCTATCTTTTGCTTTAGTGTTGAAGGTAACAACATATGCTTTAAATTAGGGGCCAGCTCCATGGTGAAAAAAGATTGACCCAGATTTGGTGGATGCCCTTTTGCAGTTCTGGATGGGCAAAGGAGCTGCTAAGGAGCAACACCGGGACGTGGCATGCTTCTTGCATTTGTGTGCGGATTTCAGTGTGGAAAAACATACCCAGTTAGTACTGGTCAGACAGACTTTATTTCCTCGTCTTTCCCTGCCTTCCCCTTCCTTTTTCATACATGGCAGCTCAACTGCTGAGGCTGTGTAGCTGGAAGTCAAAGAAGTTCTTTAGAGCTCTGGAGACTACATGAAAATTGTTCTCTCCCCTTAGCATAATGAGAAATTTATGGGTTGGAGACCAGATGTGCCACTTAATTGACCAATAAGACTCTTCTCCCTTTTTTGTGTCCTTCCTGTTTTTTTCAGCAATGTTTTTTAAATAGCAGCATAGAGAAAACCATAACAAAAACATTATTATGCCCAGAGGGGGCCAAAATGTTAAGTTTTGTTTTTTGTTTTTTTTTTACATATAATAAATTACGTGCCAAAATAGGACTCCTATTTTATATAATCAGTGTATTTTATAGAAAGCAACACTGCAGTAAACTTTCATATCTAGCATTCTGTCATCTGGAACTCTCAAATAACCGGCATTTTCATCATAAAAATGTTAGTTGTTTGCCATAAGTACAGTATAGCAAAGTACAGATAAATACAGTAAATACAATATGTATGTGTACAGTGCACAATTCTACTGTTAGTAAATAAAATAGTCTGCATTCATTTTTGTTTGTTTCTTAATATCTAATCTTGTTTTTCTTCAGTGTTATGTGTTGCTAAGTGTACCTCTCTATTATCCAGAGTATTTGAATATTCAGCAACCTCCCAGTCCCAGGCTGCCACATATGAAAGAGTTCACTGTAGTTTCATAACGAGCTACTTAGGTGGCTAACAGTTGATGACTAATACATTTGCAGAATTTACTTATATGTAACTAAAGAGGCACCTGCTGCAAGCAAATGTGAGTCAAATATGCTTAAGTATTTGAGGCATTGGGCCCTAAAAACAGTAATTACTGATGCCAGGAGACTACCCATTGACTGACATGCCTTCAATGAGCACAAAAATCCTCAAATGATTGTTTTAAAGCCTGATTGGGGGCTGTCTTGCCAATGTACGTTATCTCTGAACAGATGTTGAATTATGTGCTGTTCAGCTGATTATAATGGGACAGCCTTAAAGCATGACCTTGATTGTGCCAGTTGCAGTGTGCTTCAGGGATTTTCAAATTGCAGATCTTCGTTGTCATATGCATAGCAATGGTTTTAACCTATCTTGGGCTGCTGAATTTACCTTAATCAGAACCTAGTATTTTTTTGTTCTTTTTATAGACAGTTGTTGTGTTGGCCACAGTCACAAAAGACACTTTCAGTTTCTCTCTTGTCTATAGCGAAATACTTAGAGCCCATGACAAGTACAACACAGGCCTCTGAAGCTACATGGTTTGTTGGATATTGCTGCAGAATTTTCAACTCTTGGGGAAGGATGGGAAATCTGAGAATAGGCATACTTAGAAAGTCAAAGACCTAATTACTCAGTTAGGCTCAGAAGGATAGTGTCTGTAAGCATTTCCATTGCTTTCAAATACCTGTGTGTGTATTTTGACACAGATGTTTCCGAAGAGCGGTTTTGTTTATTCACATAATTATAATCCAGTAAAATGATATATATTAAGCTTGAAGTGAAAACTCAAAAGAAATGTTAGTTTTATGGCATGTCTATGGTTGAGATTTTACAATAGTATAGCTGTGCCGGTGGTCTGTGCTGAAGGTAGAGAATTCTCCTGTCAGCTTAATAAAATTACCTCAGCAAGTGGCTGTAGCTGTGTGGGTGAGAGAAGCTGTCCCACTGGCATAGCTCTGTCCACATTCGAGTTTCTGTCAATATGTTGCTCAGGGGTATTTTCTTTTTTTCACACTCCTGGGTGACACAAGTTATACCAACAAAAGTGGTAGTGGATACAGCTGATAAGGCAGTAGCTAGATTATAGTGAAAGGTAAGTAGTATAGCTTGATCAAATTTTTAGACAACCTTTTTGTAGTAAAAAACAGATTAATATGTCCAATGTGTTTTGTGAAGGTGTATCACTTTCACCAAATGGTTTTGAAAATGAGACACCATCAAAGCACAGGAAAATATTAAAACATTTTATATCAAAAATATTAAGTGAAACATTTCATTTTTATTCAAAAATTTTCACTTGAGAATTCCATTGTTTTATTTTTAAACAGTAAAATAAATTTTAGCTTGTGAAATCAAAATATTCCTAAGTTAAAACATTTTTTCAATCTAAAGCAATTTTTTTAATAAGTTTGTCAACTAATAAAAAAAATCCGTAATTTGGACAGTTGTAGTCTGTAGTTATTTTTGAGAAGAACGGGAGTCCTCATTATGAGTCCAGGTTACATTATGAAATAATGCAACTTGTAAAGGGGAATTAAAAACCATAAGAAATAATGTAATTAGCTTGAGATATGTTCCTAATACATACAGTTCACATGTGTGGTACGTAAGGTGTGTCAGTAACCCACAAAAAACAATAAATAGAAATAGGTTACACAAATACAGTACTGTACAGTATATTAAGATATATAGTATGTGCACTCGCAGTGTGTTCACTACAAAACTTACAGACAGGAAGGACAGTGCAAAGGGTTGTGGTGTGATGTTGTGGCACGCTACAGCAGGGATGTGCAAAGTGGGGGGTGCAGCCCCTCGGAGGGGTACAAAACTTTTTATGGGGGCACAGCAAAGTACTGCTTCCTGCAGCCTCAGTGTCACTAATGGAGGAACAAGCTGACTCTGCAGGAGAGAATGCAGGCAAGAGATGTACCCTGGCTGTTCTCCCTTGCAATGGGACACTCCCGTTGCAGACAGAGAGGGCATGTACCACTGCTGTCTCTCTCCAACCTGGCACGCAGCCTGCCCCTGCCTCCAGGTCCCAACTTCTGGCTGCTCCTGGGTCCTAGCAGCCATCATCCACCGTGGCTTTCCCCTTCTCCTCCCAAGATCTAGTCAGCCTGCAGCTGTTCACAGCTGCTGCCTGGCTCCCTGAAGTTGCCAGCGGCTCCCCTGCTGGCTGCCTGCAGCTCACTGGCCCCCTGCAGCTCCTCCCTGTGGGTCCCCTGCTGATCCCTGCTGGCTCCCTGCAACTCATCCTAGTTCCCTGCCGGCTACCTGCAACTTACCCAGCTACCTGTCAGCTCCCACCTGACTCCTGGCTTCCCACAGCTGCCCACTGGCCCACCATGACTTCAGGCCTCACTTCCAGGGCACTACAGCTCATGTCACCCAGCTACCACAAAGCTTAGCTAAGCTCCTGACTTTTGACCCTCGGTCCCCAAACGACATAAGTGCGGATCAGTGCGACTTATGATGAATCTGCTCTCATGAATTAATTAGCAATGTGTGTGTGAAACAACTTATAGTGAAGTTAGTTATAATGTGGACCCCCTGTATTCATTTGGGCTATGTCTACAATGGAAGCATCTATCTACAGAAGTTACTGTCAGAAGAGATGTTTCGACAAAACTGTTGTCAACAGATTGTGTCTACGCTTAAAAGCAGATCAATCTTTTGACCTGCTCTGTCGACAAAAGGGTCCCCCAGATCATATACACAGCTTTTTTGTTAACATTTCCTGTTGACAAAACACATTCTATATCGAGTTTTTCCACGATTTTTTTTGACAAAACCCCAGTTTTGGTTACAAAACTCTCTAGTGTAGGCATAGGCTTGGAGTATCATTTGTCTTTGAAATGGTTCCATTGTAGCATCTAGGAACAGGAAGGGGGATACATTTGCAACTAGAAAAGTTAGAAGGTAAGAAAGCAACAACTAATAGTGAGGGTGTGATGGATTTCACAGGAATAATTTTATAGTCTGATTACTGACTACTTACAGCTAATTGACTTTTTTTGGTAACGTAGCTTAAAGAATAGCTACAAGACCTCCTGATGGAAAGCTCAAATACAATATTTTAGCTAAAACTTTATTCTTGGTACATTGCTCATTTTTTTAAAATATACCTGCTCTTAAAGTAGTTCAACAGAAAAAAAGTGAATTTATGCTCAAATTCGATACTTTGACACTTGGCCTTAATAGAGATAGCAACTACCTCACGCATTATAAAGACAGTTTCCTTATTTTTGATACTTGTAGTGATCTCAGACAGGACACTTACAGTTAGTAATTCTCTCCCCTTCACCTCCCCACCCCCTTGTGTCCTGTGTATCCGATTTGTCAGTTTTTATTTCAATCTGTGTTATAAAACCATCATGCCATTTCCAGAACAGCACTATCTCCATATCTGAAGAAGTGGGTCTGCCTCACGAAAGCTCATCACGTAATAAATTATTTTATTAGCCTTTTAAAGTGACAGCTGTTTTGTTTTGTTAGGATATAGGCAATGCAGCTACCTCTCTGTTACTAGGAAAAAAGTGATTAGTATTGTGGGCAAAATACTGTAGTCCAGTAGTTGTAAAACTGCAGATTTCTGTGGCTCAGATAGCTCAAGACAGGATGAACATGGCATTAGACTATGCCTTCAAGGTAATGAAATTCAAACATATGTGTTCTTGATGTACACGTGCATGGAGCAGCTACTTAGTCCTAGGGATATTTAGTAGGCTTTGCATTTTAGCTAGTGAAATTTTGTGGTGCTTTAGTAACTCAGCATTCTCACAGCTGTCACTTTAGGTAGTTTTATTTATGTACAATTATTTTTAGATGGATTTGTTCAGCAGTACTATCTTTGGGTTGTCACTGGCTTCCTAAAGACTCTTCTTCAGAGTAGAAACTTATATCTCTATGGCTACGTCTACACTAGCCAAAAACTTCGAAATGGCCATGCAAATGGCCCTTTCGAAGTTTACTAATGAAGCGCTGAAATACATATTCGGCACTTCATTAGCATGCGGGCGACCGCGGCACTTCGAAATTGATGCGGCTTGCCCAGATGAGGCTCCTTTTCGAAAGGACCCCGGCTACTTCGAAGTCCCCTTATTCCTATGAGTAGATAGGAATAAGGGGGCTTTAAAGTGGGCGGGGTCCTTTCAAAAAGGAGCCCCGTCTGGACGAGCCGCGCGACTGCGAGCCACTTCAATTTCGAAGTGCCGTGGCCACCCACATGCTAATGAGGCGCTGAATATGTATTTCAGTGCTTCATTAGTAAACTTTGAAATGGCCATTTGCATGGCTATTTCGAAGTTTTTGGCTAGTGTAGACACAGCCTATACGTCCAAGACTGCTCTTCTTGCCACTTAGCAGCGCCTCCTTTTGGGTCATGTGGGGAATTGGCACAACCACTTGGCCTGACACACCTTACTGTGGTTAGTCAGTCTGTCATTCCCCTCTGTTATTTCTGCCTCTTGTGCTAGGTGCAGCAGCACTCTCCTCTTTAAAGTTTTGCCTTTGAGCCAAGTCCCATTATAGTTCTCCCCGCTTCCAGCGTACTGCAAGACCTTTAAAGCAAACTGTCCCAGCTGGTCTGTTCCCACACTACTTGCTTTGTACTGTTCATCACGTAGGAGAAACTGGGCCTGCCCTTTACATCAGGTTCCAGTCCAGGGACCTTCATTTGAGCAGTTCTGGGCTTTTACTCTCCCAGCACTTACTGCTTCTTCCTGGGATTGCTTCCTTCTCTGTCTTTGCACTTTCTTGTGTTTCGTCCCTGTATCAAGAAGTGCAGCTGCAAGTTTCTTTCCTGTAGGCCTCTGACTTCCTCTCTGTAGATCCTGCCTAGCTTCTCGCACTAGCTGGCCATCATTTGCCATTAGACCATAATACTCCACATGCAGCCTTAGGTTAATTGGCCTAGTTTCCATTGTCAGGTCCTGTGTGAAGTGGAGGTCTCTTCACACCCTATTCTTTCTTACAATCACTACAGTAGTGGTAAAACAACTTTAGTTATCTTTATCAAAATGGTAAAAAAAAAAACGTTATCCAATTCTTTGCAAATATCATGCTCCTCAAATGAATTAGCTATGCCAGTCACAATTTTTAGTCAGTGTTGTTCACAAATGCTTCCTCCTCAGGCCCAACAAAGTCCATTTATAGGAGTGATGCATTGGGGGGTGGAGAAGGAAAGTTTCTTGACAACACTTTTTGGCTTCACGTGACTACTAGAGAATATTTTCCTTTTCCCTCTCTTAAGTACTTAACCGCTATTGTCATCGTCTTGCTCTATTATAGGTGACTGGATGAACAGAAATGACAGCCAAAAAGAATATTTTAGCTTATTCCCCCTTTCAGCTTCTTAGAAGTTAACAGGCTGTATTTGCTATGCCTTCTCTTATGTGCTGCTAAATATTCCTGGAAAAGCTCTCTCAAAATCCATGTTGATAATATACTGATACGGCATTTTCGCAGGTCACAACTTCCATTACATGTGTGGCAAGACGGATACACAGAATGCTACCATACAAAAGTGGTTTGATCATAGGTTTCTCCAGCTATGGCACAAAAATTTTTGTAGACCAGTAGCTAGCTACAAAGTGAACTTTTGATGGCTCAGAATTCCTACTTTATTTTGTTTTCCCTATTTAGTACTGCTATTACAATTGGAAAGGCAGTTTTTATAGCAATGGTAACTAAACTTTGTGGTAGCACAGAAAGTTATTAGTTTCTAAAGCAAAGTGGGTAAAGTATGTCTGTTTTAAAAATCCACCTTAGAAATGAAATAAGATTAGAAGGAATATTTTGATCATTGACGATGTGCCGATCTACTCCGGGTCCCGTGGGTGCACGTGGGGTGTGATACAGTGGGGGGAGTCGGGTGGCCCAGGACCAACCACCCCACCTTTATAGCAGCCTGATATAGTGTAGCAGCAATATGTGATTCAGTGTATTCACTTTAAAACCTAGGTTTCCACAGTATTATGAGTACCAGGAACAATAACACTCCGATTGTGAACACCACAATGCCCTGTGGCTGTTCTAAGTCCCAATAATTCTCTATACAGACCCAGCTAGACCAGCTAGTGGTATTTACCAATAGTGATTTATTCATTTATTCGTAACTACAATTACTTAACACTTGATATAGATAGATAGATAGATAGTTATTTATTTGGCATAAGCTAAATACTAGGTTACATATAACTATATATAATTACATGTGACTTACCAATAACATCCAATGCTCCCACATCTCACCAATAACTACGTTACAGCGGCCCTTCAAGTCAGAGATACGGCTTGGTTGGGACCTTTCGTGGTGGTGACGTCCGGGTGATCAGGCCGGGGTCTGCTGTCTGGACTGGAAGTTGCTAGCCTCCGCCTTGTGTCCAGGAGCCCACCCCCTTATTCCTGCTAAATCACCTTTTATCCTGTTTCTTACTTGGGGGTTCGATACCTGGCCAATTAAAGCGTTTGTTACCTAATTTGGGCTTTCTATCCTCCCGGCCTGTCAGAACATGTTACAAGATTTCCTCTGTCCTTGGTCTTTTTCTGAACCTCCCCTGGGACCCTCTGATGTTGTACAACCAAGATGTTCTCTTTGGGGGGCTTCCAGCTACTAGCCCCAGCTGTTCTCTTTGGGGGCTTACTATCTGCTTGTCAGGATGTTCTCTTTGGGGACTCTCCAACTACTTGTCAACTTTCTGATTTCTTTCTCCTGGCCTGACTTCAGACCTTCCCGCCGTTGTATGATAGCGTTCCAAGATGGAGTGTATGGTCATTCTGCCTTGCGAGTGAGGCCCGGCCACCAGGTGCTCGTGCTCCCACAATCATGAAACAGTTTTAAGCTATTGAGCTAAACTTAGTGTCATGGATTCTGTGCTGTGAAACTAATTTTCCTTCTCCGTCTTTTAGGCTGGACGTTGCAAATATTAACAGTTGTATAAAGTTGCTATCTTGATCTTACCAGACTTTTTCGATATTTCTGCTACTAAGTACAACAGGCTTTATAGGAAAGTAAAGATTAAAGAATTTAAGTGGACAAAGGCAGACTCAGACTCATACTAAACAGTTTAAAGAAGGCTTGTAGTCTAAAAAGTAATCATAAAATGACATGGTGGGGTTGTAGTCAATGAAATTTCCAAAACAATATTACAATTTAAGATTTTTTTTTTCTATCCATCACTTTGGAAGTACCTTCTATATGTGAATTTACAGAATTAGGGCTCGTGAAAAGGAGCACAGTTGAACTCATGACTACAACTGAAATTGAGATGCGTAGCTGAGGGCAGAATTGGGTCCCAGGTTTTTGTTGTTATATATATGTATTCGTTTTAGGTCTCAGAAATGTTTAGTTGGACTCAGATTACCGGCAACGTTTTTATGGATGATCTCAACCAAAATTTTCCAGATTGCATAAAATATGAAGTGTAAAAGTAAAGCTAGTACATAAAATGGTTAGGTTACTGCAGCCACTGCTTATCATAGATCTTATATTTTTGTTATATGTTGTTATTTTTATCTTATATATTTATGTTCGAGAAAATAGAGGAGTGAGTAAGTAGGTAAAGATAATAGTTGAGAATAAAAAACCGGCATTAGTTTTTAGGTATTTTTTTCATACATAACAAATTATCAAGCAGTAGAACTAACCTAAACAAAAGATGGCCTTGGATCTGCCAGGTTATCAGTGTGAGACTTGGCAAAGAAAATTTGTTTCTCTCATTCTCCCCCTCTCTCTCTTCCCCCCGCCCCAACTAATACAACATAATTTTTGTGTGTCTGTACATCACAACTTTGATATAGAAGCTCCACAAACCCAAAAGTGGAGTTATAATTCTTGATGGAGTAGTAATAGTGCTGCAAAGAGTTAGTAGGTACTTTATCCTACGTAGGCAGGTTTATTTAGTACTGATTTTAAAAGTGAATCAGTAATCCTTGTATCAAAAATCATTCTACAATAATAGCAGCTTTTCTAGAGAAGAAGTGCCGGTATTATAGAAAAGAGCTTTGTAGAACTGCAATTATTATGGAATTGCATCTACAACAAAAGCACTAAAAAAATAAGCCTCCTGGTATGGGAGAACATTACTTGTAAATTATTTTTCTTTCCCTGCAATTTTTTTCCTGTCTTGTGTGGCTGGGGTAGAGGTTTTGAACATTAGAGAAAAAACTTTGATTGGATAGATTTTGGAAGAGTGAATTGGGGCAGCACCATTTAAGGCCGGTGCACCCTGAAGACATGAAATGGGGAAAGAAGGCTTTATGAGGGGGTGTTGACAGATGAATGAGGGGAAAGAGCCACAGAAATAAAGATAAATGTGTGTCTTGAAGAATGAGAAGGGAACTTGGGACATCAAAGGAGTACCAGACTTTTAATTGGGACCTTTTAATTGGCCTTCATTTTCTAAGATCAACATTTATTTCATTCTAGAGCTGTAACTTCTAAATCATAGTCTGTTGCAATAGAATTCTCTATTTTTTTCTAACAGGACGTGATAATGCATGTGAGAAAACATCATATATGTTCCTCAGGAAAGAACTTCCTGTGCGGCTAGCAAATACCATGAGAGAAGTCAATTTGCTGCCTGATAACTTGCTAAACAGGCCTTCAGTTGGGCTTGTTCAAAGTTGGTAAGTATGGAGAGTGGATTAAGAAATCAGTATATTTCTACTACTGTAAATGTCTGTAAGTTCATGTTAAAATTAATTTTATTATCCAGTTCTCTAATTTGAATAATTTGTATAACATATTTTCCCCTCTTGAACAAAATTATATCTATAAAAATAGGCTATGTCTACACTTGCATGCCTCCTTCAAAAGAAGAATGCAAATGAGGCACTGCTTTGCATATCTTGTGCTTCATTTGTATAATCTCTTTTGGGGAGAGATTCTTTCGACAGAAGAAAAGCAGTGTAGATGGGGCTGTTTTAAAAATAAACCCTGTTCTTGAAAGAACCCTTATTCCTAGCTTTTTAGGACTAAAAAAGGTCTTTAAACTTCCTTGGTTACATTCGTTGGGCTTTGAACAAGTTCTGCAATACTGCACGAGGCACAGCTCTTCATGCTGTCCGTGGCTGAGAAGAATGAATCCACAAAATTTACGTAAAAATGTTTGCATAGTCTGTGAAGTGTCTTGGTGAAGATGACTATAATTTTTATGTATGTAATAGCATTTTACCTCAATGTGAATTTAATAACTTTCGTTTTTTCAGATGGTAAAGCATAAGCTAAATATTTAATGTTGCTCCTATCTCAAACTTGAGACCTAAACAATATAAATTAGTACTACATTTTGTGTAATATCTGGTTTAAACTTGTATTATTGCTATAAATAAATCATGCAATGCCAGACGTTACATACAGGTAAGTAAGTCTGTATGCCAGCACATGACATATGTAAATGAATTAATGTGTGGAAAATAGAATAGGGATATGGATGTTTAGAAATATTTGCATCCTGAGTTAAGATCTTGCTTTAAACCGAGCTTCTCTATATTGTCAGCTGCAAGTGTCTATAGTCTGTTGTTGTCAACATATTAGTGGATCGCTAGTTTATTCAAGATGACTTAGGCTGTGTCTACACTGGGACAAATCTTCGAAATAGCCATATTTCGCAGATTACTAATGAGGCGCTGAACTGAATATTCAGCACCTCATTAGCATTAGGACACTTCCAGCCGTGACGCTTCGAAAGTGCCGCTTTCGAAAGTGCGTGGCTCGGCGCGGCTACATGGGGGTCCTTTTCAAAGGGACCCTGCACCTTTCGAAATCCCCTTATGGGATTTCGAAAGGTGCGGAGTCCCTTCAAAAAGGACCCCGGTGTAGCTGCACCGAGCATCCTAATGCTAATGAGGTGCTGAATATTCAGTTCAGTGCCTCATTAGTAATCTTCGAAATGGCCATTAGCATGGCTGTTTTGAAGATTTGTGCCCGTGTAGAGACACCCTTAGAGATCTGGTGGCTAAACACACAGAGATTTTTGTGCTTTAATGTTATTTTGACAAAATATACAGAATTTTACAGAATTTGAAAATACTGTGTGCAGAATTTTTACTTTTTAATTGCAGAATTTCCCATTTTTTGGTGCAGAATTACCCCAGTAGTAGATTTGGTATGCCCTGACTCTTGTATCTCTACTCCAAAGTGTGTCTAATGCTACAACTTCATCCCATCTAAGGGTATGGACTTTCTGTTTGTTTATCCATGCATCACTTTGTTGTAGTCCACATGGTAACCACATGCACCTGATAGCTGTACTTCAAGGCCAGGCCTCTGTGCCAGGTAGTCAAAAAAATTAGACCAGTCAGAGAATTCTCCTGGTTTTGAAGGATGTTTTCTGGGAGTATTATGGTGGCCTGTTCTAAGACTTGATCTCCTTCTCTGGAGGAGTGGCCTTGTTTGGTTAGAGTAGTTTTAACTGTGTTAAGGTGTTTATCCTGGACTTTCTGCACTTAGTGTGTTCTGTGGTATCTGAGTGGCAGTTCGTAGGAGCCTGTTTTTTGGTGTATTTGGGGAAGTTATTTGAGCTGAAGGTAAATGTGGCAATCTGTGGATTTCTTGTGTGCAGTTGTTAGTAGGATTCCATCGTTGAAGCAAATCATGTTAATTGAGGGTGCCAGTGATGGTCTAACATGATTTTGACGGAGTTTAATAGATATCTGATGGTTATTGAATTTGTGTTGGAAATCAGTGAGGGAGTCCATAAGTGAAAATACCAGATTGTCTCAGGTATACAGTTGGTTTCATAGTGTGTTTCTCTGGAAATTCTTCCTCAAGGTATCCCACGAAGAGGTTGTCATATTTAGGGGAACCGTCCAAGTACCCATGGCTATTTCCAGGGCTTGTACAAAGTGTGGTTAAATGTAAAATTGTTAAGATTGAGGAGGCAATTGATGAGTTTAACAGTATGCTTTAGGAATACTTGAATGTTGCTCATTGCCTCATTAAGCAGGTGGTGATGCCATTATTATGATGGATGCTAGTGTGCAGGGCAGGTAAGATCTGCAAGGCAATGGATGATGTTCTGAAGGAGGTTCTTAATGTGGAGTTTCTAGAGGAAGTCCAGGGCCATCTTTGAGGTCCTCCATAAGTTACCTGAGGTTGCCCCCCCACCCCCCAACCCATCGTGGCTTCCCTAATGTCCCTCTCCACCATTTCTTCCCATTGTGTGGCTTATAGCAGAGCTTGAGGCTTCGCTGGGGCTGTCAAAGAGCTGCTGAGGACTCCTCTTTGCAGTCAGTGCAGTAAGAGGGAGCTGTCAGCTTAGTGGCCAGCTGATCAATACTCGCATGTAGGTGGAAGGAGCGAGCCAGGAGAGGGCAGCTCTACTGCTGATGGCTGAGAGAGCTGCGGTGGGGGGGAGGGGCTGGGCCAGAGAGGATCCAGTGGATGGTGGTCAGCGCCATCCTTAGGCACATGAGCACACATAGCTGCTGCTGAGTGTGCCTGAGAACAGCCCTGAGGAAATCAGTTTTGCTTTGTGCAGTGAGTGACTAGAGGGTGGTTTCTGTAAATCCTGATATTTCTTTAGTAAGAGTGCCAGGGCCAGATATGATCTGTCTGTATAGACTTCTGTGCCACTTAGTTTTCTTTGAATATTTTAACCCTAGTACTTAATGTCACACATCTTTATATTTCAGGTACATGCAAAGTTTCCTTGAGCTTTTAGAATATGAAAATAAAAGCCCTGAGGATCCTCATGTTTTGGATAAGTAAGTAATTTATTTTACGAGTTAAGCCAGCAGAGAGAAAATGGGCTGTTACGAGCCAAGTTTTCTGTTTATTGCAGCAGCATAGACGTAATCAAATTCGTAATATGAAATTCACATAGTTAAGTCCTAAGTTTGTAGTAAACATAAAATTGTTTGAACAACCTACATTTTATTTTGCTAGTTCGTAACTTACAATACTATACAATGTGTTAAATTACAGGTATGTAAAAGAAAATGTGTGTATATATAAAGAAAGGTACACTAAAGGTACACATCACTTTTAATACTAAAAAAAAACCTGCTTCAGTACTCTGTTTTCTTGAGCTCAGGTATTCTGTTATAGTATTTTAACGTATATTGTTGATGTATTAATATTTTAAACAGATCTATAACATGGAACAGAACGCTTATCATATAATTAAGATTGTGTCAGGTGAAATCCTGTCACCACTGGAGTCCCTGGTGACACTGATTAAAATGGGTGCAGGATTTAACCCTTCATTGCTACCTATCAGAGCTGAATTCACATTCTTGACCTTGAGATGAAAGATTTCCTGGGCCAAATTCAGACCAGAGGAAACTGAAAAGCTGCAACCTTATTCTGATTTTCTTAGTGCTAGTACCCAAACACTCTACTTCAGATTAGAAAGTCAAATTAGCTCCTTTCTTTCTCATTCATCATTGCCGTTGAAGTAAAGACTGTTTTTGTTTATGATAGATGTTTAATAAACATTTTTATTTTTATTTTTGTTTACGACAGATGTTTAGAGAGCCAGTGCTGTAGGCACACTTGACGCACTTTAAAAATATATTATTAAATATGGAGCCCATCAGTTACGCCAAATCATATAAAATTACTTAGCAATAGCATAGATATAACAAAAACTAACAGACTCTCACATCTCTGTTGCTCAGCATGGACCCACATTCATATCTTGATGGTCAGGAAAGAGAAGGTGCATAACTCTTCTCTTGTGTTTATAAAGATAAGTGAAAAGGGGGTTAATATATCCAATGAGTTGTCTAAATTCATAGTCATTTGTGTTATGATTTACTCAACAATTGCTATTATAGAAAGTCAGCATGCTTACTCTGGTAAAGCTATAGTGACATTCTTTTGTCACAGAAGCTGGATGAGAAGTTAGGGCTGATACTTTTTTTGGTAAAAGTGCACCTTCAGTCTGTTTGCAAATTATGGAGCTCTTCATCCTTACTCCAAAGGGGCTACTTCTAGGTAATCTCCATTAGGGGGAGGACGAGGAGGAGAGAGAAGGGAGCTGGGAAAGGCTTTTCATTAAAAAGACCAGGTTATTTGCCAGTCAAGTTCTCCAGATGTATTGATTACGAAGATTTACTAAAGATCTTCTGTTACCATCACCTCGGCTTGTCTTCATGTAGCTAGTGTGTCTGGATAGGCGCTTAAAGTTTAAGAACTATTCTTATTGATGCTGCCTTTGTACTCATCTTCCAAGGCACAAAAGGTTGACTAGGATCAACCAGGTTTCCAAGCATTCCTGCTCTGTGCAACTTAACATTCTACTCATTGTGGTTTTGGAGAAGTAGCATACAGTATTTTTGAAAACTGGATTACTAGTATGTGACTCAGAATATTGGAACATTTCTTCATTCTGGTGTCAGGTGAGTGTGGTTTGAAAAAAATAGTGCTTTTATGGAGTATAAAATGAAAAGATCAGGAGTGTGCTTGACAAACATGGGGTATGGCAAGGTTAAGGAAAAGTGGTGAACTCAGAAGGATCCATACATATGTTCCGGTTGTTAGCGTCTTTTAAAAAAGTTTAGGTCTTTCTTTAATGCATAGAAGAAATAACTTCAAGGGTGAAGTAGAGCATCTTTGATAAGAGGAGTAGCAGCTGTATTTTAAAAATAATTAAGGATTCCTTTGTAATGTAAGTTGTTCTCTGTTCCACTAAAGTAATCTGGTTTCTAGGCAGGCATGTTTTGTGATATGAGACAAAGAAACTTGTTTCCTTGTAGCACTATATCTGTATTTGCCAGAGAGAAAATAGGATTTTGTGTTACTGTATTTCTTTGCAACTCAAAAAGAAAAAAAATCGTTCACATCTGGGAAGCAGAGGACTGAAACTTCTCTTCTTGGCATTTAAGTCTCAGATTTCAGTGGCTATAGATCATACGTAATCAGAAATACCTAATGTGTTTAAAAGAATCTCGGAAGCCTTAAGCATTAAAGTAGTTTTGAAGAGGGGATGCTTGACCAATCAGCATGGTGGATGAGTATATAGGAACAGTCCTTCATTGCACAAGTCTTTAGATTTGAGATTAGGCAATACCTGTTAGGCTTCCCCATTACTGCTTATTTTGCAAAGTAAGATATCATTTTGAAAGACTAGATGAGCCATTTGTAGAGGCACTTAAGAAATGCTGATTAGATAGATGGTGAATAAGTACTTTGAAAGAGGGACATTCCTTCACAATCAGCAATGTGAGGTGGAGGGGGATATGATCTTTAGGGAAAATGGTTATATTATTACTCATTAGGAGAGATGCATGTGACATTACCCGTAGTACAATCTGGACTGTCGTGTGTCCTCAGTTCTCAAGCCTGGGGAACCCTTTTGCACTGTTTACTGCTGGAACAGCCACTTTTGCTCAGCTCAGACACAGCCTCCAGTATGTAAATTTCTCCCAGATATCACTGCATGAGGGCTGTAGCATGATTTACCCTGCAGGTCAACACCAGCAAACTCCTGGTCCCAGACTTTCCCTCATAAAGGCATATAAGGCATACTTGGTTACAAAAAATAAAAGGTAAAATACATAATTTAAAGACAAGGGCTGTCAAGCAATTAAATTAATCACAATTGCACTCTTAAACTAGAATAGAATGTATTTTATTTAAATATAGTTGGATATCTACATTTTCAAATCTATGGATTACACTTATAATACAGAATACAAAGTGTAGAGAATTCATTTTTTGTTACAAATACTTGCACTGTAAAAAAAATCAAAACAAAAATAGTATTTTTTAGTTGGCCAATAGAAGAATTGTAGTGCAGCCTCTTTATCTTGAAAGTGAATTTTCCAATCTAGTATACTACACAAAAATAATGCATTCAGATATTAATGAGCACAAAACAGACATCAAAACACTCCAGATCCACAAACCAGTTAGTCAACATTTTAATGGAATGGGGCATTCTGTCAATGACCTAAAGGTACGTGTGTTATTAAAGAACAATTATCGCACCATTCTGGAAAGGGAAACAGCCGAGCTGGCTTTTATATTCACATTTGACACATTAACACATGGTTTAAATCATGATGGGAACTTTCTGAGTCGCTATAGGGGCTTGTCTGCATACTTGGCTCAGTCTAATTCTTGACCTCCCCCCCAACCCCTGCACTCTCTGATTTGCTCACCTTGATTATCTTTTTCTGACTTGTCCTCCTTGCTTACTGTTTTTGGTTCTCTGTGCCTTAAATATTGAGTCTGTTCTGGTCTGGCTGTGGTCTGAAGAAGTGGGTCTGTCCCACGAAAGCTCACCTGATAAACCATTTTGCTAGTCTTTAAAGTGCTACTTGACTGCTTTTTGTTTAGATATTAAACGGTAAAACTTGAGCCGACAAATTCACCCAGGCCTACTACTTGTTCAGCTAACTGCTCAAACAAGTGTGTTTACATTTTGCAAAACATAATGCTTCCTCCTCCTCCTTTTACATTGCCACTTGAAAGTGAGAACAAGTGTTCACATTGCTCTGTTGTAGCCGGCATTTGAAGGTGTTTACATGCCAGATATGCTAACCTTTTGTATGCCCCTGCATGCTTCAGCTACCATTCATGCATCTCAGAGCATATGCATTCATGTTGATGACCGATTCTGCTTGATAACAGTCCAAAGCAGTGTGGACTGATGCATGTTATTTTCATCATTTGAGTCAAATGCCACCACCAGAAATTTGATTTTCCTTTTTGGTGTTCATTAGTTCCTGCAATGGTGATGCTTCACATCACATCACACTCAGATTTTGGAATGCACTTCGGATTCTTAAACCTTGGGTTCAGTGCTGTAGCTGTCTTAGAAATTTCATATTGGTATTTTCTTGTGTTTTGTGACGTCTGCTGTGAAACTGTTCTTAAAATGAACATGTGGTGGCTCATCGCTGAGATTGCTATTACATGAAATATATAGCAAAGTGTGTTATACAGAGCAGGAGATGTACAGTTCTCCCCCAAGGAGTAGGATAAAGTGGACTTGTAGACTCCAAATCTTACTTTGTTTTGCTTTTTGATGCACTTATGTAACCAAAAAAAAATTGTAAATCATACTTTCATGAAAAGGGGATTGCACTACAATATTTGTATGAGGTGAATTGAAATATACTACTCCCCATCAGGGCAGGAGCCTGGACTCAATGACCTCCTCAGGTCCCTTTCAGTTCTAGTGTTCCATGATTCTTTCATTTTTATAGTACAAATGTTTGTAATAAAATAATATAAAGTGAGCATTGTATGCTTTGTGTTCTGTGTTGTAATTGCAATCCATATATTTGGAATACATGGTAAAACATCCAAAATATTTAATAAATTTCAGTTCCATCATTTAACATTGTGGCTATAACTGTGATTAATCACAATAAATTTTAATCACAATTTTTGGAGTTAATGGCATGAGATAATTATGATTAATGAACAGCTCTATTAACAAGCTAAATGAATTCTAAGCAAAGATCTCTCTCGCCACATGGTTCAGTCTTGTTGGCTGGATTTCTTTCAGCCATGACCCATCCCCCAATTCAGTGTGGTCCTCCTCCCCCTCCCCCCCCCCCCCCGTCCCGTTTTAATGTTGTTGGTGCTGTGGGCAAGGAGAAAAGAGAGAATTTTTGATGCCTTTGTTCTCCTCTTTAGTTTTCTTTTTCTTTGAAAATCACCTCCAACGAGACAAAAAGTCTGAGATGCATCTTTGCTAAGATGTAAATTTCTTGCTAGTGAGCTCTTTTCCACCCAATAATGGTTACCAGATAATCAATTTGTTCTTGTTGACACCTGTTTGAGGCAATAGTTTGCTGTTTGTTTGAGGTACTGGTTTGTGCCTGTTTTTGCAGAGTTGGCATATGTTTAGTAGAATCATACAGTAGAATCTTATACATTTTACATAGTGTTGCTCACACACATCGTACTAGGACACTAATGAGTGGCAAGCTAGGGGTTTTCAAAGTTTTACCAGGTGCATCATAATCTTGTAAAAGGGGGGGGCATATGGATACAGGCTGTTACAGTACAGGTACTTCCCAGCAATGCAATAGACCAGAAGAACATAAGAAAATGGGAAATAAAGGTTCTAAGAAATGGATAAAATATTTTTTTTTCTTTTTTTAACTTTGAGGAATAGTATGAAATAAAATAAAAAGGGGCTGACTAGAGGTATCACTCTCCACCCCAATTGAGTAATTGGGATTATCACAGGAATATTTAAACTTCTGAATACCCCAGAAGGAATCCAGAGATGTGATTGCCATCCCTTTATTTTGCAAATAGTTAAAGCCCTCTTTGAGTCCTTGCAGTTTTAATCTGGGAGGTTATATAATGGCTTTTAGGTCTTGTCTACATTACAGAGTTTTGTCTCCAAAAGTGTTTGCCAACAAAACAGTGGAGGTGTTTATACACTACAATACTACCTCTGCCAACAAAACTTTCCTGCACCAATTGGCAATCAGTTGTTCAGGGCCCAAAGTGCCACATAAACAGCAGAAAAGCTTGGTCTTAAGCCCCATGCATGAGATGCGTGCTTTCATCCATGCTTGTTCTTGGGAGTGAGATACTGGTTTCAGTGATCCCCCACCATACAAACACCTGTGGAAGATGATGGCAGAATTTACTAATTTGTTTCTAGTCACCTACAGCAGTCCCTTTAAAAAAACACATAGACCCTTTGCCCTATCTTGAACATTCTGACCCCCAGCCGAACACACCATTATATTGGCTGAGCTGTGTGCTTAGTAGGGGATGGTGAGAAACTGATTCATGTTAAAAAGAGGTGTGTTTTACGATACTTTTGTGCTGTGAGTACACTAAGAATCATGCTTTGGTTTATTGTTTCTTGTAGTTCTGCAGGTTTGACCTTTAGGGAAACGCCTAGATACACTTGCGGAGTGCCTCCACCAGCTAAGAAAGTGACTGATGAGGAACAGGGGGGACATGTTCTGAGAGGTGCTTTGTTCCTTAGAGGCGGAAAACAGGAATGCAGGATGTGAAGAAAGACTTCAAATAAAAATGATAAAAAAAAGTCAGGGCAGAGAGGACAGGCAGGAGCAAATATCAATGGGGCAGGAATGGGATTATAAAAGTGATGGAGGCGCAGTTGGAGATATTGAAGTCCCTAAATATGTCTCTAAATATGCTACAGGCAGAATACGTGTGTACGCACTTCCCTGTAGCCAATACAGAACTGCCTGCCATGCCCTGCCCAAACACCTCTCACATATTCTTGCAACCTCCTTGCCCACCTTGGTGCACCATTCACTCTTCCAATTCAGACAGCTTCCGAAATAATAGCTTGACTTACACAAAGCTATGAGAGTTTATATTGCCCTTCACTGTTGTTTCCCTTCGACCAAGGGAAATATATTAGGTGCAACTGTGTGTAAACATTCAAAGCCTCATCGTAATGTGAGTTATGGCCCATAAAAATGTATTTAAAATTGCGTTTTCTCCACATCACTCTTCCCTATTAACCCAGAACAGATCTCACTTATTGTGCTTGGTTCAAAAATTGTGCAGAAGTCAGTGGACCGATAGTGAGCATAAACAGAAGAGAACCACCAGATGGCAATCAGAATTACCAAAAAAAAAAAAAAGCACAGTTTGTTTTTAGAGAAGGTATCAGATAAAAGGAATTTGAGGATGATTATGCTTAAATAATAAGTATCAGCACACGTCCAGTTTCTGTTCCCTTTTCTGTCTCTAGAGCCACCATGTCCAATACACTCGTTGTTCACCACGCGTGGCGAACGGGGAAGCATGTTATAGCGAATGTGAGTCAGAGGGCTGGTGCACTAGATCGGGCAGCAGTGTGATGGGTTGGGAGTTCAACTACCATGTGGCTGGCTCTGGGGGCTTGCATGGCAGCTCCTCAGGCACCGTGCACCAGAGCCTCACAGCACGGCACCCGAGGAGCTGCCCCACCATGTGGCCCGAGCCAGCCATGCAGTGCCCAACCTCCCAAGCTGTCGTTGCCGCATGGCACCCAAGGAACCACCCCACGAGCCTCCAGCGCCGCTGTGCCACTGTCCAAGGCATTGCACTGCACTGGCTCTTGGGGTTTCGCGGCTTGGGGCTGGGTGGCTCCGGTGTGTCAAAGTCAGACTCGGGACTCGCAAATTTGTCAGACCAATCTGTTTATTAGCAAAGCTGCTCTGCTAATGCACCCAGAAAATGCGAGTGCCATTCAGGGCTCAAACCCCTTGATTTATACAGACAAAAGAAAGCAAAATTAACAAGATTACAAAAGGTGCAAGACTCAGACATGATTCCCATGAGACTAGTCACGTATCTTCGTTTCAATATCAGGCCTCAGCAATCTCCTGTTCATATCTCCCTGCTTATCTCAATTACTTTGTCTAACACCTAATGTTCCTTATTCTGTTATCCCAGACACACCTTGCTTCACTCTGATCCATCCTGCATACCTACAAACAACATTAACATAATCTTCTCTTTCCTGTTCAGGGACAAACAGCATTCCTTGAACTTATACTATTATTACAGTATAATTCATCTTGCTCTTACAATGTAATTCTTTCCACTTTCACAGGTGGAAGCTCCAGTGAGTCACTGGGGGTAAGGGGTAGGGTGCCTGACTGCAGGGGGATGTGGTGGTCAGGTGTCTTCCTTTTGGACACCACTGCTTTAAATGCAAAAAAATACACAATAGCGCTTTCTCCTTTGTCCTTCAATATCTTCCCCTTTAGGCACCAAAAAGTTTTAGAAGTCTACTTTTGGTTAGTCTTTTTAAGGGCATTGATGCAAGGTAACAGACATGTATTCTGAAAGATTAAAAAATGTTAATATCTTGTCAAAGCAGACCTGAAGACATGACATTTAAAGAATCACACTTTCCTTTTACATATGATTCTTTTAAAGTACAAAACATTGAAAAAGATTCACCTTTTTTAAAAGGGATGACTTGAATGTTTTTTTAAAAATCTCAAAACATAAAAAGTTAGCAATTTTTAGTGTTGCCACTTTTCTCATTGACATTAATGACCATCAGTACTACACTGAAAGTAATTTTTCTTTCCTCCCTTGAGAATCAGACAGAAACAAATGCAACATACTTTTCAAAAGAAAGCAAAGATGGTGACACTATCAAGTTGTAGCTGTGTCTGCGAAACTAAGGATTCTTTTTAATGTGTTAATGTTGAACTAAATTCTTGGGGTTTATAATGAGCACAGAAGAACTCTATTTGACAAATCAAGCGAATAACTGATTCAGTTAGCACCTAAGCACCACCTTCAGAAGGAAATTATAATACAGCAGACCCTATGAAGTTACAGAGAATGAAAGGCTCATTAGTCACTAACATTTACTACTTCTGTGACCTTGTTTACACTACCAAGTTTTGTCAGTGTAAACCATGCTGATGATCAAACACATCATCGGTGTATGCTTACACAACCCTCCTTCTGAACCCTTCTCCTTCAGCCATCATCTGCTGGTAGGAATTGTGGAAAGGAAGAATGGATCTTAGCACATCATCGGTGCAGGTTCACAATTTTTTTTACATCCCATTTGTAGTGAGTCATTATGGCCTCCTGCTGACTCAGAGGCAGAGGAGACTGCGCAGAGACCCTGGTGGTCGGGCCCGGAGCCAGAACACCAGAGGGCGGGGCCCAGGGTTAGAAGGGCCAAGGGCAGGGCTCAGGACCCATTAAAGCCTGGGCCTCCGGGCAGGGAGGAGGCGCCTGCATGAGCTCCCCAGCGCCAAGGGCAGAGGGCCTGTCGCCGCCCGGCCGGGCCAGAGGAGCAAGCCTCCAGCGGCTCTGAACAACCATGGATCCAGATGCCCCAGGGGGACTACCTGGACTTCCCAGACCTGCCAGGACCCTCACGCCGGCGGAGACCCCCCGCCTTGGAAGAAGCCCCAGGAGCGGCCTGCCCCAGAGTCCCGGCGGACCCCTGCAGCCCTCAGGCCCAGGATCGCCTCGGGCCCACCGTGCTACCGCCGCCCGACTATCCCAATGATATTGACATGAGTGACTGGCCGGAGCCCCTGAAGGTGGACGATTTGGAGGAGACCGACCCCGCGGGACCCCCTGACCAGATGGACTGGGACCTTCTGCCGGTGGAGGTAGAGGTAGGAAGTGGCTCAGGGAACGACGCTCCCGAACCCATGGCAGTGTGTTGCGGCCTGGATCCCCACTGCCGTGGTCGTGTGTGAGCGACCCCCAGGTCCCCGGGCCAGGTCTCAGTGGAGTGGGAGGGACTGCGACCCCCTACCCCCTCCTTGACAGGGACAGCCTGCGCTGGGCCTGTGCTCAAACCCTTGTGCTGTTGCCCCGCCCCAAACTGAGGGCTGGGCCTGTATTGTGTTACAACTGTGAACTGCTGCCCGCCCTGAACTGAGGGCTGGGCCTGTACTGTGTGGCAGTTGTGAAGTGCTGCCCCGCCCTAGACTGAGGGCTGGGCCTGCATTGTATTACACTGGTGAACTGCTGCCCCGCCCTGAACTGAGGGCTGGGCCTGGATTGTATTGCAATGGTGTGTTAACCCTTTTTTTTGATTGCCGCCCCGCCCTAGGCCAGGGGCTGGGCGTCCCAGGGCTCTTACACCATCATGATAGTCCATTTCTCAATAGCCTGTTTACTGTGCACCCGCCATCTGTGTCTGAAAGGATGGATCCTGTACTGCTCTGGTGACTTTTATGAACACATCATAGATGATCATGAAGTACGGGTTCCCAATCTGAATAGGAATTAAAGGTGCCTGACCCGCTGTGTGCTATGGAAAGATGTAACACCAGGTTACTTTTAGCATTCAAGGAGCAGCTGGACGTGGCGGATTGTTGCTTTTCTGCTTGGGAAACAAGCACTAAGTAGTGAAATTGCATGGTTATGCAAGTCTGGCATGACAAGCCTTGGCTGCAGAACTTTTGGATACAGAAAGCCACCTTCCTGGAACTGTGTGCAGAGCTTGCCTTTGCAGTGCAAGGACACTATAATAAGAGCTGTCCTCTCAGCAAAGAGGCTTGTGGCAATCGTTACGTGGAAGTTGGCAGTGCCAGACTGCTATCACTTGGTCAGAAATCAGTTGAGTCGAGAAATCAGCTGTTGTGGTGACATTAATGCAAGTGTACAAGGCTATTAATCATATTCTGCTACAAAATATCCTGACTCTTGGAAATGTGTAGAAAATATTGGAAGGCTACATGGAGATGGGATTTCTTAACTGGAAAGGGACAATAGAGATGGCACTCATACCCCAGTTTTGGACCCAAACCATTTTGCAGTGGAGTACGTGAATAGAGAATGTACTTCCCTATGATATTGCAAGCACTTGTGGATCACCAAGGGCATTTCACTTATCACCACTGGACACATGCATCT
This sequence comes from Carettochelys insculpta, assembly GCF_033958435.1. Classification (NCBI taxonomy): domain Eukaryota; kingdom Metazoa; phylum Chordata; order Testudines; family Carettochelyidae; genus Carettochelys; species Carettochelys insculpta. The sequence continues at coordinate 156,782,833 of NC_134137.1, forward strand.
TCAAGAACACTAGCCGCTACAGAAAGCTGCAAGCAGGAGATTTCTTTCCAGATCAGAAGGTTCCAGTGGGGTGTGCTGAAATGCCTAGTGTCTGGGGAGATCCAGAGTGCCCATTACTTTCATCGGTCATGAAGCCTCACATGAGAAGCCCGGACAGCAGTAAGGAAAACTTGAACAATAAGCTAAGCAGGTGTCGAATGACAGCAGAATACGTGGTTGGCAGATTAAAAGCACACTGTCTTTATGACAAGTTAGGTCTAAATAAGGAAAATATTCTCATAGTCATAGCAACCTAATGTCACGCTGTAATATCTGTGAGGTTAAGGTGAGAAGTTTCCACTGGGGTGGAGTGTGGATGCAGATCAACTGGTGGCTGCTTTTGAGCAACCACATACCAAGGCTATTATTGGGATGCAACGGGGACTGTTCAAATCAGGGAGGTACCATTTTGACTATGAGAACCAGTAATGCCCCTTTCTATGAAGCACTGTGCCATGCATTGTCGTCACCTTATACGGAAATTTTGAGGATTCTAGACTGTGATTTGTAGTCTTCAAATGATCCACTTGCCAGTGTATTAATTGAAGCACTTGTATAGAAGACAAATGAAGATTCGATATCTTTCCAAGAGTATGTTTTTATTAAATGCCAATTAACAGCTCACAGTGGTTCTCAAACTTTTTGGCCCATGGCCTGCCCTTCTCAGTGCAAACCTTTCTACTGGCCACCAGCCAACCACCCATCATGACAAAATGCATTTGCTTATGTCTAAATACTAACTTATGCATACTAGGTTACCGAAGCATAAAAACGCAAATATACAGCTATAATGTTAGGGGTCATATATTTAGATATTAAGTATATTTAAAACAAAGATTGGTAAGCTAACATGATCAAGCTAAGTATTAATGTGTGTCCAAAACAAAAGGTTCCAACATTGTCTTTATTTATGGCAGGAGCAGGGAACCTTTTTGGATTGGGATCAAGTGACCCACAGAAAAATTAGTTGTGTGCCACACAAAAGTGAGAAGTAAAAAAACCCGCAAACCCTCCCTGATGTGGCACCCAACTGAGACACCTCACTCCCTTGTGCTGCAGCCCCACAGTGCAGGGATGGGGAGAAGGACGACCAAGGTTAAGGGCTTCCCATAGGCCATTAACTCTTCTGGGGTCCCAGAGCTAGTAAGGTGGAGCCAAAAATGTGGGGTTCAGTGTGCAGGAGGGGGCTGCTGAGGAGTGAGATGGGATGGAGGTGAAGGATCTTGGACAGGAAGTGGGGTATAGGACGGGGCTGAGGGTGCAGGGACTGGATGGGAGGGGATTGCAGGAGTAAGTTGGGAGTGAGGGGGCCTGGCTGAGAGGGAGGGTGCAGGATTGCACTGAGGGGTAAATGCTGGTCAGGAGATTAGGTACAGGAATGCGCTGGGGAGGGGAGATGGGCTGGGGAGAGAGATGGGGTTCTGAATGGGGGTAAGAACAAGGGGCATGCAGGGGTACTTGGCTTGCCCTGTGCTTCACGGCACTCCCACGTGCAATTCCCTGCTACTCCTCTTGGCTGTGATTTGGGCAAATCACTCTCACGAGCAGTTTCCTATGCGACCATTTCCCCAGCTGGAGGGCGGGGACAGCATCAACTTCTCTGTGTGAGCAGGATCTGGCCTATGAGGCTTTGGGCTCCTTTCCCCTTGCAGTGAGAAGCTGGTGCTGTTACTGTAACCTCACCAGGGACTTGGGGGTGGGGGGTTGCAGGACGCCATGGGACTGGAGTGCCAGCATGGGCTCCCTGCCGCGTGGGGGGAGGCTGAGACCACAGCCCTTCTTGCAAGGTGGTCTGTAGACCATGCTTGAAGAATTACTGCTTTAGCGTGATGTGATAGGTAGTAAGGTAGTTGGACTTCTGTTTCTCTGATAAACGTTTAGAGACCATTGAGGATAAACAATAAGTGACTGTGTTACATGTGAATGAACATTTGAAAACAGTAGATTGTGATGCAGAGATTTGTTCTACTCTAACATTATGTTCCTAATTTTGGGGTTTTTTTTCAGTTTTTTAGATGTTTTAATTAAAGTAAGGAACAGACACAATGATGTGGTTCCTACCATGGCACAAGGAGTGATTGAGTACAAGGAGAAGTATGGCTTTGATCCCTTTGTTAGCAGTAACATCCAGTATTTTCTAGATAGATTCTACACCAACCGCATCTCTTTCCGCATGCTTATTAACCAGCACAGTAAGTAATTGCTTTGTTTTTCAGTAATTATTTGTTGCTTGTAAACCTAAAATGTCATCATTGATTTAGCCTTCCTCACGCCAATATTCTGAGGTGAAGATGGTAGATTTTCCCCTGTCCCTTGCAGAGTAGCAGCCCTGTATTTGAAAGCAAAGCTCTACTGTTCTATTTTGTCGGTGCAACTGTAAAATTTTTTTTCATCTTGTTAGCTGATTCATTGTGCTAGGTGACTTAAGATATTTTTAGCTACTATTAAAATAGCTACATCTTCTCTGCCAAGTAGTCCATTTGATACATATTTCGCCATCAAACACAAAAGTCATCTTCTACCTTTTCAGTTTTGTGTTGTGTGTGAATAGTGTTTGTTCATTATGCATATTTTAACAGCCAAATAGTTTCTCCCAAATTATGTTGTCCACCTATTAATTCACCAACCTTTTTTCTTGCCTTCTAAAGAGACTATATTTCTAACTTGAGATATTAATTTTTATTGTTCCCTTTATTAATTAACATAGTAGTTCTGATTTTCAGGTTTTCCTTCACATTAGAGTCTTAGGTTTATACTGTTTAAGTATTCATTTTGTAGCATGAAAGAAATTACTCACATAACTGCCAGTAACCAGTATCTGTTACATTTAAAAGCCAAGATCAAGTCTGTGATCGCTTGAAATGTATCTACTCTATGGTTTCCTTCCCTGTCCAGTACTTTGCTGTTTGTGACATCATAGAAGCATCAGCCTGCTACGTATGATAGGGAAAAAGTTAAATTCAGCACATTTAGCTAAGAAATGTATATCCAGTAACTTTTATTTATAATACATCAAATGAAAGAGGAGATAAATGCGCTAGTATGACAAAGCTAAATAGAACAGTGTAGTCATTTGGCAATAAATAATGCCAGACATAGAAGCAACAACAAGAAAGCAAGATACATGAAAAGACCCCTCTTAGAAAATAAATGATGATAATAAATAAAGGTTTTGTCCCATTAGAATTTGCAGGTCTTGTCTTTTCTAAACATACCAGTTGCACCCTTTTAACTGTAATGCTAAACTGGTTTCATTAGTCGGTTCAGCTTGAGTTCTACACACTTGTACATGTTGAACCTCTCTAGTCTGTCATCCTTGGGATCTGACTGGTGCTGAACCACTGGACATCAGTATTATCTAGTCTAGCAGCATTACCAACACTTACACTGCTTACTGGACTGTTTGATGACATTTAGGAGTACATTGGTGATAAATAACAGCACAGAACACTCAGAGCCAGGACTGGAGGCTGTAAAACTTTTATGAGATAGCAGGAATCTTAGCCACATCCATGTTAAGTGAACATCTGGCCTAACTGAAACCATGCCATACCACAAATTTCGCTGTACCAGAGTTTGCTGGACTAGAGAGGTTCAGCCTCTACCATTTTTAAACCTGGCTTGTTTTAGTTTGTGTAACATAGCAGCAGTTTAACTAAAGCAGATTAACATCACACCTTTAATTTAACTGGTAGAATTTCTATGTCTAGATCAGTGTTTCTTAAATTTTTGAGACCATGGCACACCAAACAAAGATTTTTTTAATGCAGAACATCAACATGTTCAGCAAAACCAAAACAACGTAATTATAATCAGGTATCATAGCAACAAGGAAGTACAACTGTATCTGGTTTTAATAACAAGAAATATACACCATCAGTGTATTTTTTTCAAACACTTGCAGCGCACCCGCGGAACGTAGTTTAAGAAACACTCCTCTGGATAACCTCTAGTGACCCTCCCTTGATTTAAGGGCAAATGGCTCTTATCTCAAATTGAAAGAGATGGCTAAGACAAATTCATGTAATTTGCCCTTGACCCCTGTAGAGTTCTTTTTAATTTATTTTTGAAAACGGGTGCTAAGTATGAAAACCTTTTACATCTAATATAATTTACACTTCCCACCTGTTGGGACCTTCTTATTGTAAAATCCCCATTATTACAACAGCTGTGCTCTGAAATAATTATATGAATGGAGCTTTTCACAGTACATTTCTATCTGTATTGACTCCAATCTATCCTGAGAACTATGACACTTTTCCTTCCGTCTTCTGGCTAGACATGAATGGACTCTTTGCATTTATTTTTCATGTTGTATCAGATATTGCAAGATATAATTACTAAACGAAGTCAGTATTTGTCCTAGAGAGAGAGGAGTAGTCTAAATCAGGGACTGACGTTATGAAGGAGTCTCCTTTCTCAGTGTGGTGCTGAATCTTGGCAATGCATCTGATATAACTTTTCTGTGTTCTGCATGTACAAGCCATTCAATTAACTACCAATTCTTTTTCTCCTTAGCCCTTCTTTTTGGCGGAGATACTAATCCGGCTCATCCCAAGCATATTGGGAGTATTGACCCTACCTGTAATGTGGCTGAGGTAGTAAAAGGTAAGGAGATAAATTTAACATTTGTATTATGTTTTAAACACCAATTTACAGTTACACACAGATAACTAGTTATGGTGTCCGATGCAAAAAATTTATTTCCAGTTTATTATTTTTAAAAACTCTAAGAAATTATAAACTTTCAGTTGCTTATAATGAGGCCATAAAACTATCAAAAGAATCTAATAATATGAACTATATGTTGCTCTTACAGCATTTTTCACCTGTACTGTTATACATTTGGGAACTGACACAGAGCTGTAGTAAAAACTTGCTGAAGGACACCCTGCAGTCCAGGGGCAGAATTGGAACTAGAATGCATATCCCCTACATCCTATCCAAGTATTTTATCTACTTGACCACACTTTCTAGTGACTTCAGAATCAAAAATGTGAAGCTAATGGTATGTTCATATAACTACAAAAATGGAATTATAGCTTGGTTGTACTACAAGAACAGATTCAAGTCGGATACGACCACGTTTAATAATGCTTGCTGTGGTGGTTAAATAATCTTCCATAGAGTATTTAAAAGTACATATTCTATTTCATGTCCTTTTGTAAAGGAAGTCAAATATATACGTGGTCCTCTGTTCTTGTACAGTTATTTAACTAAAGCTCTATAATAAAGAAACACGCACTTCAGGGAAGTGAGGTTATAAAACAAGAACAATCTTGAGACGTTTAGAACCTCTTAGTTTTTGTGTTTAGGCAGCCTCCCAATGTGTATTTTTGGGGAAAACTTACTATTTGTAAAAAGTAACTTAACGTCTAGTTGAGACTAGCTTACTGATTTTTCTCAATGCTCTAAAGTCAACATGCTTGTTTGTTGAAATATGCAGGGTCTTAAGGAGGCTTGCAGGCAAGACTAGAGTCAAAATTTGAGGTCATATGAAAAATCCCCAAGTAGCCCACCAAAACAAAAAAGTGACACCAGAATTTCATTGTTCTTATAATGTTGTACATATTCCTGAGTCTTACCTTATCACTCTCATACTAACTGAGAGCAAATCAAGAACATGGTATATGTTTGGGAACGATGTCTGGCACAAATTGTCCCTCTGGGAAGAATATTCTTAAAGATTTTCAGGGTGAAAGTTGGATCTGCATTGTAGCTCAGATGAAACTGAAAAACTGCATGAAGTCATTTTGGTAGCTGCAGCAGGATTAGGGCTCTGTCATAAGCTGTTTGGAGACACCTAACAGAGTAACAAGGTGGCTCAAGATGTCATGCTGTAGCGAGTGAACCTGAAAAAGACCTGTGTACGGTAAGTTTGAGTTCCTCTCTGTGTAGATTTCAAAAAATGTAAATTGTGTGCATAGAATTGTAGACACGTGGGACTGGAACAGACTTCAAGAAGTCTTCTAGTCCAGTCTCCTGCACCCAAGGCAGTACTACATAGTAACTAGATCTTTCCTGACAAGTGTTTTTCTAACCTGTTCTTAAAAATCTTCAGTGATTGGAAAAATGAGTAATAGTGTGGCATTTCAGACTGGCAAGCAAATTGATTTGGGCATAATTCTTTCCTGGTCTGGAACCCACTTTGACCTGATGAAGTGTGTTTCAGTCCAAGAAAGCCTATGCCCAATAAATTTGTTAGTCTGTAAGGTACCACAAGATTCCTCATTTTTGTGAAACATACTAACTCAGCTCCCCCACTGATACTTGCTTCATTGATGGAAATTTTTCAGCCTTCCTTGGCAGTTTGTTCCAGTGCTTGACTGCCCTGACAGGAATTTTTTTCCTGATGTCCAACCTAAAGCTCCCTTTTGTTAGGACAGGAAGCAATGAACTATCTTCAGATATTAATGTGAATCATTTTTCTCTGGCCTTCTTGTGACCACTTCTTATGTACTTGAAAACTGTTATGTCTCCATGTCCTCAGTCTTCTCTTCTCTGGACTAAATAGACCCAAGGTTTCTCCCCACCCTCAAGTATTTTTTCTTCGGTCATGTTTTCTAGACCTTGAATCATTAGTTGCTTTCAGCCAGGACTTTGCATAGACATCTTTGGGAAATTTCTCCCTGAGAACAGAGTTTCTGGATTAAGAGCCCCGTTCTGAAATCCACATGCTTAGTCAGATTTATTTTAGAACTGCCAAGGAAAATGGAATAATTAAATAGAGGAAAGATGAAAGTCTTTAGTAAACAGCTGCCTTCAGTTGCTGTAGTTGTGGTGCATGTTCTCATATCATTCCTGACCAGTGGGACTGTGTGTGATCAAAGAAAAGCAAGTAGTTGTGATTTTCAGCAGTGTCAGTGTGATCAAAGGATTGCTGAGCATCATGATAGGCATCCAGGTTAGAGAGCTCTGTTCCAAGGACTGGTGTAAGGTTGACATAGCGCTGTACTAGGTTACTTCCATTAGTCAAAATAGTAGCTTACATTTATATTTATATTTACGTTATATTTATCATGATAAATACAAACACAAAAAACACATTTCAAGTCTCTACAATAATTCAGTAAGCCTACACTAATCAAGGGTTCAAACCTAACAGTTTCACTTTTCTAAATGAGTTCTTTGAGACTAGTACCCATGGCTCATGGGGCAAACTGCACAAATATTTTTAAATGATATTCTGACACAAAGGAGAACTTCATAGTGGTTTTTTTTTTGTTTTGTTTTGTAACTTCTGCTAAAAAGAAAATCCTGGTGCAGCCGTACCTGAAGTGGCACTACTGGCTTATAATATTGTGGCCAGAGGTGTATACCACTCACTCTGAATTTGGAGTCGTTTGGAGAGTGGGTTCCATGAATAAGTCCTGCCTCTATTCCTCCCTCCCCGCCCCCCCACCAAAAAGGAGTTGATTTTATTTTTCAAATTGTTCCAAAGCCGACTTGCACAGTTATATTGCCTTGAAGTTTGGTATTCCACAACAGAAGCTGACGTAGCCTTTGGAGGGTAGGCTGGGAAGAGAACACCCTTTGTAATGAAAGCATCATTTAAGCTGTCTCAGAGCTATTGTATCTGACTTGTACTCATCTTTGTGCATATTTTTATTCTTCTGAGAGCATCCCTTTGAGATTAATTACCATCTCCACCCTTCTGCAATTGTTTTCTGCTGTAGCGATTTGTGCTTAGACTCCTAACACTAACCTAGCCCCCCAGATCAGAGCACAAAGATTGGGGCTTCCCTCCACTTTCTTTTGCTGCGTGCAGGAGGTACATATGCTCCTTACTGTCCCATTCTTCCTTCCTCTGAGTCCCTCCAGCCCTTCTGGGGGTATGAAGGGGCCAAGAGGCAAGCAGAGTGGTTAGTTGAATGGCAGCAAGGTATTCCCAGGAAGCCTTTGTATTTTCCCAATTCAGGGGCCCTATATCCAAAACCCTTCACTGTCACCACTTACTCGAAAAAACAAGTGACCTTTGGTGAAAAACTTTATAAATATAAATTTAAGGTTGGCCTATTCTGCCTTTACAGAATGTCAGATTGTACCTATGTTTAAATCTCTTAAGTACAAGGTTATGGTACATATTGTAGCACACTCTCCTTCCAGAGGATTTGAAACGTTGTGGCAACAAAGAGTATGATTATAGGAGAAACTGTTAGATTGTATCTGCACGAAATAAAAAATTGGAGGCAGGCTTAGTGAACATTAGCTATCCTACACTTAACTGGTTTCACCTACTCTGCATAAAGCACTGTTTCTTAAACTGCGTTCCATGGAACATTGGCATTCCATGAGCAACTTGCAAGTGTGCCGTGAGCATCTGACACTTTTTTGATATCGTACACTGATGGTATATATTGTCTGTCATTAAAACTAGATACAATGTTGCCTTCTTCATTGTTACGATACCTGATTAAGTTACTGCTCTTCTTTTTTTAAATAATTTTTAAAGAAAATTTTCGTAGATGCTCCACATTAAAAATAACATTATTTGGTGTTCTGTGGTCTCAAAAACTTAAACACTGGCTGAAAGCATCCAGAGTTGCCTGATCTTGTAACCTGACCCTTGTTCTAAGGATGACTTTTGCCCTGTTGTGTGCTGTTAAGCATGTGATCAGACTATTCTGAATATTCAAGCAAGATGACTGTTGTGTGCCTCTACTTGTACAACTCATGTAATTTAATACTTCTGATAGTAAAGCTGTGGTTTTTAAGAGAATTTGCCCTTTTAGGGTTATACACTGGAATATATATTTCAAATAGCATGAAAATGCACACTGGTTTCAGATTTTTAGACGAATGCCTAAAAAGTCAGATATTTGCATGTAATCTTGTTATTCTAAGAAACTGAAAGACCATTGTTAGTCTTTTTGCATAAATGCAGAATTGACATTGAAATATGCTGTTATTTTTTCTTTCACAGATGCTTATGAAACAGCTAAGATGTTGTGTGAGCAGTACTATCTGGTTGCACCAGAGTTGGAAGTTGAAGAATTCAATGGTAATAGGAAGTTCATTTTATTTTTAAGTGCTGTAGGAAATATTGGGGACGGGGGGGGAGCATATTAGCAAATAGAACAAACATAATGGCTAACTGTTTAGTTAATAGATATGATTTTAAGTTGTGAGTTACAGCAGAATACAAAGATCATATATAGAGAGGTCGCGTTCCTTACCCTCCTCGTTATTCTTCCTTCGAGGGCAGAAAAAAGGGTTAATGAGTTAATTAAAATGACTCCAGAGATGGGTGCACTTAACATTCTGGAGCACTTATTCTGCACATGATGCTGAGGAAAAAATGCTGCATGCTAAATGAGATATCGTTTCCAGCAGCTGTGTTTTGCTTTCTTTAGAGTTATGTAGGCGTAGGTAATTACCAGGCCTGATTCTGCTTCTCTTCTATGTCTGCATTCTGTGTTTAATTCAGAGGTGTGCTTCCAAATTCCACTCTTACATTCTAGAAAAGTGAGAGAACATAAAAACAACAAATCCTGTGGCACCTTATATATTAACAGATATATTTTGGAGCATAAGCTTTTGTGGGCAAAGGCCCGCTTCATCAGATGCAATGAGTGAGAACATAGTTATGCAGTTGTTTTTATTACAAGTTCAGATTACTACAGTAGATGGCGTGAACTGTGATACCACAGGGGGAGTATGCTGAAAAAATATTTTAACTAACTTAAATTTTATTTATTTCTAGCTAAAGCTCCAAACAAGCCTATTCAAGTAGTCTATGTACCCTCACATCTGTTTCATATGCTATTTGAGTTGTTTAAGGTAGGAAAGATTTATCAATGCTTGGATTGAATAGCCATAGTGTTATATGTTGTAGTTAAGGCTTTCTTAGCCATAGTATTTGCAAAAATAATTTTTCCTCATGTTCTCTTGTGTTTTGTTTTTGAAAGTTTGGAGTGATGTGATTAAAGTTAGCCATTAAGCCCTTTCCTAATGTACAGACTTCAGACACTCATTTGGACTCAGATGTGGATTGTACTTGTTTCTGCATTTGGTTAACTCAGAATGGCTTGCAATAAAATTTCTAACACTAAACTTCATGGCACAGTACCAGACCTTTTTTTAATTTGCTCAAGCTTTTTTGCTTTATTGGATGGTTTGAAGTTCATCTTGAGGGAGAGTTCATCATGACCATTTTCTTTTTGGTATGACTTTTTTAAAAAAAATACTAGTTTCAGAACTGAGAAGTTAAACTAAATAGAAAGAATAGGAGAGACACTGAAGTACATAAATTGTATATTTTGAGAAAAGTAAGTGCAAATGCCCTGAGATGCATAATTGGGCACATTGTATAAGTTAAGAAAACAAATCTATTCAGTAGAAGGCAATGTGATATTTGTCCAATGAATATGTTTTTCTTTGTGTTCTTCGTTAGTGTGCATATACTCATGTGCAAGTACTTGACTCCTGTCTTTTCCCTGTCCTGTCATGAGCTTCATGATGCATAACTTTCTCTAGGACAGAGTTGGTCTGAATTTGTGAAGTGTTGCTGTAGATTTGTTTTCAACTATAAAATTATGTAGTGTGCACTAATATAAAAGTCAAACACAGTAGTAGCAGTAAGTAATATTACATTTGTGCTGTACTGAGTGTGCAAACTGCATTGATTAAATGACTGCAACATAATAGTTTTGAAGTGGGTCAGGTACGTCAAGGCTTTATTATACTTCCATTGCACATTGTCATTTTGAAAGTAATTTATTTAATCAATCAAAATAATAAGTGTTAATTTCTGTACAGGGTGAGCCTCTCTAATCCAGAACACTGTCCCTCCAGCAACATCCACAATCTGGCATGATTTTAGTTAGCCAGGTGACTACTTACCATTTGTGTGGCCAAGTTTCTTGTGGTCCCACAAAACGTGTTTATGGCCATCGGTCCTGGCTCTGTGTTGTGTGCTGTTATTTAGCTGTAACTTACCACTAAATGGGTGCATCTACACTAGGAACTAACTGGGTGCGTCCACACTAGCTCCCTACTTCGAAGGGAGCATGGTAAGTAAGGTGTTGGGAGATTATTAATGAAGTGCTGCGGTGCATATGCAGCTCTTCATTAAGCTAATTCTCCCCCAGGGCAACTTCAAAGTGTTAACACTTTGAATTTGCTTCAGGGAGAATTAGCTTAATGAAGTGGTGCATATGCACCGCAACACTTCATTAATAATCTCCCAACACCTTACTTACCATGCTCCCTTCGAAGTAGGGAGCTAGTGTAGACACACCCACTCTGAAGTTAACTTCGAAGTTAGGCACTACATCAAAGTAGCCACAGAGAGTCTACGCACATTTTCCCTTACTTCGAAGTTAACTTTGAAGTAGGGAGCCCAACTTTGAAGTCTCTACCCCATTCCTGAGAATGGTAGTAGTACCTTACTTCAAAGTAGGGTTAGTGTAGATGCTCTGTTTCAAAGTAAGCAACTTCGAAGTTATTTTTGTAGTGTAGACACAGCCAGTGTCTTGTAAGAACCCAGTAAACTGTGTAAGTGTTGGTAATGCTGCTAGACAATATTGACCTCCTGTGGTCCAGCACATTTTCTTCTCCAGCACTGGTCAGATTCTGAAGGTGTTGGCTGAGAGTGGTTTAACCTGTACAATAGAAGTGGGTAGTCCTGGTATGTACAATTAATTTACTATATTCACTTTACTGGAGAAACTCAGTTACGAATACCAAGAAATTGATGTTGTTTGTAATTCTGAAATGTTGATAACTCTGAACAAAATGTTGTTATACTTTGATATATATATATATAACAGAACATTAACTTCGTACAGGTTAAACCTCTCTAGTCCAGCACCCTTGGGATCTGACAGGTGGTGAACAAGAGAATTTGCTGAATCACAGGAGGTTAATATTGTCTAGCAGATTACCAACAATGCCACAGTTTACATAGCTCTGATAAGACATTTAGGGATAAATTACAGCTAAATAACAGCACAAAATACTGAGAGCCAGGACTGGTGACTGTAAATAAACTTTATGGAACTGCAGGAAACTTGGTCACACCCATGGTAAGTGGACATGCAGCTAACAAAAATCATGCCAGATCATGGATGTTGCTGAACAAGTATATGTTCAACTAGAGAGCTTCAACCTGTACAGCGTTGAAATTTTCCTATGTGAAAGAAGCATGCTGCTTTCCCTTTATCACGTTAGTAGTTTATGTTGGGCATAGTGCTAAACTGCATTTGAGGGTTTGTTTGTGGAATTTTTTGTTCTCTCTCTGAATTCCAAATGGTGTGTTCAGTTCATTGGTCAGTTTCTAAGCCTGGTCTTCATAACTCTGATTTACTACTGTATTGCTTTGTGCTTTCTGGTGTTGTATCCAATAGAAATATTAATTTACTTTCAGTGAAGTATTACAATATAAAAGTGTAATAAGCTGACAGTTGACTTGCTGGAAAGTATATCTTCAGTTTGCTCATATACACCCTCTTCTGTATGCATGTGTACAAATATAGGGCAGTTTTAGTCAAAGTTTTTTAGAAAAACAGTGAAAACATATGCAATTTATATATTGTTGTTACAAAAAGTATTTATGGTAAAGTGGAGGTGGAGAATAAATGGGAATCTAAAACATATTGTTTTAACTTTAGAACTCAATGAGAGCTACGGTGGAATTACATGAAGGTAGGAAAGAAGGCTGTCCCTCAATTAAAACATTAGTCACATTGGGAAAAGAAGATCTATCCATAAAGGTAAACTCGGTGCTTTTTTTATTTTCTAGGGAAAAAGGTGCCATAACTCAAATGTGCCCCCCTCCCCACACACCCCAGGCCGAAATTCAAGCTCCAAAACACCCCTTCCCCTGCCTCCCCTGGAACTCAATCCCTAGTACGCACCCCCTCTTGCCTCCAGGTAGCTTAACCCCCTCTCCCCGGTAGCCCCAGTCTGTTCCCACCTCTCACTCCCAGGCTCAAACTCTTGCTGCCCTGCACCCCCCAGGTGGCTTAACCAACCTCCCTCCCCAAACCACACCCTCTTCCTCCACCTGATATTTTAGCGCCCCCCCCCCCCCAAGAACGGCAATCCATACCCCCTCTCGCCCTCAGGGTCTCACTCCCCCACCCCTTCAGCAACCCCAGACCGCTGCCAGACTCAAGCTCTTGCTGCCTCTCCACACAACTGGCTGTTAAACCAATTAAACATTCTTCAGCATGGCAGGCTGCTGGGAGCTGGAAGAGAGTGGCGACAGGAGCAGTAGCTGCATATGGCTGATTAAAGAGCCACATGCAGCTCAGAGTTGCCTAGCCACATTTTAAAAATGGTGGTGCCAGCAAAAAAGGAGACAGAATGCCGTTCCACAGCATTCTCTGGGAAAAGAGCCCTGGGTAAACTAATACTTTTAAATAACGGGACTGACTTTCAAAGATATGCTCACAAGTAACATTTTCAATAAATGTATCTTTAATTTTGCTAGGGCTAAATTATGTACTCCATATAGTTTCTGGCACTCATGCCATTTGCATTAATGTCTATACATGAGATATTAATAATGCTTTGTCTATTTGATGCTGTGAACTTTCTGTTCCTGAGCAGATAATGAGAATTCAGATAAAACTTAGGGTTTGTTCTTTTCTCCTATAGATTAGTGATCAGGGAGGTGGTGTCCCTCTGAGAAAAATAGATCGACTGTTTAACTACATGTACTCAACAGCACCTAGGCCTAGTTTGGAGCCAACAAGAGCTGCACCTTTGGTGAGTGTCTGTGGGCCAGGGCAAAATATTTTTTTCCAAACATTTACATTCTCTATCCTCTCTTCTAGGTAAATCATTTTTACATTTCTGGTGCAGAAATTAGATAGCATCAGTAAATCCATGTAGGCAAAACTTATCAGGATAAACTTAACTAGGATTCTGCATTTTTAGCAACTCATCTGTGGAGTAGGAAATTACTTTTCTTTGAGTGTTATGAGTACTGTATTCTTGGAAATGACTATATCCAGGTACAGTGCAGCATTTTAAAACAGATTAATATAAATAATATTTAGAATCTAAATTAATTAGAATGTAGTGTTTTGTATATATACCAAATAGTACCTTGTTAGCTAAGCCATTTTTTTTACAGAGCACTGCAGGTAAAAAGGAATTGAGTTTGACGTTTTTTAAAAATGACGTTTAAACAGTTTTAAGTCTTTGTCTTGTGAAAATAAAATCAAAATGTTTGTAATGTGTTATGTCACAGGGTAACTCATTTTATTTAGTCTTAGCTCTTTAATAGTCATATCTGTCATTTTATTCCTCTTCAGTAGTATTTTTGGGCCCAGATTTACAAAAATGTTCATCCCATGGTAGCTTCCTTTAAGAGCAATGGGGCGGGGGAGGGGGCGCGACGGGACAGAGAGAGAGAATGGATCATTTTATATATTTATATATATATATATATATATATATAGAGAGAGAGAGAGAGAGAATCATTGCAGAAGTCTAACTAGTATACCTCTTGTATGGTGTTATTTCATAAAGAGTATTGGTTAACACCAATAATACACTTGCCACTAATCTTAGATTCCCCCTTTTCTTCTTTGTGCTGCACCGTTTCTGATGCAGTCTTTAACTTTGAGTATGTCAAGTAAAAATTTATATGTTAGGCACTTTCCTTTTCATGTTTTAAACGCTCTGCTGTTCATCATAGTCACATGCTATCTGGTGGTGGTAATGAATCATAGAACACTAGGATTGGAAGGGACCTCAAGAGGCCATCGAGTCCAGCCCGCTGCCCCAATGGCAGGACCAAGTTCTGTCTAAACCATCCCTGATAGACATCTATCTAACCTGTTCTTAAATATCTCCAGCAATGGAGATTCTACAACCTCCCTTGGCAATTTATTCCGCTGTTTGACTGCCCTGACAGTTAGGAACTTTTTCTGAATATCCAACCTAAACCTCCCTTGCTGCAGTTTAAGTCCATTGCCTCTTGTTCTATCCTCAGGGGCCAAGAAGAACAAGTTTTCTCCTTCCTCCTTATAACTCCCTTTTAGATATCTGAAAACCGCTATCATGTCTCCCCTCAATCTTCTCTTTTGCAAACTAAACAAGCCCAATTCTTTCAACCTTTTTTCATATCACATTCTCTAGACCTTTAATCATTCTTGTCGCTTTTCTCTGGACCCTCTCTAGTTTCTCCACATCTTTTTTGAACTGTGGTACCCAGAACCTGGACACAATACTCCAGCTGAGGCCTAACCAGCTCAGAGTAGAGCGGGAGAATGACTTCTCGTGTCTTGTTCACAACACACCTGTGAATGCATCCCAGAATCATGTTTGCTTTTTTTGCAACAGCATCACACTGTTGACTCATATTTAGCTTGTGGTCCACTATAACCCCTAGATCCCTTTCTGCTGTAGTCGTTCCTAGACAGTCTCTCCCCATTCTGTATGTGTGAAACTGATTGTTCCTTCCCAAGTGGAACACTTTGCATTTGTCCTTATTAAACTTCATCCTGCTTACCTCAGACCATTTCTCCAATTTATCCAGATCATTTTGAATTATGACTCTATCCTCCAAAGTTGTTGCAACCCTTTCCAATTAATTAATTTGCAAATAACATATGCCTGCCCCAGAAATCTTACATAGTGTGTCTAGTTAAAACCTCGCATTTGTTCCCAATGTCGGAAGTAGTTTAGTGAGTCCTCCTTGGTTCTATTCATTCTGCTTGCTGCAGCACTTTGTCTCGATATAAGATGTTCACCACCTTTAGAAAATTATCAGAAGTAATCCATACCATGAACCTGATAAAATTTTACTCATTTCTTGATCATATTTTGTTGTTTTGTATTTTAATTTCTCTATTTTTGATTTGCCTAATTTTCTGCTCCTGTTAAAATTTTATGAGAGCTAGCCTATTGTGAGCAAATTATTTCCTGTCATTTTCAGGGTTGTCTTTTCCATCTGTGAACCCAGTTAATAATTGCCTTTCCATCTTTCCTAATTCTGTATGGTTGTGTTTATAATTAAGATATTAAATCGGGGAGATGAAGAAAAGGAGAAGGCATGGCAAAATTATGATGGAGTTTGCAATGCAATGCTTGTACTGTTGTTGATTTTCTGTCAAAGAACCTCAGCCCTGACCTTTTTCAGAGCTATGTGAGGAAATTAGCAGTCACGTACATCATCCCTGCCTCAAGTGAGAGTTTACAACGCTAACCTCATTAGTAACTTCTAGCTAGTGTAAGTGATAAAATAGACTGCTTATGAAACATGTTACAAAATTAGTGGTACTAGAATTCCTGTACAGAGTTTCTTACGACATTTCTGTTCCTCATTACTGCCCCTCCCAAACAGTGAGCAGGCCTGCTACGAAGCCACAGAGGTGAGTGATCCCTCTAGTCAGTTTTTGAAGAAGTTGGGGCAGGTATTTTTTTTTCATGTTTGTGGGATGTGATTCTTCACAAGCTCAAGATTATATGGGGGGCTGAATATTCAGTGAGCACTTTGGTACTTTCCTTGTGCTTTTGGTTTGTCTCGCTTGTAGTTTTGCTGTCAGTCAGACTTTATGGTGGCTTCTCATTGCTCATTATTTTGAAAAAACGTAGGTTGCAATATAGTGCTTGTAAATGCTTTCTTGTTGTGGAAAGCCCTTGCCAGCATAGGGGAATTCAAACAAATAATGTGTATTCTGCTTGTCTGCCTCAGCTGGGCAGGTATTGGGGGCCTGAAACAGGGATCCCACCATCTTGTATCACAGAAACCTGCTCAGACTTCCTGGCTGTGGTTACACTGAACTGCACCACTGGCAGCAGTATGCAAATGGACAGTCTCGAAAATGCAAGTGGCTGCTCATTTGCATATTTACTCTCTGGCAGACCCTGCTGCTGGCACACACAAAAAAACTGTGTAAACATGGTTCTGCCAGTGAAAGCTCCCCTTTGTCGGCAGCCTCTTACTCCTGATTTTTTCCGGGCATAAGAGGCTGCCAACAAAGGGGGCCGGGTTTTGCCGGCAGAACCACATTTACACAGCTTTTTTTTTTGTGCCAGTGGCAGGGTCTGCCAGTAAGCGAATAGGCAAATGAGCCTCCACTTGCATTTTCGAGACCACCCATTTGCATACAGTGGCTGGCAGTTCAGGTGAGTGTAACCATAGCCCCTTTGTTTTGTATCCCACTGTGCTGTTCATTGATCTCTCCACTAATCCCTTCACAGTCTCTTGCAGCAGTGCTGTTTGCAGTGTATCCTGTGCCTTTGGCCCTTTCCCAGTGCCTGAGAGGAAATAAGGTCTTTCTTTGACTGGGCTCAGACTGGGCTCAGCTAACCCTATTCCTCTTTCCCCTTTGCTGCATTCCTGTACCCTTCTTAATCAGCCTTGAACAGACAGGCTACTTCTAGTGCTTCAGCTCACCCTCTCCCCCCTACCCCCGTGAGGTAATTTAAGTTAATTGTCAAATCAGCCTTCTCCAAGGGAACTAAGTGATGTCATAGTAATGAGAGTACATACTCACTGTCATAGAAGCTAGCATCTGCAGGTAAAAATTTGTTCCTTTATCTTCAGTGGCAGAGAAGACTGCCAGTATGATGATACTCATTTTCAGAGACTAAGGTCCTGAAGGAGCAGAGCTCTGTTGACTTGTTTCCAGTGTAATTAGTCTGTAACCATTTCAAGCCTATGGATGAGGAGTCTTTACCTTGTCAAGTAGTGTGTGGCTGATATATTAAGACCTTAATGTTCGGTATGAGAGCTACTATGCTGCAGCATGATTCTTAACCATAGTATGGAGTATCTTCCTATTATTATTTTGTATATAATTTAGTAAAGTTGCAGTCATTACTTTCCTACACCTCTGTTCTGTCTTTTGTTGCATCATGTTGTAATATATCATCAACAGTCATTGGTCTACTTTGCTATATCAGGTCAAGTATGTAGGCCTGTGTCTTGCTTTTTCCACATTCCAATCCTAGGTAATAAACTGTCATAAGATACTCAGAACCACCAGCAATGAGCTGAATATTGCAGCACAAGCTCATGAGAGAGCTGTGCGTAGCATCATCTTATTGTAAGCTTATTGTCAAACTGCTTACTGTTTGGTCTGCTAAATTATGTTCTTCAGAGAGTAACAACATGCATGAGTAAATCTACAAAGATTTAGTTCTTATTTTTGTATGTTGGTAAAAACATCCTACTGCTGCTAATTATCGGAGGGGTAGCCGTGTTAGTCTGGATCTGTAACAGCAACGAAGGGTCCTGTGGCACCGTATAGACTAACAGAAAAGTTTTGAGCATGAGCTTTCGTGAGCACAGACTCACTTCTTCAGATGCTGGTCTTGGAAATCTGCAGGGCCAGGTATAAATAAGCCAGAGCAAGGGTGGGAATAACAAGGTTAGCTCAGTCAGGAAGGGAGAGGCCTACTACCAGCGGTTGATCTGGAGTTGTGAACACCAAGGGAGGGGAAGCTGCTTTTGTATTTAGCCAGCCATTCACAGTCTTGGCTGGCTAAATACAAAAGCAGCTTCCCCTCCCTTGGTGTTCACACCTCCAGATCAACCCCTGATAGTAAGCCTCACCCTTGCTGACTGAGCTAACCTTGTTATTCCCACCCTTGCTCTGGCTTATTTATACCTGGCCCTGCAGATTTCCAAGACCAGCATCTGAAGAAGTGAGTCTGTGCTCACGAAAGCTCATGCTCAAAACTTTTCTGTTAGTCTATAAGGTGCCAAAGGACCCTTCGTTACTGCTGTTAGTGATTTTTCTCACTCATATTTAAACAAAGTTTTATGGAGACAGGTTGCAATATGTTATGTAGGCTGAGGTACAAAAGGAAGCCTGAAGGGCAAATTAATGTGAATAACTTTCTTTAAGTTTGTTTTGATAAATAATTGTAGTTGATACAATGTATTCATTTTAACTTCCTCACTACCCTTTGTTTTGTAGGCTGGATTTGGATATGGTTTGCCAATCTCTCGTCTTTATGCAAGATACTTTCAAGGAGATCTTAAACTCTATTCGATGGAAGGTGTGGGCACTGATGCTGTAATTTATTTGAAGGTAAAAACTTGAGTCTATCATAAGATGATACAGCTCTGAATATAATTAATTCTTAGGCAGAGCAGTCAACTGTTCACTTCACACTTAATTTTTTCTCAGTATCTATGCAGTTCTTCAAGTGTCCCCGTGGGTGCTCCACCTTTAGGTGCAGCAGTGCCACTGTGCCCACTGGGCATAGATTTGAACTGAAATGCAATAAATGGGGGGTGGGGGGGACCAAAAATCTGCTACCTATGCATCCAAGAGTAGACCACTGTCTTGGTCTTGTCTGGATTGCATCACAGTCATCTGGCTTTAGCTGTAGAGTCAAATAAAACAGTGGTTCTCAACCAGGGTACGTGTACACTCCACAAGACCTCTGCATGACTGCAGTATTAAATCAACTTGTCTAGATATTTGCTTAGTTTTACAACAAGCTTCAGAAAAAGTGAGTCAGTGGAAATGAAAATTTCATACAGACAGTGGTTTGTTTATACCATTCAATGTACTGTATGTTGAAATATATGTACAGTATTTATATTCCAAATTATTTATGACTGTATGGTAAAAATGAGAAGTGGGATAGGAAGCATTTTTCAGTATTAATGTGCTGTGATCTTTTTTGAATTTTTATGTCTTATTTTTGTGAGCAAGCAGTTAAGTGAAGTGAAACTTGGGGTTATGCAAGACAAATCAGACTCCTGAAACAGGTACAGCAGTCTGTAACCTCTGAATATAAGGGAGGGACCGGTCAAAATAGTTTTTAAAAAACAACAGAAGGCTCCTCTGTAAAACTGTTGTTCCTTTTATCACCTTTTTATTCTCTTTCCAGCTGCCATTCCCCCTCTTATTTTCTTTGGGAGTTGGGGTGGCAGTAAGGCACATTTTAAAATGGACTTTCTCATGGATTTTTACTGCAGTATAGACAACCCATTTTGAACTGGGTTGTCATAAGTGTAGTCAAAGTGGCTTTTCAAATATTGTGTGGGGAGATGTAAAATTTAAATAATTGAAGCTTTTATTGAATACAATAGTGTGCACAAAAAATCTGTTCGGCATGTCTAGCAGTTTACAATATGTTTCTCAGCAATGATTTCTTACCATTACTTTCATTTTGTAGGCTCTGTCTAGTGAATCATTTGAAAGACTTCCGGTATTTAATAAGTCAGCATGGCGACACTACAAGACCACACCAGAAGCTGATGACTGGAGCAATCCTAGCAGTGAACCCAGGGATGCGTCTAAATATAAAGCTAATCGATAATTCACCACCTTAGTCTTTCCCAAGATGACTTCTGCATTCACTTTAAAGTCTCTACTTTGTTCCAAAATCCTCTGAACCACCTTAGCTTCCTTACAGGGTCCTATAAGGGCGCTTGAAATTGCAAAAACAAAGTGATGTATGAGACTTAAGAAAAGCACTAAGCATTTTTGGTATGTTTGGTAGTATAACATCTTTACCAAAATATGCTTGGTTAGTTTGGTTTTATATTTGGTCAATAGGGTGGTACTGTGATTGCACTTAAGTACGCAACTGTACAGTGAAAGGGTATTATCTTAAAGGCTGTTTTTTATGAACAAATAAAAATCAGCTAAATCTGTAGAATTCCTTTGATAGTCAATAGCATCTCACTCAGCAATATGATGTAACAGACAAGTTCTAATGTAGCTGAATATGTGCTTAGAAAATCCACTCAGTTTCATACTGCACAGCATCATGTTATATAAATCCTTTTAGGCTGTTCAGCTCTTAAACTAGTGACAGCAGAGATACACAGTTCTTAGAAGGGCTCTGTAGCTTTAAATCGACATTTTCCTCATATTCCCAAAAGTGCTTGTCAGGTGCATCCAAAACTACATATGCTGTGGAATTGCAACTTTCATCTCTTAATATACACCTTATTGTTTTTGTTTGATTTGTACAAAATGCTAAATAATATATCATATTAGTTACTTTAAGATTTTAAGGGATCAGTGCACCTCTCCATTTGTACACCTAACTCCCACTGATCCAGAGGTGAGAGAATAAATTTCATAACATGTGATGTTCATTGCCTATCAGATACTTTATTTTATTTTTGTGAAAATATACCAAGAAACCAGACAGCCAGTCATGCAAGTAAATTTGCCCTAAGAATATCAGTCACCTGGAACTTGATCAGTTGTAAAGTGGTAAATAATTTGGAAAGTTACTTATCTTTATTGCAAAAGACAATAATCTGGCAATTTGAATTTACTGTATTGTAGTTGAATACTGGCTTTTGGAAAGCAATGCTAATCTAAATATTATGGAACTAACTGGGAGCATAACAGAAACAAGGAAGGATAATTAGAAATAGGAGATGACTTCATAAGTAGTTGATAACTTGTCCAAGGAGAGAGATTTAATTATACAGCATTCTGTAAAACTGGTTGAGTTACTTACTAATGTCAAGAAGCTGTACTATACCAAGTTTCCAGATATTGCCTGTGATACTTTGAGTCCATAGAGTGGCCTATAGAGATTAGGTGTTCTGGTAACGTCCTAACTACAAAGCTAAAGCTATGATGTGTTATAATGACAGCTGTATTTGAAGGTGCACCTTCAGGAGGTTGGTGAGACATGTTAATATTTTTTTAAAGCTATTGTGTAAGATTTTAACAAGACAAAACTTGTTTACAAAAACTCAGCAAAATATCCCTTTGTCCTCCTGAATATTTATTTTGTAAGAATTAATCTTTTGGATAAATAAGAAAAAAGTGAGAACTTCCTGCATATTTTTTTAAAAAATTTGATTTAGAGTAATATTAGTTAACACTTGCATAGAACACTTCATTTAAGGATGTCAGCATAATTGTAAGCTATTCATTCTCTCAGCATCCCAGTTTTTGATGCATAAACTGAGAAAAGCTGAAGACCTGATCTTGTGGACACTTCCACCTATGTGCATAGAAGTTAACCACCTGTAAAACTGTGCAGTATTGGGGGCCTATGTTAAAGAATAACCCCCCTTTGTTTCGGACACCACTGAAGAGAGGCTTGCCATTCATATGGTACAGCCAAATTTCCATCTGTCACTGTGGAAAAATCAATGCAGTCAATGAAGAGTACTTTAAATGTCTAGAGCCTGATGTCTAAAGGACACATTCAACCAGAAACCTAGTTAGCCTGGGAAATAAAAATCTGTTTCTGCTATCTTTTGTATTTTTACAATGTCCTTATTTAAAAACAAATGGGAAACTTGCTATTTGAAATATTGCCCCCAAAATTAGATGAAAAGTGGTCATATGGGAAAACTGTGAAACTTATTATTTGTGAAGTGGAAAAATATAACATTTGTTGGAAAATATCGTGAACTTCAAACAGGATAAATGTGTGGAGAATGTATACATTTTGCAGTTCTTAGGAAAAAGTCATGTTACAATGCATCAGGTGACTTTTAGGTCTACAGTGCTTCTGTTTGGGGAAATCTTGGCTGTCTGTTCATAAATTAAAATGTGTTAGAATGACAACTGCAGACAAATATAAAGTAGAAATTCCCTTTAGTGTAGCAGAAGTACATTAAATATGCAGAAGCCAGTGAGTGAGAAGTGAAGATATGAAGGGCAAGTATTACTATATTGGCTGAGTCACTACTTTAACTGGTGTTCTGGGTTAGTTTGACTGCTGAAGAGAGTGAATTTATTGGCCCTCTTCAAACAAAAAAGGTTGTGTCACATGCAGATTGTCCACCAGATGCTCATGAGTGCTCTGGGGAAGAAGAGTTGGTTTCATATACATTTTTTTGCATCCTGTTTCAGTACTTGAAAACTAATGTCCTCTGAAATGGCCACAATAAGCAATTTGTTCTTTAAATCTTGAGCATGTCCTGATGATTCATAGAAGGGAAATGAGAGCAGTTTCATCTCTCTTCTCCTTCCACCATTCACTCCTACTTCCTCTGTTTGCCTGTCATCCCTTAGTTACTCTGGGTAAGCGTAGGCAGACCCCACTTCAGTGGTTGGTTTCGCTCTGCCTTACCTAAGCTGCCAGCCTACTTACCTGCCCAGAGCTCAGTTCTGGCCCAGGCTTGACCTCCCCAACTCAAGTAATTTCCCTCTGCAGCAGGTTAGCCTGAGGCAGTGGAGAGGACTTGTCAGCGAGAGGGAATTCAGTAGAGAGCAGACTTTCTCAGAGAGTCAAAATTCCCTTACATCCTGACAAATTAAGATTGATAGTTGTATTGTTGATTCTAGCTAGTGTATTTACATATTCTGCTCTTTTTTAGAAGTGTCAAATCGTATTTTGAATCTATAGGGCCATTTGCCTCAATATCCTGTGGCAGTGCATTAGAAGTTAAATTGTGTCGTATAAGTTTTCCTTTTATCCATTTCTGATTTACAGCCCTCTAACTTTATTGTATCCCCTTGCCTCGAGTTTCGTGCAGCGTGCAGCCGAACAGACATCTACAGCACTAGGTCATTAACAATGACAGAGAGAATGTGCTATACATACTATCTCCTAAATTTTTCTTGAAAACTTACACCTGACTCTCAGGCTAATGGAATTAGAGTTGTTAACTTTTTTGTTCTGGTGTACATCTTCTTATCTTGAATTTAGTCTGTTAATTTGTAGCCCAAGTATGTAATGTTGATAGATACTTAATGAATATTTTTTTTAAAGTTAATCCTAAAATTTTGTGTTCCTTCATTCTATTAAATTTCACAATCTCAGTGGCTTCTTAGGGTCCGTACTTTGAGATTAAAAACTTTGAAGGACTACCTGAATGCTCAATTAAGTCTTATCTGGAACTTAAGTAGATGGTGCTTTCTTCATCTGAGCATTTGCTTCAGTGACTCAGCATAGTAGCATGGGAATCTGATGCTGTGCAGTTTGTGTTACCTTTTGGAGACTACTTAAAGGAGAGATCCTGTCCTAATATTATTTTTGTAGTTCCCGTCATACATTTTGAAGAAATATGTGCTGTCATGGATCAGTAACTGGCTAAAAGAGAGAATACAAAAGGTAGGAATAAATGGTCTGTTTTCCTAATTGAGAGGTAAGTAGGGGGTACCCCAAAGATCTGTACTGAGACCTGTGGTGCTCACATCATACATCAAAAGTTACTCACATTGGAGAAGTGATCCCAAGTAGACATACAAATTGATAGGGTCTAAAGAAAGAAGAGATCATGGTGTCACTTTGGATTGTTCTCTGAGAACATTTACACAGTATACAACACAATCAAAAAAACCTGATAATATTAGGAACCATTTGGAAAGAAACAGATAAGACACAAAATTTATTTCCTCTATATAAATCCATGGTATGCCCAGATCTCAAATGTTGCATGCAAGTGTGGTCACCTCATCTCAAAAATATATATATTTGAATTGAAATAGGTTCATAAAAGGGAAAAAATTATTAGAGGTATAGAACGTCTGCCATATGAGGAGAGATTAATGAGACTGGGACTTCTCATCTTAGAAAAGAGACAAGTGAGGAGGTATATGA
Organism: Carettochelys insculpta; assembly: GCF_033958435.1. Taxonomy (NCBI): domain Eukaryota; kingdom Metazoa; phylum Chordata; order Testudines; family Carettochelyidae; genus Carettochelys; species Carettochelys insculpta. The sequence continues at coordinate 156,807,322 of NC_134137.1, forward strand.
TAGAGATCTATGAAATCATGAATGGTGTGGAGAGAGTGAACAAGAAGTGTTATTTACCCCTTCACATAACACAAGAAGCAGGTGTCATCCAATGAAATTAATAGGCAGCAGATTTTAAACAAACAGAAGTTCTTCACACAAAACACCATCAACCCATGGAACTCCTTGCCAGGGGAATTTGTTGAGACCAAATATATAAGTAAATTCAAAAAAGAATTGGATAAGTTCATGGAGGTTAGGTCCATAAATAACTGTCAGTAAAAATGGTCAGGGATGTAATCCTATGTGTGGGTATTCCTAAATCTCTCGACTGTCAGAAGCTGGGACTGAATAACGGGATGGATTACTCAAATTTTCATGTTCACTCCCTTTGAATCTCTTTATGCAGGTCACTGTTGTAAGGCAGGCTACTGGAAATAGGTGGACCATTGGTCTGACTCATTGTAACTGTTCTTTTATTTTAATGATGTAAATCTTGGTGTCCTTGCCAAATTTTTATATTTATTATATTATATTTTTATTGGCCTTAAGTGTCACATAGAGTTCATGTTCACTATGAAACAGCTGTTGCCTTCCAGCCTAAAGGTGACTGAATTTCAGGGGCTTGATCTCAGAAATCACTTCAAGTATTCTCACAATCCAGATAAAACATTTGGGTGAAATCCAGGCCACATAGAAATCAGTGGCAAAATGCCCATGATTTCACCCTTTTAGATGTTTCCATCAAAGGTGCTATAAATTGTGAAGTTGGCTTGATTGAGGTTTGTGTAAAAAGAACCCTAAATTTCAGGCTCAAGGATACTTTTTGCTTGATAATATCCAGGCCAAGTTGGCTATTAGTATGGTTTTGTACCAGCTCTTCTTTTCTTTCTGGATTCACACCTGCTTAGGAATGAAAATACTGTAATGCACTTTAGCAATAAAAGAATCTTCAAGGAAGTTTACACTGGGGATGATTTATTTCAGTATTTAATAGGAAGAAGAGTTTAGCAAAGATAATAAAACACAATGTTTTAAGAATATGGCAACGTAAGGGCTCAGTCCTACAGCCGCTGAATTTATATAACTACTCATGAAACTTACCCTAGTCTAGTCAATACGATTGCAGGATCAGGACCTAAATTATCAATAGTCTTTGAAATAATCTTCATTTGTGGCATTCCATAAAATATTTTTATATGGACTTAATTTTTATTATCTTGTTTTAATTTAATTTATAAAGATGCCTCAAACGAGTTCAGATTGACATAATGAAATTTGTTCTGTTCTTCTACAATTCAAAATAGTTTAGGTTATATCGGTAAGACTATATTTTTTACAGGATACTTTGATTCATGCCACTTGCTGCTATCACATACCCTTAATGTTTCTTTCATTTATTTGAAAATTTCCTTTGAATTGAATACCCCTGAAAGGTGCCAGTTTAACAATCCTGGAAATTAAAGTCCTTCATCTACAAACTCTGTTAAGTGGCTGTGCAAGTTTCCCCACTGTGCCCTGCTACTGTGCTTCATACTTTTTCAGCTGGGAAACCCAGTGCCCATTTCTTCCTGGCTGTCTCTGTTGAAACTGCCAACGTAAATGAAAGTTGTCCACTGTTTTGGGGGTTTTGGTGTAAAATACCAGTCTGGCAGAATCACTTGGAATAGGTCACTGAAGAGCATTCATAATGGTAGCTGCTTTGAGATGCTGCTTACCCAGAACATGTTAGAATTGACTTGCTTGAGAGCAAAGGTGCTTTTTCTGTATTGTTAATCCATTGAAGTGGCATAGTTTTTAATGGTAGCAAATAACTAGCTTGAAGTAGTTTGGCTATTTAAGTGTGCATGGAGATGGGCAGTCAGCTTTTTCAAGAGATTCCAAGGAGATGAGTTTTGTTTGTGTTGGAATTGTTTCTAATCTGGTAATGTGTGTATAATTGTGTTCTTTGTCTACTCTCAATCTTCCATCCTTTTTTTCCTTTTCATTCCTACCAAAGAGAGTAAAAAGATTACATGGTAGTGAAGTCTTGAGGGAACTAATCAACTATGTAGATTTATATTAGTTAGAGGGGGCTTATGAGCTTATTTATGGCCTTGTTCAGCAACATACTTAGGTACAAGCATGTGTTAAATTCTCTGACTGCATTAAAGTTAAGCAGGTTGTTGCTGAATTGAGACATTAGACAATTTTAGCAAGGAAACTGTAAACTTGCCACTAGTTTCTTCAAATTTGATGTGGACTTTCCTTTTGATGTGAAAAATACTTCTTTATCAAGGCCAGGGCAAATATGTGTTACAAAATCAGTATTTATATAACTGAGTTTTTGTTAGACTACTGTCTTTACTGCTAGCTGTTTTTACTTTTTGCTGGACTGTTCTGGATGCAGAGATTTGGGAGTTGCAAGTGGATTTCCCCCTGCCCCACCCAAACGTTTAATTAATGCTAACATGTAGTTTCTGGTTTATGTTTAATCATATCACTGATCTGCACATAATCAATACACCTGTTTCCTTAAAAAGTTACTCTAGTACCTTGACTTGTCAGTAGTCTTTGAGGTTATTTATTCTGTAGTTTATAAGGTAATCTGAATTGATTTTTAAGCTGGAAATTTTTAAACCGTTCAAGCACATATGTATTTATGTTGCATTCCTGTCAAATATGATCTAAGTTCTTACTTTCTAGGATACTTCTGAACAGAACTCTAAGCTTACAAGCTCTCAAACAATTTACTGTGATAACAAAGCCTTATTTTTGTCAATCTTAAGGAAATTTAAAATTAAATCTTCTGATGGTTTTTGTGATAGTTGAAATAATTAATTTTAAGTATGTTAGAGCCTCATGCTAGCAAGTTCTACATTACACAGCTTTTAATAAGGGCGCCATAGCAAGAACCTACAGTCCAGCAACACTTCTGTTAAAAGCACACACACACACACGCAAAATTGAACAACATGTTTTGGTTTGAGAAGGATTTTGAAACGTAAGTAGGCAGAGTTGTGAATCAGAAGTCAAAAGATAATTGCTTACTAAACAGTATGACAATTCAGGCAGCATGAGTTTGGCACTTTTGTGGGGTTTAATAAATGCTTTATTGATGACTTCACAAACCATCCTTGGTCCTCCATTTTGAAAAAGTGTGGTCACACATTCATCTGATGCCTTTGTAAATCTGCTTTCCCAGGTGACCCTAGAATAAAACTTGGTTTCCTCTTTTTATTTATAATTTAAACTCAACAGATTATGATTTTTTATCACAACTCTCTTTCTTGTTTTTTATATGTGGTGGACTCGTATTTCCTGAATCAAATTTAATTGCTTGTCCCCTCAGCATATTCGCAGGTGAGTGAGAGTCCCAGGTCTTGTGACTAGTAATTGGGAAATAACTGTCTAGAGTGCAATATAACTTAACAGGTGCTTCCTACGCTCACCTTGATTTATGTGGATTGAGCTGTGGTACTTGTTTTTAGCCTAAAGGGTCCTGTTATAAATTTAAATAAGGTAAGTTGCCACTTACCAGTCAGTTGGTCATTGTGACAGTTTCTAAACATGAAGTGCTCTTTTGAAATAGCCAGAGACCACAGCAAAACTCTGGGGTTGGGTAACAGAAAAAAGCGGTCCTAGTAGACATGTGCATCAAAAGCATTAATGAGATTTATATTGAAGAACATGAAGACTGACAGAGCTTCACTAGTTGTACATGGGGTAAACACTCTAAACTTGATGTCCAATGTGTTTTGTTCAAAGATTGCTGTAGTTTATTTGACTTTTATCTTGCTATTTGTTTGTTACTGGACTTTGGGTGCCTAATTGGAGACAACTAGGAGTTTGTAAGCATATGTGGAGTTTCTCCAGAAAGGGATTGGAAATAAATCATGACATTTTTGAGGCCCTTTAGGCATAATCTTCACAAAACAGAAACAAGCAGGTCATCTGAAAAACATTGGGCCAATAATCTCCAGAGGCTTTGCCTGCCTTAGCCAGCCAGGAGTGGGGAGAATGCGCACACTCTTCCCTTTATTTTCATTTTTGACTCAGCTTCCCCTTCCTTTCATACCCCTAGAGAGTCATGTGATCAGCTGGGCCTCTTAAGTTACTTGGGCTGCATCTACACTAGCAAGTTCTCATGAAAGAATTTTTGAAAGAAGAGGGCTCTTTGGAAAGATCCCATGGAGCATCTGCACACAAAAAGCATTCTTTGGAAAGTGAATTGAATGAATGTGGCACACCTTTCAAAAGCGCTCTTGCACTCCTGTTTCAGGAAGAATGCTATCTTTCGGAAGCTTCTTTCAAAAGAGAACGTGTGTAGACGCTCTGCAGGGCCCTTCTTTCGAAAGAGCGTCCTCATGGGGCCTGATTTTTCTATCCCTGGCCCATTCTTTCCAGAGAGCAGGGGCTGTGTGGACACTGTCTTTTGTAAGAGCAGATCACTCTTTTGATCTGCTTTTTTGTGTGCAGATGCACTCTTTGGAAAGAAGTTCTTTTGGAAGAGATTTTCCGGCAGGGCTTCTTTCAAAAGATCTCTGTATGTGCACATAGCCTCTGATACTGCAGATCCCTTGCCCTGTTACCAGCTTGACTTCCAGGAAAAGAGGCATGTCACTGAATGTCAGGCTTTTAAAGTGGCTCAAATCACTGGTCACAAAAATGTTGAACGTTTTTATTTTATATTTATTACCCGGAAGCCCTGTGAGGATGGGGGCCCTCATGTTGGGTGACTATGCAAATGTATATCCAGACCCTTGGCTCTGTAGAGTTTGAAATTTGGGTGATTGTGGGTGTACCATGATCAAAGCCATACTTTTTTTCTTGTAACACATTATTTCATAGTTGCTAACTCAACTGATGAATTCCTTGCTGTACAATTTCATTTTTCCAATGTATCTTTGACTCTTCCAAGTCTGTGGAAACTTGTTGGTAGAGATGACATGGCCCTTTGATCAGGAAAAGACTGGTCTCACCAGTCTTATGTATGAAGATAAGTGACTCCCAGTGAAAAGCGGAATCATACAACTCAAGTGTCTTTCTGTTCGCCTAATTCCTGTACATCCCAGTCTGGTTCAAGCTCCATAAAAATGATGAGCTTTGAATTCACTGGGATCTGGCATGCCAGTTGCTGACTGAAAGAAGGGTAGATACTTGTGTTGCTAAAACGATTGCTCTCCTGAGCAAACTGTGGTGGTCCTATGGGTCCCATGAACATATTGACAGAGCAGCTGTGCTTTGGCATTTGAGAAGAACCCATACAATCACTTCAGATGCTTTACGAGATGACATTTTGCTCAAGGATCTTTTTCCCTAGCAATAATTAAACTGTTAACGTTCACAAACAGTTTTGGGGATTTGCTAATGTAATGAGACATTTGCAGGTGAGGCTGTAGAGCTTTCCTTTCTAGGTGTTTTGTGCATCCACCATTGTATTAGCGCCATCTTCAAGGCTTCTGCAATTAAAGGTGCTACAAAAATTTCAGATCCTGCAGCCATTTAAGAGAAATAACAGTATGTTTCATGTGGTCATATGAGTGTCCATATTAGCGTTCTCTCTTGGTTGAATGGATGTAGTGCCAGTATTCATTGTAGGCTACTTTCCATGTGTTTTGTTGGAATAAAGTGATCCCTTGCCAGTCAAGTCCTGCACTTGAGCTGTCCAGAAGCTTGAATTTTGCCTTGTGAAGCTGTGGGCTTCATAACCTATAAACTGTAAAAGCTCTGTTGAAGGTCTGCAGCTGAAAAAGACAGGTAACTGACCTTGGTGTGTCTATTGTAACTAGCAGCTTGCATAGAACTCTAATCCTTTCTCGTCTCTACTATGTGCAATAGAAACCTATAATAGCTGAGAGTGATTTGAGTCTGCACACTGCTTCTATTACACGTGTATCTTAAATGTTAGGATTTACTAACTTTGGATTTTTGATACTGTCATCGCTAAGAATCAAACAGTGAAATGACACTGAATTTGCAACATGCCTTTTTTTTTCTTGTGTTAATCCTTTTCAGAGATATGCTAATCCACTTTACTTAGATGTAGCTAGACTTTTATCAGATATTGTAATTCAGAATAATTTTCAGCTATAGAGTGTAATATTTTCTACCTAATTTTTATTAAGCACTCCTGTTAAGTAATAATAAGGATGACAAATATTAAGCATAACCGCAGGGAGGTTAACTGTTATGAGAATGTAGTGGATTATTTTTCATACCTAAATTATTTTAATGTTGAAGATTGGATTTGCGTGGAGAAGCATTGTTTGTTGTCTTGGAAAATGTTACTTACATTTTAGGGGGGAAAAAAACCTTGCAAAATATTTAAAATTCCAATGTGCAGTCTTTATATGTATGTCTGGATAGTTTGTCTTGTCACCACATTTTTCCATAATTAAACAGGTTTTTTTTTCCTGAGTTGTTGTTTGTTTTTGTGCATGCATCCTTTTGGCTTTAAATGTTTTTGGATAACACTGGGTATTTGAACTGTTAAAATAACACCAGATGCTTTTCATATTGAAATTCTCGGACCTCTTTGCAAAGCCAGGTAAGTATTGTATGCTTTTCCTTATTTTATGGAGGGAAAAGTGGAGGCACAAAGGAGCTCATTTACCTAACTGTTCTGGGGCAGATAAAGGGATAGAAACCCAGATTCCCTGATTATTGGTCCCTTACTCTAACCACTCAGCTAAATTACAGTGAGAAAAATATTGCTGAGTCTGAGGTCTCTTTCTTTTTTCCTGAAGAAATACTTTTATTATCTGTAAGAAAATCCACAATACATCTCCTCACTGCTTGCCCTTTGGCATCTTTGATACTGGAGGTAGGAAGTGGTTAGTCACATAGTATAGAAATAGCAAAATCTGTCAGTATATACTATATAGGCCATGTCTACACTAGCCCCAAACTTCGAAATGGCCATGCAAATGGCTATTTCGAAGTTTACTAATGAAGCGCTGAAATGCATATTCAGCGCTTCATTAGCATGCGGGCGGCCGTGGCACTTCGAAATTGACGCGCCTCGCCGCCGTGCGGCTCGCCCCGACGGGGCTCCTTTTTGAAAGGACCCCGCCTACTTCAAAGTCTCCTTATTCCCATCAGCTGATGGGAATAAGAGGACTTCAAAGTAGGTGGGGTCCTTTCAAAAAGGAGCCCCATCGGGACGAGCCGCACGGCGGCGAGGCGCGTCAATTTCGAAGTGCCACGGCCGCCCGCATGCTAATGAAGCGCTGAATATGCATTTCAGCGCTTCATTAGTAAACTTCAAAATGGCCATTTGCATGGCCATTTCGAAGTTTGGGGCTAGCGTAGACGTAGCCATGAGGTCTGACAGTAACTCTTTAGAATACAGAGCTACAAGTGGCAGCAGCAGTATACTGAGGGTATGTAGCTCCAGGGCACAGGGTTACTTCAAAGACCCAATTTATTATGCTTACACTAATCTCCGATTGCACCATTCTTTTATTTTGCAGGCTTCTTTAATGCAATTCAGTGTGGTTATTTAGTACATGGATTTTTTTCCTGCCAGTATAATCAGAAGTCTTAAATAGTAATTAACGATCTACAGAGGCTGGCACAGGTCAAGCTCCAGTGGCCAATACAGAGGCAACCAAGGGTCCAATAAGGCTGCCTAAGATTTTCCACCAGCCACCAAGCACCAGCCCAGGTTTTACCCCGCTACCTGGATCGATGTCAACGGTGTCTGATCCAAAGGGGTTTACAGGGTGTGCGACAGAGCCCGTTTGTTCCCCAGAAAAGATGACAGACAAGGGGTCAACTGTCCACAACTAAGTTTCTTTTTATTCTGACAAGAGCTAGGTTTTTACAATGTAGCGTTTTCTCTTTCCTATTTATTTACTATGTTACCACACTTTATTTTACTATGTATCTATTTAATATCTCTAGAAGCTACAACTATATCCTTCCCTGTTCCCTGAGTCTCAGCACAGGATTTGGGACTAGTTGACTAATAGCCCCTTTGTTGTATTTTTTGTAGTTACAACGTTTAAACTGTACCCTTCTTAGACTTACCGTTGGCTCCACTGGCACACACAACTTGGTGCTCTTCCGTGCGTGTGCTATAAGGGAAAAGAAATAAACCAGAACTGATAATAATTACTCTGCTATATATGTACTTGTGTATTCATTTAAATATGTATATATCTTTATGTTTCTCTTTATGTTATATATTAATACGTTTCTACATATTTAATTATGCCAGGTTGTTTAGTCTGGTAACGGGCTTCCAGAATTTCTATGTATACATATAATATGCCAGGTTATTTAGTCTGGTAACGGGCTTCCAGATTTATGGGATATTTTTGCCCGAAAAGACCCCAGCGCAATAAAATAAGACTGCGCTGGCTTCCCTTCGCCTCAGCGTCCCAAACGCTCAATTATGGGTAGTTTTTGGGCTTAAAGGGACTATAATACGACGCCTCCCGAGAGCTGCCTATGTCGGGCCCCCTAGTAAGGGAGCCCCTTTACTGCCCTGCCTCGGGAGGAACTATACAATATTATATTCCTCTTACTCGGGGCACCCGCCCCCTTCAGAGCACTTTTCTCCTTCTAGGAAAATGGCCGGTGATGTTCGACCCTAGGTCCCCCAGCGACCCAAGGGAACAGCTGTTATGCTTTTACTGCCTAGGTGAGGTTCCCCCTGCTGGCCAGGCAGATGGGGCCTCCAAAAATAGCTATAGCCACTACCCTAGGACTTCTTATATGTATACAATTAATAAATATTAATAGGATACCTGCCTCCTATGGCCGCCTCAAGACTCATTAACAACGTCTGAGGTCTAATGTAACCCTGTAGGGATTTACTTAATATGGGTACCCCCTTAATGGGATGTCCCTTCTAATTACTCTTCTATTTTAATACTACATGTGGAATCCTAATTGGGGTTCTCCCTTTACCGGGTTATCCCCCTATGTTTCAACCCCCGCTTGGGTGAGCTCTACCCAGCGGGGGAGCAGTCAGTTCTGGTTCCCTTTAGATTAGAACCCCTATCTAATCTTATATTATGTATGCAAAAGGTAAAGCGGCTAGGTCAGTAGACCGCCTCCTGTGCTTTACAAATGAGAACCCTGGGAACAGGGTTCCACAATTTAAGACGATTAAAACCGTATTATTATTTACTCTACCTTGTGTATAGTAACAACAAGGGATTAGTATTACTAATGCTAACAATATGTAAACCCTAACTTTAGCGATTTGAGCTAATATCCCTAATATTTGTGGAGAGCAGTTATTAAATACCTATCCTCCTCCTGATCTGTCAGTCCGGGCGCCGGGCCCGAGGGTCTCCACAGGAACCTAGGAAGTGAAGCCCTCACGGCGCACTTTTTACTGGCAGCCGCGGCAGGCAGATAGGATAGAGAGGAAAAAGAAGAGGAGGCCAGGGGAAAAGGCCAGCTTGGTTAACAAAAACCCCTGGCTAAAAGCGGCAGCGGCTCCGCCGCCGGCCAGCAGAGGCCGCCGCTTGTGCGGCTCCCCAGGCAGGGCACCTGCCGGCGCGGTCTGCCTGGCGAGCCTGCCTCAGGTAAAATCTGAGGACTTTAGTGAGTTCAGCTCAGTTCTTCCTCACTGGAGCTCTTCAAAAAGGCTTCTTAGCCGGAGCTCTTCGAAAAAGCTTCTGCGTCCCACGGTGGCTGGGGTGCGTAGATTGACACGCGGGTCTGCTTCAGCGTTTCTCGTCGAATCTTCAGCCAAGGCTGAGTCCAGCTCTAAACTCAGTCCTTTTTGCTCTTCTGGGTCCGTTGTCCTCTTCTCCGCTGCTCCCCGACGGACTGGCGAAGCCGGGCTGCGCTCCAGAATTTATAGAGCTGGGGCGGACCTGGTTGAACACTCACAGGTGTCAGGTCCGCACCTGCGTTGCCCCGGCAACCAGGATGCACATTCCGTTTACATATTCATGAGCATCATAAATGGTCCAATCCGTGCATCTGAATTCAAACCGATGCTCATGAATAGGCAATTAGCTTATGAATATGCATAGGCAACGGGCAACCCTAACGGTCACTCCCTATACCTTGCATTTACCTGAGTTATATGGTTACTTAAACACTGTTTTTTGTAAATAAATCATTGTTCACTTTAATTTTATTCCTACACAGATTAGTGGGGAAGACTGTCAAGTCCATAAAAATCCTATCTTTAATTTAAAACTGCTTGACATCTCGAGGCTATCTGGTAAAGGGTAGTGGAAGGCACACACAAACCTCACAGCCCATGGCCAGGGACATGTTCTCTATAGAGGAATTTACAACAGTAATCAGTTTTTATATGCTTTCTACACTGTTTGTCTGAAGAATTTTCTTAAAAGAAAAATTAAATGTAGTCAGATTTGTCTGCATTCAGTGTTCTGCCATTGGGGCTGTTCAGTTTTGTTAAGGTTGTACTGATTTCTCAAACTCGTATAAAATGAAATTAATTAATAAATTAAATCAATTGCACATTTCTGCTGAAGAGCACTAGCTGGGCCAGTGACTCATTTTAAGCTATTTATTAGTAGACTGTTCCTTGTCTGCTTTTGATAAAACCTGGTCTAGGATCTCTCATTCACACACATTCTTTTTATGGGTCTCTTGTTCTGAGGCTAGATGCACCTCATTTGCTTCTGCTGGCATGAAGCTTACCAAGGCAAAACACTTAATTTTGATAGCTGCCAATACTTTCTTTTCCTTTGCTCTTAATCTAAGTTGTCTGTTTTCAAACTTCATTGCGTCAGGACTCCCTTCGGACAACAAAAATTACCACACTATCCCAAGAGGAGTAGTGAAGACTGAGCCTACCGAGGCCGCTATCCTGGGTGGGAGGGGACAAAGATGAAGCCCAGTGACTCATGTTCTGAGCAGGACATCCTGTAACCTTAGCCCTAGACAGCAGGGGAAGGGAGCTAATTCAGGCTTCAGACTTGCTGGAGCCCAGAGCCGACACCAGCCTGGCAGCTCTATTAAAATGGGGTCAAACAGTTGAAAACCCCCTGATCTAAGTCATTGGAATAAATTTCATACAGTCGAACATTTAATCTAATTAAATAGGCAAGGGTCTTTATGTTTGTAGTATGTTGTCATATAGTTCATCCCATTTTATTAAAACTTTTAATCCCATCTTTTTACGTTGATCAGGTGTTACTACTCTTCATTTATTTACCGTTTTTATTACACTGAACTACTTCTTTCAATGGATAGGATCACTAGTATTTTTGTCTTGGTTTAAAAAGTGACAGGATTTCCTGTGCGTGAAGTTTGTGGGCATTGAAAAAGGAAAATCTATTTTAGCATGCTGCACGTCGTGTTGTACGTATAAACTTCTCATGCGCATTCTTCCCATAGGCAACAGAGGCTTTTTATATTTTCGCGTTTTGTTATGCCTTTGATATTATGTTTGTTTTATATTAACAGACCCACTGGTCTGTAAAAGTTCATTTAATACATCACTTTGGTCCGTAAATGTGTCTTTTATATAGCTAAGCTAAGACAACTCTGTTGCTGTGTACGAGTGAGCTGCTGTGTTACAAATAAACCATGTAACTTTGTATTTTGTTAGAGCAACTTTTTTATTCTTTCAAATTTTGTTTATGTTCATATACCATTCTGTGTGCCACATGAGTGGTATTTTCTGTAGTTCTGGATGCCGCCAAACTAAAGGGTTAATAGCAGGAGACCAGTGGCTTTCATTTATCTTTTAAAGAGGCTGGCATCAGCAACTCCTAACCATTTGCAAGATAGTACTCAAAATTTAGTGAAGTACAGTGCAGTGTTTGAAAACTACTGTGTATGCCACACCATGTGTCTGTCAAAAAGTTTTATTCTGTATTTCAGCACAATAACTGGTATTGTGCAAACAGGCTATCACACTCATGAGCTGCAGATGTTTCCAAAAGAGCCTGAATCCTCTGATCTATTTGAAAGCTTTAAATTGTACTATTGCATTGTATGCTTTATTATAAGTGGTATTACTTGCTTGAAGTTTTTGCTTTACAGTACACAAACTGAACATCTTCACTGTAATGGGTCATTAAAATAACTGCCAGTAATAACGTCTTTCCAAACAGTGTTTGTGGCAGTGAACAATGTTGAAAAATCTCCTGCTTTGAGAGAGATCTTCAAACAGCTATATAAAACCCAAATACTTAAAGCTGATCCTGTTGCACTGTTCTGGAGCTATGTTTTTTCAGGCAACTCATATACATGGAGTCACTTTGGTCGTGTAGTTTGATAGCTAGCACTTGTTCACTGGGCCATTGTTGATTGGCTTCATTCTAATTAAAGAATAAACTTTGTTTTGTTTTGCCTGTATTTGAAGTTATTTTATCCATGTGGTTTTAAATATGAATTGATCTCTCACTAATTCAGAGCAGGGGGTTGAGACTTCAAAATAAAATTCTAGGTAGCTGGCCAGTGGAGTAACTGGCACCAATTTTATTGATTGTTTGGTATAACTAGATATAAATATTGAAGTTGATCCAGCAATCTTTTCTCATGTGAGTGGTCTCATTGAAACCTCAGGGTCCTTTTACACAGTTTGACCTCTTCTTTGGATCACTCTTTGACTTACAACGAGTTTGTCTCTGAAGAAAACTAATCTTAACTGTGCAGGAAAAGTCTACTGCTGCTTTTTTTATTTACATGTGCAGCATGAGTGTTAAAAACAACCTCCTTGGTTTGTTTATTTGGAAACACACATCTGAAAATGTTTGGAGTCAAACAGAGTTTCTGGATCTGATCTTAAAAACAGATTGGGATTGCATCCTTACCCCCATACCACAGACTTATTTTGGAGTAAGAGCAAACATTGTTTTTCTTTCCCTCCTTTAACTTAAAAAATTTCAGGACTTTGCCCACATGCTGCTACTTTGAATTTCTCCATCCACTTTGATGACAGAGGAGGCTAAGAAGATGGCACTCTGCCTCAACTTCTCCCAGCCCATGAACTCTCGTTTTGCAGAGAGACAGTAATTGGAGTTAGGCCCTATGCAAGGTGAGGTATAAGAAGTATTCACAAGGGCAAGTCAGTCAAGCATCTGGGATTCACCATGCCACTGCAGCCTCACTCATGGAGGAATCTTGAGGGGAAAATCCTTAAACTCTTTTGCCGTTCAGTCCCCTGAAAAAAGCAAAGCTCCTTTTATACTCTTCCACGTACTTATCCAAGTTACAGTTATTTGGCAAGGAGTTGGGCATATTTACATTGCCTTCTCAGGATGGGAATCTGAGCTTTTACAGGGATTTACTCTTTAACTATATTGGAATATGTTAATCACAGGAGCTCGAATGCACATGAAAAATCCCTACAACCATTTTTTCTTACAAATGACAGGTGCAAAGTAAAAACTACAAAGTCCAAAAAACTCAACAAAGTCCAAATATCTAAATCCTGACGAACTCATTTGAGCACCACCTCCTTCCTCCAAAGAACACAAAGATTGTCAAGAAGAGACTACTGCAATCTAATCTGGCCTCTTGGATGTTCCTGTGACCGAATCTGGGAATATTTTAAGTGGCCAAAAATTCCTAATGGAGAATTGCTGCTGGGTAAGATAAAGAACTTTCAGTGTAGAGGTGATATTAAGATTCTTGCTTTTCTGCTAATCTTATTTTACCTATGTCTCCTAAATTTGTGGTCTCAGGCTATATAGCATCTTGAATTGGCTCCCTCTCTGATTTACCAGCTAATATATAACTAATATGCCCTATTAGTTACCATGGGAAGTTACTGTTTTTCCTAGTGTGGCTAGGTTATTTGTGACTGACTTCTATAGTTTCGATGACTTTGTAGAAAGACTATTAGTTACATTAACAAAAAAGACATTTTGCTTTTGAAAGAATGCTGCACCTGCAGAGGTCTGCAGCTCACTGTTTGGTTTCCTGTGATGTCCTTTTCCCATTCCTAATATTGCTGCAATTCTGTTAGAAAGGGTCAGGAGCTGATCTTTTCAGCATACAGAATAAATAAAAGTTTGAAAAACAAATAACCAATCTGCCATTCTACACCACAAAGTAGCAATAAAAGGAGCATATTATGGATTGAAGGTCAGTTTTTCTCTAATTTTAGGGTATACCTCTACTTGCTGGTAGGGGTTGCCATGCTTCAATCCATCTTTCAGGGATCAATTTTGCCACATGTGAAGACGCAGCAAAATCGATGTCTCTGGTTTTGGCCATTGACCCTGGTCCTCCACACGGACGTGTAGAGTAAGAGATGTTAGCACAAGTCCATCGATGCTCGCCAGAGAAGAAAGTCTGTCCTGACAGGTTGATTCTAGCTACTTCAATGATGTAGCTAGAATTGCGTATCTGTGATCAACTTTGATCCCTAGAGTAGACCAGGCCTTATCTTTACTAGGCAAAACATGCAAGCTTAAGATGTGTGACCCATCACTTGATATGGACAAGGCAGTTGAATTAGCAGGTCAAAGTGAACAGTAGGAGAGAGCCGGCCAACATTTGATAAAATTTACCACTTCCTTGTCCGGATTAAGATTTTACTATGTGTAAATTGCCACATTAGCTAATGTGGTAAAATACCACCTTCTTTGCTGTTGGTAGAGGAGAGACTGACCTAAACACTTGCAAATCTATTAACTTTGATTGGAAGATACCTGCCACAAATTGCAATATCAGAGGGGCAGCCGCGTCAGTCTGTATCCACAGAAACAATGGGAAGTCTTGTGGAACCTGTTAAGCTAACATTTAATGGAGCATAAGCTTTCATGGGCAAAGAGACACTTGATCAGATGCACCTAGAAAGTGTCATGGGACGTCTCATTGTTTTTACAATTTGTGGCAGACCCATGAGACAAAACTGCAGTTGAAACTATGGACTTGATTCACCAGAGTTAGTCTCTGTTGGGAGGACTCTCGAATGGTTCTTCCTGCCCTCAGAAATAGTGTTTAAGAAATGTATAAGTTGACTTAGGGTTTTATATAGTTATAGATGAGGTGTCGATGTAACGAAAACATGTGACACAAGAAACTTGGACCACTCTCAACTGCAGGATGCATGTCAACAGCCTACAACTGAGCTGTGGCTAGCACTTGGTGAAGTTACCATTGATTGATATAGGTAACTGATTAGCAGGGCCATCCAGTGAGTGGGAGGCACTGGGGAATGGGGAAATAGATAAGGGGGCTGCTGGTAAGTGCACAGTGCCCATCATTCTTTCCCTGTGGGTGTTCCAGGGCTGGAGCAGCCAAGGAGTTAGTGCCTATGCCACGTAGTGTAGTATGCAAGAGTATGTTTGAAGTCTGTATCTCTCTATAAAACTTACACCTCTAAGTTAGGAACTGCTGGCAGTGATTTGTACAAAGTGGCCATTTGAAGCAGCGCCACCTCACTTACAATCATTTAAACTGGGTGCTATGCTTTACATTCTCTTTCATTTGCAACAGGTTATTTGTGACTGATTTCTATAGTTTAGATGACTTTGTAGAAGGACAATTAGTTACATTAACAAAAAAGATACTTTGCTTTTGAAAGAATGCTGCCTGTATCAATCACTTTCAGAATTATATCTCTGTCCTTGAAGTATATCCTTAGCTATCCTGGAAATCCGTATCCCAAGAAGACAGTATTAAGCGGGTGACAGGCAGGCACTGATAATGCTAAATTTCCAGGTAATATATCCATGTTCTTATGTGAGACAAAAACACTACAGTTCACTCTATAGACAAGCAAAGGTCACAGGGCCAGGAGCGCTTTGTGCAGAAGCAGTTTGCATGTGTCCTAACATCAGCAGCTTATCTCCTGAGGACTCAAATGGTTGCACATGCTCTCAGTGGGAAATCTGAGGCTAACACAAGCAGAAACTCCATGATTCCAGTCACAGACATTTCCCACCATTGGGAGACTTCAGTCAGGGATCCCTTTGCTTCACACCAACTCCATATGGATGCAGGGCTGGGTTTGGAGCCAGCTCCCAGGACACCATCCTCCTGACCAGCAGCTCAGAGTTGATCAGTTATGCTTTTTCTCCCCTCCCACACCTTCCTGTGTCCTTCACAAAGTCTGGCCAGAGACGGCAATGTCCATTCTGATCACCCTGTTTGAGCCTCATCACTTCTGCTTCCTCCTCTTCTCCACCTGCTGAAGCACCCTCTAGTCTCAGCACTGACATTCCCAGAGCTGCTCACACAACACGATGGTAGGATCAGACACCTTAATTCACAGACACTTCACCAGAGAGCCTGGTTTTTAGAGGGGCATCTTGGTTAGCATGGGAATGCTCATCAGTGGCATGAGACGGTCTGTCAAGCAGCAGGAAGGAGTCCATGAGATGTGCTGGCAAAGCCAAAGGCGAGTGTTTCACCTCCTGGCCCTTACCAAATGGCCCTGCTCCAGTGTCTGTAGGATTCCACTCTTCTTGGACTGCCTCCTGTCCTTGAAGCATCAGGGATCACTCAGCATGTATCAGTTAGAACATAGAATCATAGAACACTAGGACTGGAAGGGACCTCGAGAGGCCATTGAGTCCAGCTCCTTGCCCCAATGGCAGGACCCAAGTACTGTCTAAATCATCCCTGATAGACATCTATCTAACTTGTTCTTAAATATCTCCAGCGATGGAGATTCCACAACCTCCCCAGGCAATTTATTCCACTGTGTGACCACCCTGACAGTTAGGAACTTTTTCCTAATGCCCAACCTAAACCTCCCTTGCTGCAGTTTAAGTCCATTGCCTCTCGTTCTATCCTCAGGGGCCAAGAAGAACAAGTTTTCTCCCTCCTCCTTATGACACCCTTTTAGATACCTGAAAACTGTTATCATGTCTCCCCTCAATCTTCTCTTTTCCAAACTAAACAAGCCCAATTCTTTCAGCCTTTCTTCATAGGTTGCATTCTCTAGACCTTTAATCATTCTTCTTGTTCTTTTCTGGACCCTCTCTAATTTCTCCACACCTTTCTTGAACTGCGGTGCCCAGAACTGGACACAACACTCCAGCTGAGGCCTAACCAGCGAAGAGTAGAGCGGAAGAATGACTTCTCATGTCTTGTTCACAACACACCT
The DNA here is from genome assembly GCF_033958435.1 of Carettochelys insculpta. Lineage (NCBI taxonomy): Eukaryota > Metazoa > Chordata > Testudines > Carettochelyidae > Carettochelys > Carettochelys insculpta. The sequence continues at coordinate 156,824,294 of NC_134137.1, forward strand.
GTTAATGCATCCTAGAATCATGTTTGCTTTTTTTTTTTGCAACAGCATCACACTGTTGACTCATATTTAGCTTGTTGGCCACTATAACCCCTAGATCCCCTTCTGCTGTAGTCATTCCTAGATAGCCTCTCCCCATTCTGTATGTGTGAAACTGATTTGTTCCTTCCCAAGTGGAGCACTTTGCATTTGTCCTTATTAAACTTCATCCTGTTTACCTCAGACCATTTCTCCAATTTATCCAGATTATTTTGAATTATGACCCTATCCTCCAAAGCAGTTGCAACCCCTCCCAGCTTGGAATCATCTTCAAACTTAATAAGCGTACTTTCTATGCCAATATGTAAATCATTGATGGAGACATTGAACGGAACCGGTCCTAACACAGATCCCTGCAGAACCCCACTTGTTTTTCCTAATGTCCAACCTGAAACTCCCCTGCTGCAATTTAAGTTCATTGCCTCTTGTTCTATCCTCAGAGGCAAGGAAGAACAAGTTCCCTTCCTCTGCCTTATGACACCCTTTTAGATACCTGAAGACTGCTATCATGTCCCTCCTCAATCTTCTCTTTTCCAAACTAAACAAGCCCAGTTCTTTCAGCCTTTCTTCATAGGTCATGTTCTCTAGACCTTTGATCATTCTCGTTGCTCTCCTCTGGACCCTCTCCAGTTTCTCCACATCCTTCCTGAACTGCGGTGCCCAGAACTGGACACAATACTCCAGCTGAGGCCTAACCAGCGCAGAGTAAAGCCTGAGAATGACTTCTCGTGTCTTGTTCACAACACACCTGTTAATGCATCCTAGAATCATGTTTTGCTTCTTTTGCAACAGCATCACACTGTTGACTCGTATTTAGCTTGTGGTCCACTATAACCCCTAGATCCCTTTCTGCTGCACTCATTCCTAGGCAGTGCTTTCCCATTCTGTACGTGTGACACTGATTGTTCCTTCCTAAGTGGAGCACTTTGCATTTGTCCTTATTAAACTTCATCCTGTTTATCTCAGTCCATTTCTCCAATTTATCCAGATCCTTTTGAATTATGACCCTATCCTCCAAAGAAGTTGCAACCCCTCCCAGCTTGGTGTCATCTGCAAACTTAAGTGTACTTTCTATGTCAATATCTAAATTGTTAATGAAGATATTGAACAGAACCGGTCCTAAAACAGACACCTGCGGAACCCCACTAGTTATACTTTTCCAGCAGGATTGAAAACCATTAATAACTACTCTCTGGGTACGGTTATCCAGCCAGTTGTTCACCCACCTTATAGTAGCCCCATCTAAGTTGTATTTGCATAGTTTATTGATAAGTATATTATGTGAGACCGTGTTAAATGCTTTACTGAAGTCTAGGTATACCACATCCACTGCTTCTCCCTTATCCCCAAGGCTCGTTACCCTATCAAAGAAAGCTATCAGATTAGTTTGACATGGTTTGTTCTTTACAAATTCATGCTGGCTGTTCCCTATCACCTTACCACCTTCCAAATGCCTGCAGATTATTTCTTTAATTACCTGCTCCGTTATCTTTCCTGGCACAGAAGTTAAGCTGACTAGCCTGTAGCTTCCTGGGTTATTCTTATTCCCCTTTTTATAGATGGGCACTATATTTGCCCTTTTCTAGTCTTCTGGAATCTCTTGCATCTCCCATGATTTTTCAAAGATGATAGATAAAGGCTCAGATACCTCCTCAATCAGCTCCTTGAGTATTCTAGGATGCATTTCATCTGGCCCTGGTGACTTACAGACATCTAATTTTCCTAAGTGATTTTTAACTTGTTCTTTTTTTATTTCAATTTCTAACCCTACCCCTTTCCTACTAGCATTCACTGTGTTGGGCATTCCTTCATCAGACTTCTCAGTGAAGACCGAAACAAAGAATTATTAAGCATCTCTGCCATTTCCAAGTTCCCTGTTACTGTTTCTCCCTCCTCACTGAGCAATGGCCCTACCCTGTCCCTGGTCTTCCTCTTGTTTCTAATATATTTACCAAAAGCCTTCTTGTTTCCCTTTATGCCCTTAGCTAGTTTGAGCTCATTTTGTGCCTTAGCCCTTCTAATCTTGCTCCTGCATGCTTGTGTTGTTTGCCTATATTCATCCTTTGTAATTTGTCCTTGTTTCCATTTTTTATATGATTCCTTTTTTATTTTGAGATCATGCAAGATCTCCTGGTTAAGCCAAGGCGGTCTTTTGCCATATTTTCTATCTTTTCTACGCAGCGGGATAGCTTGCTTTTGGGTCCTTAATAATGTCCCTTTGAAAAACTGCCAAGTCTCCTCAGCTGTTTTTTGCCTCAGTTTTGCTTCCCATGGGACCTTACCTACCAGCTCTCTGAGTTTACCAAAATCTGCCCTCCTGAAATCCATTATCTCTATTTTGCTGTTTTCCGTTCTACCCTTCCTTAGAATTGTGAGCTCTATGATTTCATGATCACTTTCACCCAAGCTGCCTTCCGCTTTCAAGTTCTCTACCAATTCCTCCCTATTTGTTAAAATCAAATCTAGAACAGCTTCCCCCGGTAGCTTTTTCAAACTTTTGGAATAAAAAATTGTTTCCAATACAATCCAAGAACTTACTGGATAGTCTGTGCCCTGCTGTATTAGTTTCCCAACATATATCTGGATAGTTGAAGTCCCCCATCACCACCAAATCCGGGGCCCTGCATGACTTTAGTTGTTTAAAAAAAGCCTCATCCACCTCTTCCACCTGGGTAGGTGGCCTGTAGTAGACTCCTAGCAGGACATCACCCTTGTTTTTTACCCCCTTAGTCTAACCCAGAGCCTCTCAACACATCCATCTCCTATGTCCATCTCCACTTCAGTCCAAATGTGTACATTTTTAATATATAAGGCAACACCTTCCCCCTTTCTTCCCTGTCTATCCTTCCTAAGCAGGCTGTACCCTTCAATACCAACATTCCAATCATGTGTATTATCCCACCAAGCTTCCATGATGCCGACAATGTCATAATTGTATTTATTTATTAGCACTTCCAGCTCTTCCTGCTTATTACCCATACTTCTTGCATTGTATATAAGCATCTAAGATATTGATTTGATCTTGCCTCCCTGTTTTACCCTCACCCTCTTTTTACTCTGACATTGTTGTCCATGCTGCCTTCCATTTCTGACCTATCTCCCAGGTTTCCATGTTCTCCACTTGCCTGTGGGCTTTGCTCCCCTGCCCCCCCCCAACCTAGTTTAAAGCCCTCCTCACTAGGTTAGCCAGTCTGTGTCCAAATACGGTCTTTCCCCTCCTCAAAAGGTGAACACCATCTTTACCTGGCAGTTCTTTGTGGAATAGCATCCCGTGGTTGAGGAATCCAAAACCTTCCTGGTGACACTATCTTCGAAGCCAGGCATTCACCTCTAGGATGCACCTGTCTCTGCCTGGGCCCCTACCACTGACAGGCAGGATCGAGGAGTTGAGTGCTTTACACCTCACAATGGAGGGGCACTTGGTTTTCAATCCCCCAGTGACTGTATGATTCTATCAGCCTGAAATTGGAACACCAGGGTTAACCCATCTTTGCTAGCACAAGGTAGCACGCCCCTCCTGCTCTGCTGGGCATGCTCCAGTTGGAACCAGAGTATAAAAAGCCTGAGATGTGCTCGGTCTGGGCTAAAACAAAGAGAAATCCTGTGGCACCTAATAGACTAACAGGCTACATCTACACTAGCCCCAAACTTCGAAATGGCCACGCAAATGGCCATTTTGAAGTTTACTAATGAAGCGCTGAAATGCATATTCAGCACTTCATTAGCATGCGGGCAGCCGTGGCACTTTGAAATTGACGGGGCTCGCCGCCGCGCAGCTGGTACCGACAGGGCTCCTTTTCGAAAGGACCCCGCCAACTTCGAAGTCCCCTTATTCCCATCACCTCATGGGAGTAAGGGGTCTTCGAAGTAGGCGGGGTCCTTTCGAAAAGGAGCCCCATGGGGATGAGCCACGCAGCGGCGAGGCGCGTCAATTTCAAAGTGCTACGGCCTCCCGCATGCTAATGAAGCGCCGAATATGCATTTCAGCGCTTCATTAGTAAACTTCAAAATGGCCATTTGCGTGGCCATTTCGAAGTTTGGGGCTAGTGTAGACACGGCCTCAGAGTTTTTGGATCATAAGCTTTTGTGAGTGAAGACCCACTTTGTCAGAGGCAAGGAATGGAAATTCCAGAGGCAGGTATGTGGGCTGACTGCTGGAGGATGAGGAGGTGCACTGCAACCTCTAGCAAGTGGACTGCTTGCACTCCAACACCTGGAGATCAGCCACAGATCTAGGCAGCCAGAGAAAGGATGTTGCATGGGGTCAGAGACTACTGGACTGCAGGCTCAATAGGCTCAGGTAGGAAGAGACCTGGTGACTATAGGGGGAAAATGGTGTTAGAACAGCTAAATGGCTCGGTGTATTATGGGTGGATCCCTGCCATGCAGGTGGCAGGTGAGTCTGCACCCACAAGCCCCTGGGTTGGAACCTGATGAAGAAGGGCTTTGCCTGTAAAACACTGCCGACCCACTCCAGAGTTCACATTAAAAAAATGCATCATCCATCAAAGATCAGTTCTGAGGTACTCTGCTCATTGAAGCAATGGTACTTGAAGCTGTTTAAATCTGCTCTCTTTTAGAGGTGTCACCCCACAAGTCATGAGTGGATGAGCCTGTCAAGCTGTATAACTAAAAGAAGGGAAACTTCAGGAGTATATTGTAACCAGAGGGGTTTAACCTTGGCCATGCCATTTTTGGAAGGAGCGTAGGTAGACTGTGCTTTTTTGCTTCAGCTGACAGAGGAGCCTTATTTTTTGTGGTCCACCTAGAAGTGTGGCTGCGTTCTAGAAAGTGCTGCTTACAGATGTATCCGTTGTTTTCAACCCCTCTTGCTGTAGCTGCTCTTTCAGCGATTCATACGCCCGTCTCCTTCTTGCTTCTAGTTCAGCACAGTCAGCAGCGATATCTCCCCCTGGTGAATGACTGGGCTTCGTGGCAGAGGACAGAACTTTGTGGTAGCAGATCCACAAGGATGCTTTTTAAAGCAATTCAGAGCATTTTCAGTATGAAAGGGGAAGGACAGAAGGGATAGGGATAACTGGAGGAGAGAGAGCTCAAAACACGCATGGAGCACGAGAAAGGAAGGAGAGTGTGTGTGTGTGTGAGAGAGAGAGAGAGAGAGAGAGAGAGAGAATAAAGGTAACCGTATTAGACCCAGTCCTGCAGTCTCCCTGTAAACACAATGATAACTTTGCTTAGGGAGCTCTCTCTTGAGTGAAGACAGCAGGACTGGGCCCATGTTAATATGAACAAGGGAATGGAAAGGTGCAAGAGGAGGATATACTGAGACTAAAAGGGAAGCGCAGACAGAGCAACAAGGAGAGATCAGTCTGGCGGTGTGCCTAGAATTCATTAACACCCTCATATCCTTTGGAGATGGCAAAAAGCCCTGTTAGGTCACCGAGTCTGTCTGTACCCTGACAGTTCAGGATTACTACCTACAGTAGTCCATGCCACGTCTGACTATGTTAATTTTAAATGTCCGTTTCCTGGAATTCACTACACATTTTTCTGGTATGACTTTCTGCCTGTCAGTACCCCCTTGCACCGGTCTAAATATTGTCTTTCTTTGGTATGTTGCCCCTGAAATATTTGTGTTTCTCCCACAGAAGGGCACCCACTCATGGTGTATATGTTTAACTCATCTTTTTCAGGTTTCAGGGCAAGTTATATCAACCAACCTCCTATTGCATCTGTCTATATTACATGAGAAGTGTGTATGTAGATCTGGCAATATTCATAATCCAGCATGATTTCAGTTAGCCAGATGGCCACTTATGACAGGTGTGCAGCCTGCCTGGATACCCACACTTCTGGGAATGTTCTGAGCATTGCCCTCTTAATTTTGAATAACGAAACACAAGGCACAAACTGCATAGCCAAGAAGGGGAGAGACGACTGGAAAGTCAATGAGTTTAGTAGCAGAGGTTTGGACAGGTTGGAACGGTCGGCTTTGCTGTAGTGAAAGGGGTGTCATGCACTTGATGTTCCCCAAGACCATTACTAGAGTGACTGACAAAGGTATAGTAAAATAAAGATGGCAAGTGGCACTAGCTGTTGCACTTCATTTATTTCCCCCCTTGGAGCTTGGGCTTATAAATAGGAACACAAGAAAGCAACAGTGTTAAATAAAAAAGGAAACCTGCCTATGACGAAATAATGGAAATGATATTCTGTAGGTCCAGGTGTGGTGAGGAGGTCGGGTGTTGTCTCTCGGGGTGGTGGAGATTGTTCATGGATGGTGGTATCCAGGGCAGGAGGACAGGTGCTCGTGTTTAATCTTACCCTAAATGCAGACAAGAGGTCTGGTACAAGTATATGGCTTTGTCTCTCAGTAAACCTCACGTCCCTCTGGGAGGAATAACGAAGGTTAAAATGAAGTTGTTTTGGTGTGTCTCCTGTTTCCTGTTACGAGCCAGCCATGTTTCCTTCAAAACTTTGCTGAACAGAGGGCATTGTTTAAAAAACAAAACAAAAAAAGAAAATCCACCAGCCCTGGCTTCCTCCATCCCGTATGGACAGGGTTCTTGGTATAAACAGCACCATAGACAGCAAACTGCTCTCACTGTGGAGGAGTGGTTTCTAAGGGGCAAGAGAGGAAGTACAGAGATCAAAAGAATAAACAAGTACTCCCTAAGGATGAAATTACAGTGGCTGGTTTCCTAATTGGGACAGGATGGATTTAATCACACCAACCTCTCATGGCAGGTGGCAGCCAGCCACTTGTCACCCCTTTTGTCACTCTCTCTAGTAGAAGACACGAGGGCCCTTGATACCAGGACAGTTGTCTGTTATTGCAACTTTTTAAAGGGACTGTTTGTGTCTCCAGGAAACCAATTACACAGCAAGGACATCCCTCTTGGAGAGTGCCAGGTAAGGTCCTGGCTGAGGTTGTATATGGGAAATCAGTTCGGCCTTACTGGGGGGGATGAAGGAATATTGGTGGTTAGAGGGGGAAAAAAACACAAGACTGGCTTGGGGCCCAGGTTTGGAGTCCTTCAGTTGCCCACTGAGACACTGCTGAGGTGTGGCTTGGTACCAGTAATGTCTAACTCTGCAGGGCAAGGGAGTGGAGCCCATAGGGTAAATCCCTGCCAATACCTCGATATACATTGAACACACAACACACTATGTTTACACACCAACACCTGTTTTTCACAAGCTCTTATTGTTGGTGCCTCTCTGAAATGTTACTGCTGGGCTGCTGTTCATGGGCTGGAGTGGAGGCCTCTTCTTTGGCGGATTGGTGTCTCATCCTTTTCAGCCTCCCTGGCTGGCTGGCTCGCTCGTTCTCTCTCCTCCCCGCTTGGGGCTGTGTTTTTTTTCTGTACAGGAAATCAACAAAATGAAGGAGACTAAACCCTGCTGTAACCTTTACAGGGTGGGGGTGTTTTCAGCAGGAAAAAAACCCCACAAGTGGAGCCCTTGGCTTGTCCCTACAGTTGTCCAAGCCATCCCCTTGTTTTAGCTGCCATGCAGGCGGCAAATTGGAGCCTGTTGTGGGTTAGTGTGCCTTGCTGGTTGGTGACCAAACACTCAGCAGACTGGCTGGAGAAACACTTGAGACACCAGGAGAGCATGTAGCAAGGCCAGCCGGGCTCAGTGCAGCAGCCACCAGAGTGACGGTCTCCCAACCCCTCTCTGCACACCCTTGCTGCCCAGCACCAGGAGCGGGACCATAGCGCCAAGAGGTATGTGGACAGGGAAAGGGGGCCTAGGCTGAGCCATCACTGGAGGCAGGGATGGAAGCAGAGCTGGACAGTGCTCCCTCCCTGTTCCAACGTGTGTTGGCCCAAGTCCCAGTTTAGCACGCCCTGAATGTGAGGTGCCCCCCACAGCGTGGGGACCTCTGCTCTAGAAGAGGGTAAAGCAGCTCATTTCTGAGTAGTGCTGTCTGGCATTAGGTGTCTATTCTCATTTTCCAGGTTGGGAGGAGCACAGGAGTCTTAGAAGAGGTAGTTCAGGCAGCCACAGCACCACGTCACACAATCCAGCAGCCACTCCTCCCAGTGGTTGCTACTCTGGTGTCGCTGGAGTATGAGGGATGTTTCATCTCAGGCTGAGCTGACGGGGTGATGATTTCAACATGAGAGTGTAAAAAAGAAGAGCAAAGTTCTTAAGCTGATATCTGCGGCTCCATTAAGGGTCTGAGGATGCTCTCGAGGGAACAAGGGAAAACTCCAGCATCCAAGTCTAAGTATAAAGGTTCCATTATTTCCCAGCTGGGCTCCCTATGTTTGGTTGTATTAAGGACAGTTGCCAGCAGGCAGCTAACCTGATTCCCAGACTGGGACTGCATATCTATGTGCACACATGCATGTACTGTATAGCCACCTGCAAAAGAACACATAGCGTGTACATGCTTTTGTCTTGGTTAGAGGTGTGCCAAAAGGTTTTAGGTTGAACCGATTGCTATCTAGGATGGACAGAAACACTGTTGCATAGACAGTTGATAACTGATAGCTCCAAAGGTATGGTTGTCCCAGGAGATGTGTTGCTGAGGGGCTTTGGTGCCTGTGTATTCGAAAGATCATCACTAAAATAGCCCATTTCTTGAAATATTTTCCCCCGGACAAGAATCCCAGCCAGACCATTTGCAGCCTTCAAACGCCATGTCACAAAGCAAACCAGAACCCAGCCAGTGGCTTCTGAGGCACTAGGAACGAGGAGTCAGATTTGCTAAAGCCAATGGGATTCACGCTATATTAACAGACCGCGACAAAGGCTTGGTCAGCCAGCCGTCATTAAACCAAATGTGTTCGATGTCTCTCCAGTGCCGACTAGCCAGGTCCCCATTGCAGTGGCCTGGTTGAGTTTTTGCTGGCTTTTTTTTTTTTTTCCCCATTTTGAAAGAGAAAAACACACAGCTCCTGTATTGAAGAAGCTTTTTGCTGCTGTGACAAGTTACCTCATTGCTCTGGTGGGGCTCAGGCTTAGCAGGATGCAGTTAGGGTGACCAGATGGCCAGGGTAAAATCCGGCCACTTTTCTGAAGAGGGGAGGGGAGTTGCCTTTGTAAGACTAAGTCCCTAATATAATCAGGTCATCCTCGCTGTGGCTCATTCAGTCCAGCTCAAAGGCTGACTGTTCCCTTGAACTGCAAATGCCCCCAAGGCTCTTGGCTGGGTCTCATGGCATGAGCAAGTAGCGATTAGTATTTGCTCCAAGGTTTCATGTATCAGTTAGTTGTCCAGGTGTGTCTGAGCCCAAGGAGGATCCGGGACGAGGGGAACTGTTCCTGAGATCTCGTCCCTTGTGATGCCTTTTCTTATAATGCACTCTTTCCTGTCAGAAACAGCTCTATGTGGTTCCTGCCCACCCAGCCCCTGTAGGTTATATGAGTGTTAGTGTCTTCAAAAAACAAAAAAAAATCTTTATTTCTCATCCTCGTCACCTTCGCTCATGCTGCTGATGGAGGCCGAGGCTGCTTTTGGAGAGGAAGGAGGTGAGGCTTTGTTGAACATCCAGGATGAGGGCGGCGATGGAGAGCGGCCGCGTGTTGGGCTGCTGGTTGGACTCTGCCTCGGTGACAAGGCCTGGAGCATTCGGCCGCTTCGCTCCTGAAACATCTGTTTCTGAAAAGCAGTTTGAGAAAAGGTCTGTGTGAGTTGGGCACAACAGTGGGGAGATAGGGCAGTGGGAGTGGGATGGCCCCTGCAAGGCCAGTTGTGGTCTGCATAGGGGGGTGAGAGTCTTTGGCCTTCAGGAAAGGGAGAGGCTTAACATGCATTTCTACTTTGAAATAGGGCCAGCCAAAATGGCGTCGTGGAGGCCTCTGTGGTGTTCCTAGAATCACAGAACACCAGAACTGGAGGGGACCTCAAGAGGTTGAGTCCAGTCCCCTCCACTCATGGCAGGACCAAGCACCATCTAGACCATCCCTGACAGATGCCTATCTAACCTGCTCTTAAATACCTCCAGTGGTGGAGATTCCACAACCTCCCTGGGTAACTTATTCCAGTGTTTAATCATCATGAAAGGAAGCTTTTCCTAATGTCCAACCTAAACCTCCCCTGCTGCCACTTAAGCCCATTGCTCTGTGTCCTATTCTTTGTGGCCAAGGAGAACAATTTTTCTCCTTCCTCCTTATAACCCTCTTTTAGGTACTTGAAGACAGTTATCATGTCTCCTCTCTCTTCTCTTTTCTAAACTAAACAAGCCCAGTTTTTTCAGTCTTCCCTCACAGCTCATGTTCTCTAGACCTTTAACCATTCTTGTTGCTCTTCTCTGGACCTTCTCCAATTTCTCCGCATCTTTCTTGAAAAGGTGGTGCCCAGAACTGGGCACAATACTCCAACTGAGGCCTAATGAGCACTGAGTAGAGCAGAAGAACATCGTCTTGTATCCTGCTTATGACACGCCTATTAACGCATCCCAGAATCATGTTTGCTTTTTTGTCGCACTCATGCCAGGATAAATGCTGACACTTTAGCAGTCAAATGGGTTTGGTACCCAACACACTAGCAGGAATGCAAAAGTGCTGCTGGGTGATTTTTCACTGCCCTCCTCCTTCTGCAGGTCTCTGAGGGGACACTGAAAGCTGAATTCAGTTAGTTGTTCTGTTCCTGGAGGAGCTAGAGAACATTTCATCTCACCCCCACATGGCTGGACGCGGGAGTGGGGTAGGGGCTGTCTAAGCTACTCCTTGTGGAGCTGTGCTGGTAATTCCTTCAATGGCTTGCAGCTAGGCTGTGCTCTTGCACAGAGCAAAGTGTGGATCACCAGTAAATGTGTGCGAGCTAATGCGTGTAACTAATGTGACAAAATGCTATGTAGGCAAGACTGACACTTTTGACAACAGCATTAGCTGTGCTTGGCCAAGCCTGTGCATCCTTTTAGGACTGCACCACAACCACTCAGGTTTTAAAGGAATTACGTCCGGTTTACTCTTCAGAAATATGGTTATTTACACTACGTTAGCTCTCACGTTTCCACCAGACCCATAGCTGCAGTCCGCAGAGGGACCAAGCGAGTGGCTGCTTGCAACTAAAGTTCTAAACAGAGGAATAAGGTCTCATCTGCATGCTAAAGTTGCACCACAGCCGGATAAACTGCTGCAAACTCTTATTTTGGGCTAACAAATCTAAATCAATCTAGTTCACACCAAAAGGGGTGTGTCCACACAGCCCTTTGCTCAGGTTTGATTAAAATGATTTAGAAGCACAATTTAACTTCCTCATGTAGACAAGCCCCAAAGCTTCCTCACCCTACAGCCATGTGTGGTACTAGACTCACAGGCTGTGCCATATTAGAGCAGCTTCCAGTACCAGATATTTCACAGGAAAGTTAAAATAAAACCCAAATCTTAAGACAGCCAGCCAGTTACTCCTCTTCAGAGCCATGGGAAATGAAATCTAGCCTCGTTTGTGTGTGTGTGTGTGTGTGTGTGAGGTTTCTGGGCTGCGTATGTATGATTTGCCCTCAGTCAACTAGATGCAACTCCACATGGCTGTGCTAAGCTTGTGGGTCGCCTTTTGTCACAGGAAGCTGATGTTCTCTCTGTCCAGACTCAGAGCCCGTTTTTGCTCCTAGATGCCAGCGGAATCCCACAGCACCCTCTCAGGGCTGGCTTCCACTGCTGCACAAGGTGGAGATGTGTCCCCTCCTCCTACTCAGTGCTAGAGGTCTGATTCTGTGCGTGCCGCATACTAGCTGGGGATCTACATACCTCACCACAGCACACACAACCCATATAAATACAGACCAGAAACCCTTAACGAACTGAAGTTGGTTGTTATACTCACACTGGTATGGTTTATGCAGAGAACTTCCTCATTCTCCCTGCTACTCAGGGGTAGTCTGCTTTATGTTGCACTACAATACTGAAGTGTGAGATTGCAGGAGAGCTTTTGGTCTGGCTCTATTCCTAGTGTTTTATACATTCACCAGTATTGTGTCTGAGCACCTCTGGGGCTCTCTGAAGAAGAAATAAGTTGCGTATAAAGCTATCTCGATGAAGAAAACTTAAAATGAACGTGTTCATCCTTTGCAATTTTAAAAAACATTTTGACTCTTTCCAGAATTTTTTTATGATTTTAAGTGCATTCCCCAGCCTTTGGTTTGCCTTCTAGAAAAAGGGTGCTTCCACAAAGTGTATTATTTCACAAATAGTAATTATTATAATAGCATACTAATGAAATGCAAATTACTGATCTAGGAATCTAACATGCCTATAACTATTCCTGGACTTATAATATCAACATTCAAAGCAACATCTAACAAACACTGATGTGGCAAATTAGTTTTGACACTAATAGCAAGTGATGTGTTTTTGTTTTGTTTTTTTAAATAACCTTCCAGTTGCCTGGCTGAAGATGATTTTTGCACATACCTCAGTTCACTGTCCAACTTTCTTTATAAGTGCCAGCTCTGATTTCACTCTTCATGGACACTTTTATGGGAACGTGCTCTGAAAATGTCTCTGCATGAAATTGCATCCAGTTTCCTACTCTGCATTTGCTACCCTAAATCAGAGGGCAAACCAACAGTCTTTAGCAGGAGTTTAAGCCCAGTGCTTTTCACTGTGGATTTTATCTGTAGAAATGTGTAATGTGGCAGACAAATTTGTAAAGTATTTTTCACTGGTATCTTTTCTGGCACTTAGAGCAGGGAACTGAGTCGAGGTCCCAAGCCCAAGTTTCCGCTTCAGCTAATGACTCAGAATGAGGCTGAATATAGCGTGGATGCTGCTTACCTTAGCAGAACTCAGCAGTTTTGCTAGTAACCCATATTCCAGCCTCCAGTAAATAAACTATATTGGTAAAAGCACCATTTTGCTGGAATAACTGGATCTGCATTAGGGGCTTTTGCTGGCACAGGTCACCGCTCTTCACACCCCTGACTGATGTACAGAGGGGCCAATGGCTTGTGGAAGAGGCAGGGACAACACCCCTCAGTGCTGCCTGGAATGTGACTCTGCCCATCCCCAGCCTCTGCCCCTTTTCCGCCCCGCCCAAGCTCATACAGTGTGAGGGCCTGTGGTTCTTGCCATCATTGCTGCCACAGTAGCCACAGCAGCAGCTGGGAGCCACGGACCCCTTGTAATCACCAGGCTGGCTCTGGGGCAACTGTTCCCTTTGCCCCTCCACCGACCCTGGTCAGCAGGCCTGCTGAGACACCTGTGACAGCAAAACATTGTAGCAGAAATCTTTGGCACTTTGCCTGACAAGTAAGATGCAGTCCCTGTTCTGAACAGCTTACAGTCTGGTTTCATAAGGACACACTAAATGAAGCTAACAAACATGGGGAATGAGGAAACGGTAGGCCCAGCAGTGCAATAATGTGTCTATTTAGAGTGCTATGCATATGTATGGCTGGTGCCACTCTTTCATTTGTAAAAAAGCCACTGAGATGGCCAAGGAAATGCACCAAAATTGCAAATCAGTTAAGTTGTAAGCATATGTTTGTTGGTGCATTTTATAGGCAGCAACAACAAAAGAAACTATTCAATTTGTTCATAGTCAGTTTTCCTTATGTGCAAATTGTTCCTGCTTCAAATTTCTTTTAAAGTTGTTTTCTTTGCTGTAAAATGAGCATTAGAATACTGACCTCCTTTTCTAAAAGACTTTGACTTCTGTTGCTGACAAGCTCTACGAATGACATAGGTGTTATTATTCTTAAACTTTTAAAGCTAACTGGTTGCACCCATTTGTGCTTCTTTGCAAAGTGGAACTCCTAAATAAATAAAATCATGCATAAATTGCAGCTGTTTGATCGACTTTGAACTGAATGGAGGCTGAATAACTAAATCCTAATGGATCTCTGAACAAGCCCACATTCTCCTGCGGCATTCTGAAGGCTGCTTGCTGATTGTGTGCACTGCTACCCTCAGTTCCTTTGCAGTTTGGTCGACAGGAAGACTGTGCTGGATGGGGTGTACATTTCACTAGCCTCTGCAAAACACTTACATGCATGACATTGCGCATGTGGTTACATTCATTCTAAAAATTATGCATGTAAGAGCTTTGATGGATCAAGGTCTACATGATCCAGGGTATAGAACCCTTTGAGCAACACACAAGGTCACAAATTTGATTAGAAAGGATTTAACATATTAATTCTGGTGTCACTGCAGAACATATTAATTCTGGTGTCACTGCAGATCAAACCTCTCTAGTCCTGCATCCTCAGCAGCTGACTGGTGCTGACCCAAAGAATTTTCCGAACTACAGGTGGTCAATATTGTCTAGCACCACTACCAACACTCCCACTGCTTACTGGGCTCTTAGAAGATATTGAGGGGTAAATTGCAGCTAAATAACATCCCAGAACACTGACAGCCAGGACTGGTGGCTGGAAACCAATTTTAAGGGACCATTGGAAACTTGGCCACCCCTGCTAAGTAAAATGATGTCAGACCACTGGACTAGACAGGGTCAACCTGTACTGAGTGTTTTTACATGACTACTGAGCTTTGCAACTAACTATAAATACTTGGCACAGTAAGAAGAAAGAGCTCTAGGTGTGGCATGGGCTACAGACCAACTCATGGGGCTGGGTGTCAAACCATGGGCTGGCTTGTGCTCCTGATTGTGTCACTGACTTATTGGGTGATTTTGTGTGACTCTGTTAACCCATCTGTGTTTCAGTCTCCCCAGCTGTAAATACGACTAGGACCACCTTTGGGAGGCACCATGAGATCTTAATGGTTCTCAATCCTGCTGGAAAAGTATAACAAGTGGGGTTACGCAGGGGTCTGTGTTAGGACCAGTTCTGTTCAATATCTTCATCAATGATTTAGATATTGGCATAGAAAGTATGCTTATTAAGTTTGCAGATGATACCAAGCTGCAACTGCTTTGGAGGATAGGGTCATAATTCAAAATGATCTGGCTAAATTGGAGAAATGGTCTGAGGTAAACAGGATGAAGTATAATAAGGACAAATGCAAAGTGCTTCACTTAGGAAGGAACAATCAGTTTCATACATACAGAATGGGGAGATGCTATCTAGGAATGACTACAGCAGAAAGGGATGTAGGGGTTATAGTGGACCACAAGCTAAATATGAGTCAACAGTGTGATGCTGTTGCAAAAAAAAGTAAACACGAGTCTGGGATGCATTAACAGATGTGTTGTGAACAAGACATGAGAAGTTGTTTTTCCGCTCTACTCTGCGCTGGTTAGGCCTCAGCTGGAGTATTGTGTCCAGTTCTGGGCACCACAGTTCAAGAAAGATGTGGAAAAATTAGAGAGGGTCCAGAAAAGAGCGACAAGAATGATTAAAGGTATAGAGAATGTGACCTATGAAGAAAGGCTGAAAGAATTGGGCTTGTTTAGTTTGGAAAAGAGAAGATTGAGGGGAGACATGATTGCAGTTTTCAGGTATCTAAAAGGGTGTCATAAGGAGGAGTGAGAAAACTTGTTCTTCTTGGCCTCTGAGGATAGAACAAGAGGCAATGGACTTAAACTGCAGCAAGGGAGGTTTAGGTTGGACATTAGGAAAAAGTTCCTAACTGTCAGGGTGGTCAAACAGTGGAATAAATTGTCAAGGGAGGTTGTGGAATCTCCATCGCTGGATGTGCTTAAGAACAGGTTAGATAGATGTCTATCAGGGATGATTTAGACAGAACTTGGTCCTGCCATTGGAGCAAGGGGCTGGACTTGATGGCCTCTCGAGGTCCCTTCCAGTCCTAGTGTTCTATGATTCTATGATCTCTGGCTGAGAGTGGCTGCATCACTTGGTCACAAAATGAAGTGACTTACAAAAAAGCATCATGGAGCCTTACCTAAAATGTGTACATCTCTGCAGGCATACAGATGAGTCTGATTATTAAGGTGTGAAATAATTTCTCAGTATAAATTTACACCTGATTACAATGCAGCCATTTTTATATTCATTATGCTCTTTTAAAATATTGTCAGATTCAGATTTTTAATGTTTTCCTGATTCTCTACTGCCATTTTCTGGAGTATAAGCTCTCCCTGATATAGGTGCATAATTCCTGTTGTTTGGTGACATTTGATGCGAGACTTATACAGCAGCACACAGAGAACCCAGGAAGTTTTTGGAGAATGTTGGGGATAACTTCTTGGTATAAGCGCTGATGGGACTGACCAGGGGTCACGCACAACTTGACCTGCTGCTCACAAATAGGGAAGAACTAGTTGGAGAAATAGAAGTGGGTGGCAACCTGGGCTGCAGTGACCATGAGTAGGTAGATTTCAGGATCTTGACAAAAGGAAGAAAGGTGAGCAGTAAAATACAGGCCCCTGATTTTGAAAGAGCAGACTTCGACTCCCTGAGACAACTGATGGGCAGGATCCCTTGGGAAATGAAGATGAAGGGGAAAAAAATTCAGGAGAACTGGCAGTATTTTAAAGAAGTCTTACTGAAGGCACAGCAATGTAAATATGGTAGGCAACCAGCTTGGCTTAACAGGGAAATCCTTTGTCAGCTTAAACTCAAAAAGTATGTGTATAAGAAGTAGAAACATGGACAGTTGACTAAGGAGAAATGTAAATACATGGCTGGAGAATGCCAGGGAGTAATCAGGGAAGCAAAAGCACAATTGGAACTGCAGATGGCAAGGGATGTGAAGGGTAACAAGAAGGGTTTCTACAGGCATGCTAACAATAAGAGGATTATCAGGGAAGGTGTGGGGCTCTTACTGCATGAGTGTGGTAGCCTAGTGACAGATGGTGTAAGAAAAGCTAAAGTATTCAATGCTTTTTTTGCCTCAGTCTTCACAGACAAGGACAGCTCCTACACTACGGTATTAGACCAACGCAGTAGGGGAAGGCGGAGGGCAGCCATCAGTGGGGAAGGAACGAGTTAAGAGCTACCTAGAAAAACTAGATGTACACAGATCCATGGGTCTGGATCTAATGAAGACAAGGGTACTGAGGGAATTGGCAGATGTCATTGGCTAATATCTTTGAAGACTCTTGGAGATTGTGAGAGATCCCAGATGACTGGAAAAAGGCAAACGTAGTGCCCATCTTTTAAAAAGGAAATACAGACAATCCAGGGAACTATAGACCGGTCAACCTTACCTCAATCCCTGGGAAAATAATGCGGGGGGCATCCTCAAGGAATCCATTTTGGAGTACTTGGAAGAGGGAAAAATGAGCAAGAGTAGTCAACATGGATTCACCAAGGGCAAGTCGTGCCTGACCAATCTGATTAGCATCTGTGATGAGGTAACAGGCTTTGTGGGCATGGGGAAGTCAGTGGATGTGATATACCTCGACCTCAGCAAAGGTTTCAATGCACTCTCCCACAACATCCATGCCCATAAGTTAAGGAAGTGTAGATTGGATACATGGACTATAAGATGGATAGAAAGCTGGCTTGACAGTCATGCCCAATGGGTAGAGGTCAACAGCTCAGTATCTTGTTAGTGGTTGGTTTCAAGTGGAGTTCCCCCAAGGCTCGGTCCTGGAGCTGGTGGTGTTCAACATCTTTATTAATGACCTGGATGAAGGACTAGATTGCACCCTCATCAAGTTTGTGGATGACACTAAGCTAGGGGCAGAGGTAGATATGCTGGAGGGTAGACATAGGGTCCAGAGTGACATGGATAAATTGGAGGATTGGGCTAAAAGAAATCTAATGAGGTTCAACAAGAAGTGTAGAGTCCTGTACTTGGGAGAGAAGAATCCCAAGCATTGTTACAGGCTGGAGACTGACTGGCTAACGCAGAAGTACAGCAGAAAGGGACCTAGGGGTTACGGTGGATGAATGGCTGGACATGAGTAAACAGCGTGCCCTTGTAGCCAAGAAGGCTAACAGCATATTAGGGTGTATTAGGAGGAGCATTTCAAGCAGAGCTAGAGAAGTGGTTGTTCCCCTCTATTTGGCACCGGTGAGGCCACATCTGGAATATTGTGTCCAGTTTTGGGTTCCCCAGTATAGAAGGGATGTGGATGTGCTAGAGCAGGTTCAGCGAAGGGCAACAAAAATGATTAAGGGGATGGAGTGCATGACCTGTGAGGATAGGCGGAGGGATTTGGGCTTATTCAGTTTGCAGAAGAGAAGACTGAGGGGTGATTTAATAGTAGCCTTCAACTTCCTGAAGGGGAGCTCTAAGGATCATGGAAAGAAACTGTTCTCAGTGGTGACAAATGGCAGAACAAGGAGCAATGGTCTGAAGTTACAGAAGGAGAGGAGTAGGCTGGATATTAGGAAAAACTACTTCGCCAGGCGGGTGGTGAAGCATTGGAATGCGTTTCCTAGAGAGGCGGTGGACTCTCCATCCTTTGAGGTTTTTAAGTCCCGACTTGACAAAGTCCTGGCTGGGATGACGTAGTTGGGGTTGATCCTGCCTGAAGCAAGGTACTGGACTTGACGATGTCCTGAGGGCCCTTTCAGCCCTATGATTCTATGATGGTGGAGCGGGAATAGGCCACAGTGTATAAATGTATGCTCTATTAACATACAGTACTACATTGTTCAATTTTACACTATAATCTATTTGGGCACTACATAATGGTGATGGTGTCTTTTAAAACTACAACTACCGAAACTGGCCTGACAAGACTTTGGAAGCAGGAGATCTTTGCACTGCAGTTCTGGTAGATGTTGTTGGATGAAATGAGTGGATTGGCACTTACCTGCTGGATTGTCTTTCAAAACAGAGTGCAGTAAAAGGCTCTCGTATGGGCTTGTATTAAGAAAAGAGTTAATCAAATGCAGACCGAATTCCTGGACTGAAGAACCTACCCAAGCTCCATCAGGTCCAAACAGCTCTAAGAAGTTGCCGATGAACTCTCTAGACTTCTCTTCCCATTTCTGAATGAGGTCATGGCTCTTCTCTTCCACTTTATTAACAAATTCTTTTGATTTTTCCTCAACATTTTTCACTTTTTCTTTCATTTTGTCTACCTGGTTCTGAAAGCGATACTTCTTCTCCTGTTGGAAAAGTAAAAGTGAGTAGGTTTAAAAAAAAATTAGGTGGATTTGGGGAAAGAAGGTGGCTTGTCTTCAGTGCTTAAATACACTGGACTTTGTCTGACTACAATCATTTATTGTATTTTAATAGGTCCATTTACAGATGTCCTGAAAACATTTATCATTTAGTGCTTATGGTATATTATGTTCCCCAACAGAAAAACAGAGCTCTAGATATAATAAAATAGGGTATTTTGGGGGAAAAAAAGTTGATTTAATATTTGTGCAAGTGAAGACCTAATGCCTTATGCATGTAGCAGGCAATATGCAAGCTTCCTCACACTCTTGCCTGAGCATGCCAATATTGGTCTTCAGCTCTGGGGCTACCCTAGGCTAAGTCTACAGTAGGCAAAGTAAGTCTACCACAGATACACAATTCTAGCTACAGCAATTATGTAGCTATAAATGACGTATCTACCCTTGGTTAACTTGGCCATCTCTACTGGGGAAAGTCTATGGGAGAGTATGTCTTGCATCTCTCTAGGAATACGGGGATCAACTTAATGTGTCCATACTAGACACACAAAATCAAATCCTGGAAGAGTGACCCTGAGTGGGTCACTCTTCCAGGGTAGGGTAGACATAGCCCTAGTCCAAAGTATCACCTGTGAAGAGATCTCTTCAGAAGAGAATCTTCATGGTTGTGGTTTTGTATGATCAGTGGTCCCTTGGTTATACCTGAGGGAATGGCCATCTGACCTTCTAGCCCAGACCAAACAGCTGAGGAGTGGAGGGAAAGAGGAGAAATGCCCAGAGATGGGTGCAGCTCAGCAGGAAATAAGAATGGGCTCTCAGAGCTGCCAAGCTCCGCAGAGTTAGAGCTTTAGTATTTAGCCATCAAGAGCATCTAAACTCCTCAAGAAGCATGGCCAGGCACACACAACATAAATGGCCTGCAGGAGTTAAGCTCTCTTTCTGAAGAGTTAATGAACTTAGTAGGAGCAGGGCTTCAGTCAGTTCATAAACAGGGGGGCAAGTGCACCGCTATGGTCCAGTACACCACACAAGCTATTTTTAGCTGGTACAGCAGCCCAGAAAGACTCCTGCTGGCCAGCCCCAGCCCTGCCTGCTAGGAAAGTCATAACAGATGGAGGAGCGGCCCATGTTTTGCAGCTTTCTTTGCTGCCCCCTCCCACTGGGAAAGGAGAACTCCCAGCCCTGGCCTCCCACGCCGTGCACAAAACACAGCAGGTCTGCCTCAGGTTACGTGGGCTGGGGAGGGGAGAGGAGAGGAGAGAACGAGCATAGGCTTCCTGTGCTGGGGGAATCACAAGAGGGGGAGTGACACACATGCTGAGGCCACGTGCCCACTCTTAGCTCATGTGCCACTTCCGCTCCCATATTGGTAAAACTTCTGTTTATTTGCACCACTGTTCATAACCCACTGTCAGGGGTCTGGGAGTGTCAGCTTCTTGGAATTTGAGTAAATCTGGATTACCCAGTAATTAACTCTTTCATTTTCCTCTAAGGCAAATGTTCTTTAGCTCCATTCTGGTAGTTTAACCTATAACATTTCAGACTGAGACAGAGAAGTAAGAGTGTAAATTTGGCCTCTTATGACGCAAGAGAATCTATTTCCTACACGTAGCCAGAGTCATATTTTTCTGGCTGGTCTTGTTAGCATTGTGTTCAGGTTAGGTGTCAGATGGATTCTATTTTAGCTCATATGTCATCAGAAGAATTGGTAAAGTCTAGTTGTAGAATCTTTATTAGGAGTACAGAAGAACAAATCAGAAAAATATGCAGCTTAGCTTCCAGTTTGAGTTTTCAGGGTTGGGATTCAGAAAACATTGTTTCTTTAAAGCCGGTTAATTAATCAGATATGACCGGGTCAAAATGTCCTAGATTTTTTCAGATGTGGCCATGCAAACAGTTACACCAAAACATGTGAACATTCACACCCCTGCCTTACATGCACCATTACCACATTGCAGAGGCAAACTAGGGTTTGTGCTTCTGGTGCAGTGAGCTGGTCATCTGCATGCATAAATATGCAGTTTGAGCAGGCAGTTATGGCACGTACGCAAATTGGGGCATGCACACACACACACACACTCATACACCGAGCTTTTAAAAAATTAGCACCATGGAACAATGAAAAAGGAGCTCTGCAATTCCATTTTACAGTTGTTTTTAGAGCTCTGTGTGCTTCAAAGCTGACAAGTATGAAAATATGACCATACTTTTACTAAGACATGTAATGGAACCAGCAACTGCATTTTATCTGAAACACAAAGTGTCAGCACTACACAACTGTATCCAACAAAGCAGCAGTTGCCTTGTAGCTCAGAAGGACTAGTCCAAGGGGCTGTCAGGATAACTCCAGCCCCATAAAACCTCTGGTTACGTAGGCAAACAAGCCGTAATTTAGAAACACCGTCATTTTGATTTTCTCCTGGTGCCCTTTTCATTATTTTGAAACACTGGAAGACCATTCAGCACCACTGCAGCTGCACTGGTGTAAGATCTCCCATCTAGCTGCTCTGTGTGAGAGGCGAGAACCTCCCCATAGGCATAATTGGACCACCCCCAATGAACAGCAGTAGCTATGCTGGCAGGAGAACATCGTCTGGTGACATAGCCCTGTTCACGTTGGCACTTCTGTAACTGACGTTGGTCATGGGTGTGTTTTTCTACAGCCCGGACTGATGAAAGCACCAGCGTGGCATTAGTTTCTAAGCGTGTGTGTGTGTGTGGAAAGGGGAGAAATGTGCAATGTTGTACATGACAGTAACACCCTCTGGCAGGCCTGCCGATGGCAGGGGGGTGAGGGAAGTTGCACAGGGGCCCAGCCTTTCAAAAGGGCCCAGAACTCCAACTGCCACCGCTGCAAAGTAGCAGCGGTGGCAGCCAGAGCTCCAGGCCCCTTTGAAATGCAATGGCATTGCTGCTCCAGTCGCCAGCGAGTGGCGGCGGGCGTGCAGCAGTCCAGGCAGCGCTGAGGGCTGACTGCCCTTGGCCCCTCCTCCTCCACTCTTGGCCCCACCCCTTCTAGTGTATGGCGCCATGTCCCCCTCTCACTTTGCCCTGGGGCCTGTGGCAGCTCTTGGTGCTGCTGCCCTCTGACCAATCAGGGAATAGTTTCAGTGAGCTCCAAATCAAATTCACACCCCGTGTGCCTCTGCCTACATGATGGCTGCTGTCTTGGACAGTTACAGCAGGGAACTATGGAGAGGCCCTAGGTCAACAATAGTGATGCATAAGATACCCCACATCCACCTCCAACATGAACGTAGATGCTAGCGATGCTGGACTGAGAATGAAGGGTCAGAGTGATAACATACGAATTCCAAGGATCCTCCAAAACTGGAGTGACCTATAAATCCGGAGTCACTGCCCGAATTAAAGCAGTGAGCCTCTTCATTTGGTGCCCTGTACCGCTCAGTCGGGGGGAGAGAAGAGCCAGTGAGCCAGAATGAAATAAAATATGAAACAAAAGAAAAATGCCTACCCCTGTGTTTCCAGCTCCAGATGAGAGGTATTTATTACAAAGCAAATCTATAGACTGTCTCTGTGATTCATGCTGTCTGACAGACGGGTGAACTGTACCACTAAGCCTGTCATTCCTTGGCTTGAGAAGGGGCCAGATTTACATAGGTACTGAGGCGCCTAAGGAGATAGGTAGGCATCTAGTGGGACCAGTGCTTAATTTGTAATGAAAGAGTTGCCGAGTACCAACCAGTCTTTTTATTTTTTTTTAAACTTTCAAACCTGAAATGGCAAGCCCAGAAGTGCTGCAGCTGTGAACTACCAAGTCAAGAGATACCAGGGCTCTGCCCTAGCACACATTAGCCACGGAGTGGGACTTACCAAAGTGCCTAATCAAGGCTGCATTTACACTACAAGATAAATTCGAATTTAAGGCAGTTAGCTTGATATTACCAGGTGACTGTCTTCACTGAAAATACCATTAGTTTGATTTAGGCTGCACCAATAGCGAAATTAAAAAAATTGCAGTTACCTGACAGGTGTAGTGTTAAGCTCGAATTCAGGAGTTTGAATAAAGGCCAGTGTGGACATGCCACATCCTAAAATTGACTTTATTAGCCTCCAGGGGTGTCCTCTAATCTATCCCACAAAGCTATGTGTGCTGCATCTGGCTGCCAGCTCCCCGCTACTAGCATAAGATCAGCCATGGGGAGGGATGACTCAGTGGTTTCATTGTTGGCTCACCAAATCCAGGGGTGTGAGCTTAATCCTTGAGAGAGCCATTTAGGGATCTGGGGCAAATAGATTAAAAAAGGGAGGGTGGTTGGTCCTGCCAAGAGGGCAGGGAACTGGACTCCATGACATCCCAAGGTCCCTTCCAGCTCTGTGAGATGTGTATCTCCACGTATGGCTACGTCTACATTACCACACTACGTCGAAGTAGCCTATTTCAAAGGAAGAACATCCAAATAGGCTACTTCAATGCGTAATGTCCATTCATCCTCCAGGGCTGGTGCCATCGAAGTTCAACATCGAAGTAGCAACGCAGAACATCAAAAGGAGGCGCCCTGGAAGGAAATGCAGAGCGTCCACACACTGAAGCACTCTCTGTCGAAATAAAGGGCCAGCAAAGACTGTGGACAGGGTCACAGGCTGGACTAGCCCTTCTGGGGCAAGAGCAAACCGCTCCCTTAAAGGACCCCTCCCAGAAACACTCGGCCTGCACAGCACGAGGTCCACAGAGCCAACAAGTGGTTGCAGACCCTGTGCGCACAGCATGGACCCCCAGCTGCAGCAGCAGCAGCAGCAGCAGCAGCAGCCAGAAGCCCTGGGCTAAGGGCTGCTGCACATGGCACCCGCAGAGCCCTGCAGGTGCTGGACAGAGCATCTCTCAACCCTTCAGCTGATGGCCACCTGTTATTTCAATGTAGCGGGATGCAGATCGTCTACACGTGCCCTACTTCGATGTTGACCATCGAAGTAGGGCGCTATTCCCATCTTCGGATAGGAATAGCGATTTTGATGTCTCACCGCCTAACGTCGATTTCAACGTCGAAATAGCGCACAGCGCGTGTAGATGCGATGTGTGCTATTTTGACGGCGTGCCAGATACTTCGAAGTGGCTGGCTAGTGTAGACGCACCCCATGCGTGTATATTGGGCCAGACCATAGGCCCATCAAGTCCAGTATCCTGTCTTACAACAGTGGCCGAGGCCCCAGAAAGAATGAACAGAACAGGTTTTCATCAAGTGATCAACTCCCTGTCACCCATTTCCAGCCTCTTGGAAACGGAGGCACTAGGAACACCATCCTGGCTAATGGCCATTGATGGACTTATCCCCCATGAATTTATCTAGTTGTTTTTAAACTTTACTATAGTCTTGGCCTTCACAACATTCTCTGGCAAGGAGTTCCACAGGTTAACTGTGCATTGTGTGAAAAAATATCTCCTATTTTTTGTTTTAAACCTGCTGCCTATTAATTTCATTTGGCAACTCCCTAGTTCTTCTGCTGTGAGAAGGAGTAAATAACAAGTCCTTATCTATTTTCTCCACACCCATCATGATTGTATGTGCCTCTGTTATAACCCCCACCCCAGTGTAATTTTTCCAAGCTAAAAAGGGCCAGTCTTATTAATCTCTCCTCATATGGCAGATGCTCCATACGCCTAATCATTTTTGTTGCCCTTTTCTGAATCATCTCCAATTTCAACGTCTCTTTTTTGACATGGGGCGACCACATCTGTACATAGTGTTCCAGATGTGGCTGTACCATGGATTTATGTAGTGGTACTACGACATTTTCTGTCTTATTATCTATTCCTTTCTTAATAATTCCCAACATTTTGTTAGCTTTTTTGACTGCAGCTGCACACTGAGTGGATGTCTTCAGAGAGCTATCCAGAATGACTCCAAGATCTCTTTGAGTGGTAACAGCTAAGTCAGACCCCCATAATTTTACATGTATAGCTGGGATTATATTTTCCAGAGTGCCTTACTTTGCATTTATCAACATTGACTTTCACCTGCCATTTGGTTGCCCAATCACCCAATTTATTAAGATCCTTTTGTAGCTCTTCACAGTCTGCTTGGGACTGAACTATTTGGAGTAGTTTTGTGTCATCTGCAAATTTTATCACTGTTTATCCATTTTCCCAGATTATTTGTAAATATGTTGAACAGGACTGGTCCCAGCACAGACTCACTATTTACCTCTCTCCATTCTGAAAACTGACCATTTATTCCTACCCTTTGTTTCCGATCTTTTAACCAGTTACCAGTCCAAGACAGGACCTTATCCCATGACAGTTAACTTTGATTAAGAGCCTGTGGTGAGGGACCTTGTCAAAGGCTTTCTGAAAATCTAAGTACACTACATCCACAGGCTCCCCCCCTGTTCACATGTTTGTTTGACCCTTTCAAAAATTCTAATAGATTGGTGAGGCATGACTTCCCTTTACAAAAGCCATGTTGACTCGTCCCCAACAAATTATGGTCATCAATGTGTCTAACACTTCTGTTCTTTACTAGAGTTTCAACCAGTTTGCCTGGTACTGAAGTCAGACTGACTGGCCTGTAGTTGTCAGGATCACTTGTGGAGCCCTTTTTAAAGATTGGCATCATATTAGCTATCCTCCAGTCAGCTGGAACAGATGCTGATTTAAATGACAGGTTACAAACTATAGTTAGTGGTTCTGCAATTTCACTTTTGAGTTCCTTCAGAACTCTTGGGTGAATACCATCTGGCTCTGGTGACGTAGTACTGTTTAGTTTATCAATTTGTTCCAATACCTCCAATACCTCGATTTGAGACAGCTCATCAGATTTGTTACCTGAAAAGAATTGTTCAGGTTTGGGAATCTCCCTTGCATCCTCAGCTGTGAAGACTGATGCAAAGAAATCATTTAGCTTCTCTGCAATTGCCTTATCATCCTTGAGTGCTCCTTTAGCATCTTGATCTTGATCATTCAGTGGCCCTATTGGTTGTTTAGAAGACTTCCTGCTTCTGATGTACTTAAAATTTTGCTATTACTTTTTGACTCTCTGGCTAGCTGTTCTTTAAATTCTTTTTTTGGCCTTACTAATTATATTTTTACACTTCCCTTGGCAGAGTTTATGTTCCTTTCTATTTTCCTCACTAGGATTTAACTTCCATTTTTTAAAGGATGCATTTTTGTCTCTCACTTTATTGTTTAACCACAGTGGCGTGGAGCCTCTACTATGGTATCTTTAAAAAGTTTCCATGCAGCTTGCAGGGATTTCACTTTAGGTACTGTACCTTTTAATTTCCATTTAACTAACTTCCTCATTTTTTTGCATAATCCCCCTTTCTGAAATTAAATACTACAGTCTTGGGCCTCTGTAGTATTTTCCCAGTCACAGGAATATTAAATTTAGTTCTATTATGGTCACTATTACCAAGCAGTCCAGAAATATTCACCTCTTGGACCAGCTCCTGTGCTCCACTTAAGACTAAGTCCAGAATTGCCTCTCCTCTTGTGGGTTCCAGGACTAGCTGCTCTAAGAAGCAGTTGTCAATAAACTTTACTTCAGCTTCCCATCCTGAGGTGACATGTATCCAGGCTATATGGAGATAGCTGAAATTCCCCATTATTATTGTTTTTTTTATTTTGATAGCCTCCCTAATCTCCCTGAGCATTTCACTGTCACAATGGCAATCCTGGTCAGGTGGTTGGTAATATAACCCAACCATTATATTCTTATTATTCAAGCATGGGATTATTATCCAGAGAGATTCTGTGGAACACTTTGGTTCATTTATGATTTTTACTTCATTTGATTTTACACTTTATTTAATCTATAGTGCCCAGGAGCTGGGAAACTGAGAAGGCTGGTGCACTCGTGGCAGGGGCTAGGCACCCCATGGCTGAGTGGCTCAAGCCACGCAAAGCCAGTACCCCACCACCAGCCTGCTGGAGCTGTGAATGGGGCCAGGCACCCTGCGGTTGGGCTGCTGGAGCCACACAGAGCCAGATGCCCATGGGCAGGCACCCCCGGCCACCTGTGAAGAGGCAGCAGCAGCCAGCGTACTCCAGCAGCTTTTCCACCAGAGGCGGTGAGTGGCAGGGGTTTGGGATTTGTTAAGAGGGTTTTTCTGGGGGGTAGGAGTGTTTTTGTGGTGAAGGGTTGTTTTCAGGATGTTGGTTTTTGGGGGGGAAGCTGAGGTGGAACTGGGGCTGGGGGAGCCTGTGGGGAAGGGGAGTAAGCCCTCACATTTAAGGGATTATGGGGAAGAACAGACAGCCCTACTAGTCCAGTAAATGGAGGCTTTACTGTACTAGCAGGAGCCGGGAAATTGACCAGGGCTGCTGCACTGTCAGTTTCCCAGGTCCCCCAAGCTTCTGGAGTGAGGAAACTGACAGCACTGCTGGTCCTGGCTCAGAATATGGGGCTGAGGGACCTGTGAGATAGGTTCCCACAATGCACTGCTGTAACAGTCGACGTTTGGTGATTTCAGTGTGGAAGCCATGTGTCGAATTTGTTGGGAGCCTGGGGGCAGTGAGGATACTCAAAATCAAATTTAAAAAATGGCATTATAAAATCAATTTTAATAAATTCCAGTGTATCTTGTAGTGCAGACGTAGCCCAAGGTAGGTGCCTAATTTCCATTGCAAGACCCAGGATGTAATCCAACACACACAGTCTGTCCCCATTGTTTAGCAAATATTTAAGGGGGGGTGATGTCCCCTTGAAAGTAACTTGTCTGTCTGAAATGTTTGTTTGCTATTGGAACAAGTAATGCTTTATATTACTGTACACGGAAATTTGGCAAGAGGAAAAAAATCCCGCCTTGCTCATCTGTTCACTTTGATGGCACTTGGCTACAGTTCCCTTTGTTGTTCACGTGGCTCTTTGATGCAGCAGAAAGGAGTCTAATGTATTAAAGAAAAAAACAAGAAAATATACTTGCAATCCCACTAAAAATTGTCAGGGGGACTCAGGGACCGCTGTAAGACATAGCAATACCTGTCACTCATTTTTTCAAAATTGGCTACATCTCTGCTTGGGTGTCTCTTTATGGCCAAGTGTGAAAGGGAGAACTAATAATAAATACAGCTATTCTGTCCAAAATGTACATCTTGTGATCCATTGTTCTTAATTTATGTCCCCTCATTAACTAGCCATTCACAGTGGCTTTCCCAGTCATTAGTGTGAATGAGTGAAGTCCTTCTGGAACCTGGCACAGCACAGCAGAGCATTTCGGCAGTGCCACTTTCACTGGGCTATTCTGCTAAGACTTGAAAGAGAAAAGGAAGGAAGGTAAACTCTGGTTTCCTTCACGTCTTTGCCCTTTTTCTGGACGGCACAGAGTGTTCTGTAGTGAGAAAGCTGCTTAATTTGAACTACCGCATCCCCCCAGATCATGCCCCAGTAATTACTAAGCTTTTATACTGCCTACTTAACTCACTCCATCCTGTTTAGGTTTGTGCCACAAATTATATAACTTGACACGCTGCTCTCTGACCGCTGCTATAACTGTCAAAACAGTGGTTTGTCATAGGTGTCATTTTCCCCTTTGTCTTACACTGTACCCTTTAATCTTACTTTAATGCCACATGCTTTGTGTTCGTGTGCCTGGGTATGAGCAGCAATTGCTTTGTAGAAAAAGAAAATTCAAAAATTCATAACGGTGCTTGTGCTTTCCATGCTTTTTCCTTCTTAATGCTAACACATCACAGCAACGATAAGGGCGCAAAGCCAAATTCTAGGCTGCTTTTTGGATTGACGGAGACCATCTTTCTCATGTGCCTGGAAGCTTTTTTTTAAAGCAGCAGTGCTACTAAATTAGCAGCAGCTTCCTGGCAAGTATGCACTAGTTCAGAAGCACAGTGGGAACTGAGAGCATCAGCTGTACTTTAAAAAGCTAGTTTCCAAGAACAATGCCAAATGCTATGACATGTAAAGTTGATATGGCTGAGTCTTCCTAAAAATAAATCCCAAACCAAGCAGTGTTCTTTAATCCCAGTTAATTTTAACCAATTTCTGCTCTATTCCATCTTCCTTTTCAAAAGCAGGAGTAGCTAATTAGTATCTCTTATCCCCTCCTCCAAGGTTGGGATTCTCACGGAAACTCTGTTAGAAGAAGAAGAGTAGATGTGCTTACTTACATTTATAAAACTGACATTTAGCTCTTTGGCGGTATATCCTCTTTGGAGGTTGCGTCGGGCGTAGACGTCATAGTCTCGTACAATTCTAGTGATAATGTCTGATGTTGAGATACCTTCAGTTCTCTGTGTTGGTACAAACATTCCTGGTGATAGTGGATAACAAAGAGAGATCACAGAGAACAGGGTCATGCCTAGACATCACAGCAGTTAGGCAGGCATGAATGTAGCAGGAAAAGGTCTGTGGTTAAGGTGCCTAACTGGGAGCTGAGAGATGGGCAGTGAAGTTCTGAAGCTAAGAGGACTTTCGCCGGTGACACCAATAGGACCACGCTGTCACACCTGTGGGCTAATCTGAGCTCTGCCACTGATTTCCTGTCTGACCCTGGAGAAGTCATTTAGTTGTCTTGTGCTTCATTTTTCCAGCATGTGAAACTTATGTAATATTTGCCTGCACAGTTGTCCTTTTTCAGTGGCAGGAGAGTGTATTATTGTGTGGTTAAATTGGCTAGTGGTAGCATTACAAGAATTTTAAATGGAAGATGCAAAAGATGGGCAGATTGTTATTCTGCACTGCTATTCGCATTCCATTGAGCTCTTTGACTCTTGTACAGCAGAGAATCTTCATTATGCCAGATGGGGACTACAAAGGAAGTATTGTTGTTTTATTAGTAGGAAAAGGAAGTACAACCAGGGTGCTGAAGAGAGCCACTCCTTACTAGTACTAGCTTATTTCCTCAAAGTATTTGACTAATTTTTAACCATTTGTCATTAAGACCAGCCCATGTGTATTCTTCAATAAAGCCAGAAACAGAAGCAATAATTCTAGTAAGTGTGAATACATCTTCAGTGCAGCAGCCAGTGAGATAATGCACACCAAGCAAAGATTAAAACTCAACTCCCAGAGCCAGTATCAGGCTTACAAATAGAGCTGAGTGTGCTAAGCATTCTGTGCTGCCTACTGGATAATCAGTTTGGATAAAATAATTCTCCTGATCAACCTAGAATAAGGGCAGTGGCTTTGCTAGTTCAGTGTTGACAAAATGACATAGGAAACTGGAGAGATGCTTCCCAATAGCATTTTTACCTATAACATAGCCATTATGTGATATTGGTACTTGGCAGGCGTAACAGCACCCCCAAGACCAATTGGCCGTTTTATGGCAACACAGAGCCATGTTGGTTTGTTGATGAGCATGGAAAATTTCCTGCTGCATCACCATTTTTATCAGGGTTGGGACCTTTTGCTGAAGCAGACTTGTGTTTTTTCCAGGTATTGATTTGTGTATGGAGTGTGTGACAGGGTGCACCAACCCTGCACTAGGGCTGAGAGGATTCATCCCATTCTCTGAGCTGAGGAAACCACACCTCTGGTTGGACAGGCTCCATGAGGATACACATCTCACATAGAGCTGGAAGTGATCTCAGGCGATCATCAAGTCTGGTCCTCTGCCCTCTTGGCAGGGCCAAGAGCCATCCTTCCCCCACTCCCATACCTATTTTGCCCTAGATTCCTAAATGGCCCCAGCAGGCCAATGCTCAAACCACTGAGCTAGCCCTTCCTCTGACTATGGTGTACGTATAAAAGGCAGTAATCCAGCTCAGCCAGGGTGGCTGGCAGGACAGGAAAGACATGTGATGGAATCTCCTGCCAAAGAATCGCTGACATCTTGGCTGGAAAGCTCTGCCTTCCCCCAGAGCCTGCTGGGTACCATAGGGAACCTCAAGAGTATGGCTCTCAGAGGAGTCCAGTGACCCCAATGATCTATGGATGGCAGCCCTAGGACACAGGTTAGGAAGTGACTCAGAGGGGGCAAGGGATTGGTACCACCCCTCTGCTGTTAGGGGCCTAGGGTGGAGCCTAAGTGGGAGGGTAGAGAAGCTAATGTGATTGACTTCAGCCATTGGGCCTCGCTGCCTAAAGTCAAGGGCCACTCTAACTGACTTGGTGACTGACTCTGGCCACTAGGCCTCGCTGACCTGAAAAGCAAGGGCTGCTGCTACTGATCCCGGCCTTTGGGCCATGGGACCCAGAAGACAGACCATAGGAACAGGCATCAGCAATTGGGTTGCGACGTCCCAGATGTGAGGGTGGGACCTTCAGGAGTATAAATATCCCCTCTCCACACCACGTGGGGACAGGAGGTACCACGTCCATGACACAGTGTTACTTATTTAGAGACAATTATCTCAGGAGTCATTTTTTCTCTAATATTAATTGACTGAGGCTGTACAAAAATGTTAGAGCAGTGTCAGCCTGGGATAAATGCTGTCTGTGTGTGGATAAATATAAATATTTTAATTAAGTAAATAAGGCTACTGAATTAAGCAGGCACCAGGCAGGCACCTCCCCTCCATTGTTCATCTCTACCCAAATCAGCTGCCAGAGTCACAAATTACTGTCAATAATGCCAGGAGACATGTGGATGATTAGGCCATGTTTAAACAATAAACCCAAACAAAGCATTAGCAATCAAGGAGGGGGGAAAAGGCAAGCTTTCCCAAGAGCCAGCCAGCAGGTGGAAGAATAGTTATGACCTAAGTAAGCAACAGAGATTTCTGTCAGAGCCTGCAAATAGGTGATAGGGATGGATCACTTGCTGATTACGTGTTCTGTTCATTTTTCTAGGACATCTGGCATCGGCCACTGTAGGAAAACAGGTTACTAAGCTAGATGCACCTGTGGTCTGTCCCAGTGTGGCCGTTCTTATATCCTTACATGTTCAGTTATAGAACCCACTCTTGAGCCTGAGCACAGCTTCCATGCTTTGAAAAGAGAGCAGCCGGAGGTCACTGTTCTCTCCGGCTTCCGCTATAAGAAGAGTGACATAGAGATGGAAGACACTGTAAAACATTTTTAAAGAATGGAGGAGAACCTCAGGGCCTTGTCTGGCTCAGACTTAAACAGACCAAACGGAATTGCAAAGGGAAACCACTTGGAGAGTCAATAAAGCAACCCTGTGCAAACCAGCCAGAAAAGGCTCCAGATCCAACCATTTGTTTTAGTAGTTTATATAGGGTGGCATGAAATTACCATTCTCATCTATAAGTGAAGCACAAGCTAGGAGATGACACAGGCAACTGACACATGAACCTGCAGGTGATACGGAGTTGAGAGTCTGGGTTGGAAACAGTCTTATGAAATAACAGTACTTACTACTTAATTTCTTACAGGGCTATACAAATCTGAACCAATTAATCCTCACAATGCCCTTGGGAGGTAAGTAAGCATTGTTAGCCCAGCTTCACAGGTTCAGGGAGGGACTCAAACTCATGATTTAGTAATGAACACATCTCTTTTCCCCAGGCCTCTCTAAATTCTAATTAATATTTTGCTAAAAATCAGAAAGTCTAAATCATGGTTGCAGTACTTTCCCTAATATGCTTTTCAGAATTGTAGCAAAATTGTAGCTCCTGTGCTGGTCAGTTTCCTAGCTGCTGTCTGTGGCTGTAGCTGAGAGCTTGACTCTGGGCTGCCACTACTGACAGGAGCAGCTGCCACTGTGGGCAGGAGAGGGAAGCTGACCAGTGTTGCTGCTCTGGTCAGTTTCCCCTTTCCGGTGAGCAGCAGGCAGCCCAGAGCCAGGCTTCTCTGCCACTCACAGAAGACAGGAAGTTGACCAGCACTGCTGCTCTGGTCAGTTTCCTGGCTCCCCTGAACTATGTGAAATTTGACTTAGGCAGGATTGGGCAAGAACACAACCTCCATGTGAGTTGGGAGACTACTGTACACAGACTGACTTCAAGGCACCTCCTCCAAACCCTCCCTCCTGTAACCTGTTGTAACAGGGTCAGGATGGCAGACCCTACTTGGAAGGGTGAAAGACAGCTCAGGATGCAGCCTGGGCTAGGGGGAGAAAGAGCTAGTTAAGCTTCCAGGCGGAGGCTATAGGGAGAGGAAACAGTTAATCAATGAAGGCCAGCTGATCTCACGGCCAGAGTGCTGGCAGAGCTTTTAAAAAGCCAGTCTAGTGAGGAGAGGTGGGAAGAGAGTAAGAGAGGAGGCGAACAAGGTAGGGAAGTGGAGGAGGAGAAGAAATAGAGAAGAAATTATTTTATAGACTTAAATAAAGCTATCTTTACTGTAGATGATCAAGAATCATCCTGACCAGCTTTTATCTGCTGTCAATCTCTGTTACCTGTCATATCATTTTGTGTGTGAACCTTCTATCACTGTCCAAGGTAGTTTTGGTGCAAGGATCAAGCACAAAACATCCAACAGAGATCCACAGTGAGGATAAGAGTGGATGGGAAAGGGGAAATCTGCCCTGCTCTTTAAATGTGATATTTAGGCTGGCTGGTTAGTTATTTACTGAATGGTCTTAACTGTCAAACATAAAAAAGTAATATCACTGTCTGGGGCATATGTAGGGCAGATACCCTTACAAAACTGAAAACTAAAATTTAGCATGGTTCAATACAAATATATGGAGATATACCTGTCTTATGGAGCTGGGAGGGGCCTTTGGGGTCATTGAGTTTAGTTGCCTGTGCTCACTGCAGGACCTATTACCATCCCTGGCAGATTATTTTTAAAATCTATTTGTCTAGATGGCTCTCTCAAGGATTGAGCTCACAAGGCTGGGTTTAGTGGGCCAATGGTCAAACCACTGAGCTATCCCTCCCCCCGAAAAACACAGGCCTTGAACCTGTGCAGGGGAACCTTTTTTCATCTATTCCATTTCTACAAATCATCAATTAAAACATGCAGGGATTTTTTCTGAGCCCACTGCATAGTTGCTTTAAAACTATAGAATCCATGTCTATTAAGATTTTTCTCATCTATTACGTATGGCTGTCCCCTTTTCTTCCATTCCCCTCACCTGTGGTAATACTATTCTTCTTCAGCACCAAACCCCCTTTCCAGGGTGCTGAAGACCCAAAATGCTGCAGAAAATTGTCAAGGTTAACAGATCATGTGAAATCTGCATAGGAGCTATACAATCCCTGTGTACAGCACTGCTCTCCAAGGGCTCCCTACATGGCTCTCAGATGGTGGTTAAACATACTACATGAGGACTCTCAAAGCTCCTCATGAAGGAGGTTGGTATCCTGGGCAAACGCTGGAAATCATGATGAAAGGAATAGATAATAAGACCTAAAATATCATATTGCTGCTATATAAAACCAAGGTATATCCACATCTTGAATACTGAATGCAAATGTGGTCTCCTCATGTCAAAAAAGATATATTGAAATTAGAAAAGGTTCAGAAAAGGGCAACAAAAATGAAGAGGGGTTTGGAATGGGTGCTGTGTGAGGAAAGATTAAAAAGACTGGAACTTTTTCAGCTTAGAAGAGAGACGACTAAGGGGGACTATGACAGAGGTCTATGGAAATGTGGTGGGCGTGGAGAAAGTAGATAAGGAAGTCTTATTTACACCTCATAAAATAGGAACTAGGTGGGGGTCATCAAATGAAATTAATAGTCATCAGGTTTAAAACAAAAAAGGAAGTATTTTGTCAAATGCTGTGCAATCAACCTGTGGAACTCTTTCCCAGAGGATGTTGTGAAGACCAAAACTATCACAGGTTTCAAAAAAGAACTAGATAAATTTATGGAGAATAGGTTCATCAATGGCTATTAGCCAGGATGGGTAGGAATGGTGTCTCTACCCTCTGTTTTGTCTGAAGCTGGTTATGGATGACATGGGACAGCTCACTTGGTTACCTGAGGTGTTCATTTCCCCCAGCCACTGTTGGAAGACAGGCTACTGGGCTAGATGGAGCTTTGGCCCGATCCAGTGTGACTGTTCTTCTGAACTGGAGTCACTAGCCGTGTCTACACGTGCACGCTACTTCGAAGTAGCGGCACTAACTTTGAAATAGCGCCCGTCACGGCTACACGCGTCGGGCGCTATTTCGAAGTTAACTTCGACGTTAGGTGGCGAGACGTCGAAGTCGCTATCCTCATCAGGAGATGCGGATAGCGCCCTACTTCGACGTTCAACATCGAAGTAGGGACCGTGTAGTCATTGTGCGTCCCACAACTTCGAAATAGCGGGGTCCGCCATGGCGGCCATCAGCTGAGGGGTAGAGAGACGCTCTCTCTCCAGCCCCTGCGGGGCTCTACGGTCACCGTGGGCAGCAGCCCTTAGCCCAGGGCTTCTGGCTGCTGCTGCTGCAGCTGGGGATCCATGCTGCATGCACAGGGTCTGCAACCAGTTGTCGGCTCTGTGGATCTTGTGTTGTTTAGTGCAACTGTGTCTGGGAGGGGCCCTTTAAGGGAGCGGCTTGCTGTTGAGTCCGCCCTGTGACCCTGTTTGCAGCTGTTCCTGGCACCCTTATTTCGATGTGTGCTACTTTGGCGTGTAGACGTTCCCTCGCAGCGCCTATTTCGATGTGGTGCTGCGCAACGTCGAAGTTGAACATCGACGTTGCCAGCCCTGGAGGACGTGTAGACGTTATTATCTACATCGAAATAAGCTACTTCGATGTAGGCTTCACATGTAGACGTAGCCACTGAGTGATGAAATAACTTGCTTGTCATCACACAGCAGGAAAGCTCAGGGACTAGAACCCAGTCCAGTTGACTTCCTGCCCAGCTATGATGCTCCGCAACCTTGGTGAAGGGATTCCATTTCCGTCTGTCCTTTCAGAGATCCCAGCACATAATTCCTTCCTTCAGTTAGCTATTGAAAGCTCTCATCTGTAACCAACTGGTGTTTTTAAATATGAAATGACTGTCACAGGGCAGGTTGGCCACTGGAGCAGGAGAGTTGGTGTACTTGGGAGACCTTTGGACACAGCACTGATTCCAGCTACAAATAATGGCCACTTAAAAAAAAATGGGAAGGGCTTTTTGTGTTCCGTTTTGCACCAAATGCACCTGAGAAGGGGCTAACTGAGGTCATGGGGAAGAGCACAGCAGGCAATGGAACTGCTAACCTGTTGTGGTGCAGATTAGCCTTTGAAACCTGACCTAGGTCATGTGACAAAATGATGCTTCATTTTCTTGCCAGATCTGTGTATCACAGCTTTGTTGTATAATAATGGACAAGGTAGTGCTGGCTTCATGCAGTAGCCCTAGGCTTACTCCAGCAGGCCTCGCTGTCATCCCTTGCCAAATGCTGATTAATAAATGATAGTGAAATGTTTGATTTCACGTGCTGTTAACCTGCTTGTTTTTGACAATGTGACTGCCTCATGGAATCAGCACATAATTAACTTACTGGTCAGTGTGTGTTGCCCGAATTCTTCTGTTCGCAGTGGTCAGAGGGGGCTAATTTGTCACAGTGCCCAGTTTGACACCTGACGCATTTGCTCAAGCTGTAGCAACTCATGCTTTTGCCTCACTTCAATGTAATAGTTATCAAAGACAGCCCCAGCGTTTCACTTAACACTTGCAAATTACCAGACAGTAGATGTTGAGGCCCTAGGAAATTCTAGAGAGACACACACACATTGATGTAGGCTGGAAAGGCGGGTGGGAACCTCAAGTGCCTGAAACAGTTTGCTCCAGAGCACTGTGGGAAGAAGGTTTAATTGCTTCCCTCTTCAGCATTGTTCATTGTGTTATGATAGCTGCTCATGATAAAGAGGCTTTTGACATCACAATGATTTCAATTTTTCTCACAGGGCCTTATCCAGCTCCCATCAGAGACGAACACAAAGACTCCCATTCATTCCTGAGTTGGGCTGGATCCACTGTCTCTGAATCCACAGATCACACAGCGTTATCATTTGTCTGACAGGGAGGAGACATAGGTGTGAGTGAGCAGACTCAGCAGATACAATGAGTCAGTGTGGGACACAACAGTGACACAAAACAGCCAGGCATTTTAAAGGAAGGATTTTTTTTTAAATGTTTTTTGGGGTATAGAAAAAGAACAAGTTCTTTGCAGAACCAAATTCATTTAGAAGAATGGGTGTATCTGATTTCCCCAGAAGGTGGAATATTCTGCCAATTGTATGACTTCAAGGTGGTGTGTGAACGGGGCAAGAGTGGTTGGTGCCCTTTATCTTTGTTGGCCTTACTGGATTCTGTCAGGGCACGTTAAAGCTGGTAGTAGTCCCGCCAGCAGAAGGCATCTTTGTCATACACCGAATCAGTGCACCTGCCAGCTGCCTTGGCCATATCCAGAGAGTGAGTCCCTGATGTGCCAAAGCCCTGCACAGAGCTGGTGATTTCCAGCCTCTTCATGCCTCAAACCTGAAGACTCCATAGCAGTTCCCATGGCAGGGACTTAGCATCCTCTTCCCCGTTGCATAGGCAGTCTCCTCTGCTGAGCCACGTTCGCTGAAGCCCTGCAGTTAGGGTCTCTGAGCCCTGATGCACAAAGCACACTGCCCATGCTCTAGCTGAAAGACAAGAGTTAGCTAGGTTGTGTTGGTGGCTAGCAGCAGCAGCCTGGAGGTATTAGCCGCCTTTCAGCCCTGTGCAGGCAGGAAGGGACAAGGTCCTTTCAGCTACCTGTGGGGAGGGGCAGGAAGGAGAGAAAGAGAAGAGCTCTGAAAAGACACGGGCCAGGTGATCCCATCCTGCCTCTCCTGCAGCTGACACAAGCTCCCGTCCCTTTCCTCCTGCACAGGGCTGAAAGGCTGCTGCTAGCCACATTCTAGTGGGAACCCTGACTGTAATCTGGGGTGGGGCATGTGACCCTGCATGCCCCTCCCCCCACCACATGTTGCTTCAGGAAGATGCAGTGCTAGGTACCAGGAGAGGCAGGTACATCCTTGTGGCTTGGAGGTTAGAGAGCGGCATGCAGAGAGGGTTGAGTTGGTCAGTCACTGCCCCAAGGTGCTGGAGGTGTAAAGGGGTGTGAGTGTGTGTGAGACTTCTCCCTGTGTGTGTGGAAGGTTGGGGGGGGCGCGTGTTTCACCACTCCCTGTGTGAACCCTAATGCCTTAGAGATAAGGTAAATAACAAGACTCCAGATACACAGAATTCTTTTGAACAGGGGCTGTCAACTGAATGTTAATTGGAATGTGTATGCGATTGATTGCTGTTGAACTCACTTGAATACCACTAATTTTACCAGGTGTTCCATATTCAGTACACAGAAATAGGGTCATCTTATGTAAAGGGGCCTTGGTGTAAAGGAGGATGGTTTAATTGCTATTATTATGCATTTTTCCGTAATACAAATCCCACCTGTGAGTCGCAACAGAGCTGCACCTTAGCCCAGGGAAAACAAGGATTGAACGTGCTGCTATTGGTACGTGGGCTGTAAATGCCTTTTCCAGCATTTCAGTGTTGCTTATGAACCCCACCATAAATCTAACAGTAAACCTGGCAGGACTGTCTCCTGACAAGCAGAATGGCTTCCTGAAGGTTACACCTGGAACTGATTTTAGTTTATCCAGTCAAGGGCATCATGGTAGTTTCATGGTCATGAACTTTTCTGCAGAAGTTAGCAGCACTTTCTTATTGACAAGCACAAGGGAACATGCCTTTATCTCTGTTTTTCCTCCTTCCGCAGGTGTGGTTACAAGGCAGTCACATATGTAGAGGGGCTTTAAATAAAGACTGAAATGGATACAATTAATATAGAGGATTGCCCTTACCTGCCTCCTTTATATGTTTGTACACATCATCCGAGCCAGCAGAGGAGTATGGGATGTCATCATGGGCTACAAAATCAATCTGCAAAAGATACAAGAGAACAAATAATCAGCTGCATGAGTCAGGGAATCTGCCTTGGTTCTGTAAGGGCAAATTCTTTTCTCAACAGCGTCTGCCTGCCCTGGAGCATCCTATCTGGAAGGTACTATTAAAACCTTGCACTGGGGCTGGGGCTGGAATGGAGCACACCATGTGGAATTATGATAGAATTCAGGACTTTTGGCTCCAAAAGCCCAAGTGTAACACAGCCTGGCTTTGTATGTGATGTTCTCCTATTGTGTGCGATGTCCTCCTCTACTGTCACCTACGCTTTAACTCAAGTGCAAGAGAGTTGACTTTTTAAACTGAAGACGCAGGGTTTCTGTTCACAGCTTCCCGTATTTGTGTGTATGGCCACACAAACTGTACTATCAAACTGTAGCATCATCCCAAAGGATTATTTCACTTGATCAGGGCGGGTAGTAAAACATACAAACACCCACGTGCACTTGAACAGGTCGAATGCGTATCCATTAGAGGACAGTGGCACATGTGTGTACTTTTGGCTGATGGCAGCACTCACTGAAATCGTTGGGAAATGTGCACTTGATTCACCAGGAGCAGCAGGAGCAGGACTTTATCAGGAGGTAGGGGCCAGATTTTCAAAGTCCATTTCCCCCTTCTGCACTTAGACTTACTGAGTGCCAGTCAGGGGCATTGTTTCTGGACAACGTAGGGGAAGAGGGACCAGTTGTTGGTGTAGAGAGGATTATATGGGACCAGAGGTGGTGGGGTGGTGGGTGCACAAGGAGTTGAATTCACCTCCCTTGCATCGCCCACTCCCTGCGCTCTCCATCGGTGCTGTACTGCTTCTGTTGAGTGCAAAGGCAGTCCTGCCGCTCCCCTAGAGCAGTGCGTCCCAAAAGCAACGCCATTCTGGGGGAGGGGAGATGCAGGAACAGAGCAAGGACAGGGATTGGGCAGGAGAGGGGGGGCACATGGCCTGTGCCTGCCTGCCTGAGTCCTCACCAGTCTCCACTATATGGGATTGTATTATGTTCTGCCAAATCCAGGTGGTGGGGACCAAACAACAAGCACAAAGAGCTATGAAAAGTTTGAGGAAGGCAAACCAAGGTC
The DNA here is from genome assembly GCF_033958435.1 of Carettochelys insculpta. Taxonomy (NCBI): domain Eukaryota; kingdom Metazoa; phylum Chordata; order Testudines; family Carettochelyidae; genus Carettochelys; species Carettochelys insculpta. The sequence goes on from NC_134137.1 coordinate 156,863,955, forward strand.
AGGGGAAGAGTTGACCCTTTCCCCCCACAGCAAACCATGATGCTGCTGAAGCTGATTCTTCAGTAGCTCTGTGCCACCGGAGGTTCCCCCTGTGCAAATCAGCTCAAGCATGCCAAACAACTTGGCCCAGGTTTTGTCTACGTAAAGACCAAGCCCTGCTCTACCCTGCAGAGTTTGGTCAACCCAAGGCAGCTTACAGCAACCCAGCTCTGTAAGGGTCTATGCTAAAATGTCCTATCAACATAACCCTCCCACTACACTGATTGAATAGCTCCATCCCCACAAGGGGCATTGTCAGTGTCAATGTAGTTAGGTTGATGCTTTGTCAGTGTCAACACCAACTGGCTTACATGGAGTGTTGCTAGTTTTTAAAAGCTCTCCCACGATGCCCCACGATGTCAATTGTGCATGTGCTCCTGGTGAGGATGCATACTGCTGACACAAAGAGCCAAGGGAAGACGCGCACAAGCCAGGTCATTACCGTGGCAGCTGTATGCTGACATAAATTAGATTGACTTAACTTTGTTGTGTAGACATGGCCATATATAGTGTATCACTAAAGTACTCTCTTATAGCTGCCTGGACATTAACAAATGAAGAGTACTCTTATCGGTTAGGCTAACAATAAGTATCTAACCACCATAACTAATTAATGTGGGTGAGGGATGCCACCACGGTCTCTTGTCAGATTTCTTTAATCATAATCATAAGAAAAGGTAACTCTGCCCTGTGCTAATGGAGTTGATTTCACTTGCCATGGCACTCAGAAGGTAACATGCACTTCACTTTTGGTTTAGCCTTGGGCTGAGTAAGCTGTGCAGCTGCCTAACAAGCCCTGTGCAGGGGCTGAGGGTGGATATACAGAGGGCTACTACCTCTGCTCCCTGGCTTCCCTCACCCCAGCTGCAGCAGCTCTGTGCTGGGACCAGGGGAAGAGGCACCTCTTCCCACTCCCGGTGCAGCTGCTTCACGCTGCGAGTGGAGAAGCACACCTCTCCCCCAACCATGATGCCCAACCCATAGCTGCCTCTGCTGGGGGCAGGCCACAGGACTCCCTTCCCTGGCTCTCACCCAGCCTAGCTGGGATGTGCCCCCTCTGCGGGACAGGTGCCTCTCCCTTGGCTGTGCCTGTTGGAGCTGCAGCGGCTTTGGCGAGGTGCTGCTCACCTGCTCTCAAGCTGCAGCAGTGAGAGAGGGCTGAGGGTAGTCCTCTCTCCCTGGGGCAGCCTGCACCCCAAACCCCTCAGCCCCAGCCCTACCCAGAGCCCATACTCTCAGCCAGACACTTCATTCTGCACCCCACCCCAAGCACCACCCCATCACATGCTGTCTGGGTGCACAATTACTTTTGCTGTGTGATCTATTACCTTTGGGGGCGGAGGCACATAACGAAATTTGTTCTGTATATGGGCATGAAAAAATGACAGGGAGCTTTGGCCTTGGTAATTATATTTTAACAGTGTGAAATAACAACTGGCTGCCTCTGAACACAGGAGTACCGGGCAAGTTGTGGGTATTTTTAATCTTGTTATTTCTAACCTATGGGGAGCCTCACAAGATAAATCCCTGACGTACGTTTAGCTCCAAAAGGCCATCAATATGAGAAGAGTGCCCTGTATTGTTGCAGATCAGTGAGTTAAATTTGCATTATTGATATGCTGGTATTTTGATCGGTCTCCAAAAACAGAATACGAGCCCACTTCGACCTAAATCAAAAAGTGAAAACAGAAAGTTGTTTTTTTTTTTAATTTAAAACTGGCAGGTGCTTTGGCTGTTGGGAGTTGAATTACTTAATTTATTCCATCTCCTAGAATCTCATATCCTTCTTATGTGTTCCCAGCAGCTAATGTACAGAGGGAAAGGAAAGGGTCTGGGAAGAATCGTACCTTATGTTTTTCTAGGAACTCTGGTGTGAGTGTCCATGGCGCATCTCTGATGACTTCATCGACGTAGCGACAGTGTCTGAGTGCCTCATACCGCTCACTTTCATTCATTACAGTGAAACCTTTGAATTTGTGGGTCAAATCATCACTGCAAACTAACACAGAAACAATCAACAATACACGTCTGTATTAACTTTGCACAATTAGAGCATCCAGCTGCTAAGCATTCCCTGGTCTATATCCCTGTTTTAAAGTTGTTTCTTGAGTTATATTCCATTTTCAGACAAAATAAAGATGTGCTTCTTTCTGTCTTTGGAATAGAGACAAGAACTGTGTGCTAAATGGCTGGAATGTGCTGCCAAGTTCCAGAAATTGGCCCACACATCTCTAAACAACTGTTGGACAGTTATATTGAAACCAGCAGAAATCAATACCAAACAAGAGCAGCCATAGTGGCTTGAACTATGGGTTTAGTGGATTTCTCAACCTGTGAGACTGAGCTGCATCTGTATTCAAACAGGAAATCCCTGAGGATAAGCCCCATGTGGGACTGTAAGAGGCAGTGTGCTCTGGAGAAATGCGATATAGGATGTGGACTCAGGGGCTACATCTACACATTGGCATTATTTTGAAACAAGCCATTCCAGAACAACTATTCTGAAATAGCTTATTTTAAAATAATACAGTTACATGCAAAAATGCATTTAGAAATAGCACCCAGCTATTTCGAAGTAGCATGTGCACGGTGTAGATATTTGCACTGTTAATTTAAAATAACAGCTGTTATCTCGAAGTAACTTTGCTGTGTGGCATTAGACAGGAAGTTCTATAGTTTAATCCTTGTTTTTAACAGGCTGGGAAATAAGGCCTATATCCCAGGAAAGTTGTGGGGATTAGCTAATGTTTGTGCACCATTCTGAAGGTGTAAAGAACTATACAAGTGCTAAATATTGTTACTGCTGCTGGAAAGGTTGTTGAAGACTCAGAAACGGGACACTCTCCCCTCTGGACCAGCACTGATCTAATGCCCCTGCATGGTGCTAGCGGATGCTCTTATGCTGAGGGTGCCATCTTTTGAATAAGATGTAAAATGGAGGTTTTCACTGCTGTGATCATTAAAGGTTTTTATACATAAGCAGGAGTTAATACTGGTGTCCTGGCCAAGTTCTACCTGAGATAATGATCTCCTCCTCTGGACTTTCAAATGGGTAAGGGAGGCCTTACTTCCTATCAAGCAGTTGTGGTATGCGCTAACAATAAATGTGCCACAGGTCAGTGTGTTTTCAATAGGGAGCGGGATATCTCTCTGTCTGTTTATTTCTATTTATAGTCTATAAATCGCCATAGGGTCTGATTCTCCTGGAGGAGAGGTGCTCTATCAATGTTCTGGACTATCAGAAGGGAGTATTTTTAGTTGATTTCCGGCACAATTAAAATATATATTTCCTTTAATTGTGCCTGTCCCCCAACAATACACACCTGTTAACTACCCAGGGCTTCTTTCCGAGTATCACTTTTCTGTGCCTCTTGATTTGCAAGGTATTGATACAACCTGCTTAATAACTTGCTTAAAAAAATCTTAACTCCAAATAATATTTTCCACAACAACACAGTGACATACGTGACACCAGATTCTGGTGCAGAGCAGATTTTATGTGGGTATTGATAGTTGATAGTTTTCCACATCCACCAAGAGACAGCAAAGGGAGAAACTGATGAAGACAGCTGAAATCTTGATCCCACCCACAAGTGAACAGTGGATGAAATGCTGGCCTTCTTAGTCTTAATGGGAACTTTGGGATTAACTTTACTAGAGCCAAGATTTCACTTCATCGCTCCCTCTGCAGTTTGAGACAAGAGGCCCTAAAAAAAAGCAGCCCTGCTATGCACTCTGACCCGCTTTTCCTCTAATCTCTCTCGTTCAGTTGGGAGCACTTCAGAGAGCTTTCAGGTATTTCCTCCATTACTGAATAGATCTTCCCCTCTATTTCCATGTGAATTAAAATAATTTTAGTATAAAACCAAAATGTGAATAAGAATGCTTTTCCATTTTTGCAGAGATGAGGCAATGACACAAAATAATGTATTATTCATTTGACTGTCTCAAAGAACTCACTTGAATCATACTTTGTTAGTTTGCACAGCAGAGTTTTACTGTAAAATATGTTTTTGAAAAACAAATTTCAAAGCTACACGAACCAATATTCAAAGACGCTGACCCTGCAATGCACATGTGCAAGTATTCACACTACACATGCTTGCACAATCATCCAGTCAGTAAACAAAAATAATACTCTTTGACATATGACAACTTCGGAATCCATTTTACTCATTCACAGAATAACGAATTCAAAAAAGTTCCATGAATAAGTGAAATAGAAATCAAAATCAGCTCATGGATGTTTTGTGAACTAAAAATATGCTAAAATAATTAATTAGGTTATTAGTTATAGATTGTTCCCTCATCTCCATCTTTTTTATAATCCTGAGACTGAA